>NC_053035.3:327895619-328253794 GCF_002575655.3 Aegilops tauschii subsp. strangulata
AACCTCAGATTCCACTAACTTAAAGTTAAAATGTACAAATTTAACCTGCACTACCTACCCTTGAGTTGAGTGTATTCGGTGCTTTCCTATTATTAATTTTTTCCTCCATGTAAAAAGGGTAAAAATTGCAGCAAGGAAATGTAGTTATTCCCACTAATGCAGTTTACAACAGAGATATTAGTCAAATCTAGACAAGAGATCTGGGCCAGCTCATCCTAAACACATGCCGCAACTGACAAAACAAGGTAGGAAAGCTTTGAGGACTCTAAAATTTGACAATGTCCAAATTATTAGAAATCAATCATACAGATAAAGGCGGCACCAGCTCATAAGGATTAAGATCTTTACATGACTGCTTTAAAGAAACATGAGCAAAAAAATAGTGGGTGAATAACAGACCTGATTCTGGCTGAGAGGTCGCTGCTCCCAGTCACTATTCCGCCGTGTCTTGTTCAAACCAGCTCCTAATATTTTCTGGCAATATTTTCAAATATATAAAGGGATATAGCTTGTCATAGGTTCTATGATAGAAAGATGAACAAATCAGCTGGATACCAGCTGAGTGTTGTAGATTTTTTAGATCATAAAATACCTTTGACAATCCAGAGAGACCACCAGTAGTCTCTTTGAACAGCTTCTGGATATCAAGTAGCATTTCATAGGACTGGAAACATATCAATTCTCCATACGACTGTGACAGCTGATGCAGATCGCATTGCAGGTTATAGCCTATTGTTTGCAATGGAAAAATGTTAGTTCTTTTCATGCGCAACAAGGAAACGTTCTTACAAGGAAAACAGGCATATGGTAGACAGCGGTAATTGATCATATTAGCATAGTACCCAGTTTTAGTATGTTAGATGAACACATGATTCGCCTGAAGCAGCAGTCCAATGCTTTAGGATCATCTTCATACAGCTTAATCAGATCAAAGATGAAAGCTTTCTTATCTGACGCGATTTGGATGATAGCAACCTGGCCATACAGATGAAACCTGTCAATGGAAGAACTAAAATATGCAGACAGATTAGAATGGGAATCTTCTTGCAGGGAAACTCAAAATATCACGGAAACTTAACAGTAACATAGTAGGCCCAAAAAAGTTAACATTAGAAAATGATCAGGACCCCAAATGATCGCCTATGACGTATTGTCACGACAGATGATGAAGTGAAAGCATGAGCCTATTCATGTGAAATAATTAGCCCATTTTATTAAACCATACCTTTTTGAAGAGCACTAGGGGAGGGTTTTGAATTTCCGCATATACTACATCGCGATAAAATTGCTTAGTAAGCTTAAACTATATTAGAGACCATGGTCATACTAGAAAACAAAGCAAACATAGAGGCGGGCAACAATTTGAACTAAGGCGTCACTTACCTTATTAGGTCTGCTGCCTTTCTCGTAATTAGGTTTCCATTCGCAATCCACACCAATAATTTTACAAGCTTCAATATAACTTGTTGCACTAAGTAATCCGTTGATCTCATCAACCCAAACAATCTCTTCTAAAATCAATTTCTTCAGCTCTAAGTAGTCAGACTGACACATGACCTCTTCTGGAACTGTGTCATAATAAATACACATCAAGAAGAGAAACGGAACTAGTGGAATAAAGTTAGTTCCAGCATATGAAGTGTACTCTTTGTCTCTTTCTAAAACCAATATTCGTATTTTTTATAGGTCAATAAATTAGGGTGAGGGGGTGATGCTACACAATGGGATACCATCAGAGTGCACTAAAAAAAATTACACCCGGGAATGTTCGATCAACTGAATTGAACGGCTCAACTACTACCAATTGACCAGAGTCACATAGTATCCATATGCCATGATCCATGAGAAAGTATTATCCGAAACTAGGATGCATAAAATTCAGAGATTATATCGCCCTCCTTTCGGTAACTTGTATACTGACTTTGCATCCACCCGGCAGCTTGCATTCACGTTATCTTCAGGGTTGGTGATGCTCCCTCCTCATTTCTTTGTACAAGTGAAAATGCTAATTCTAAATATTTGTTGTTCTTTTATACAGCTCTTATAAGATAAACTAGTTAAGATGAATTGAATAATAAACTCACATGCCATATTTCTCAACCTACACAATCCAAAAATCAATAGTTTTTTATAAATTGCCCCTCAATTTGAAGATTATTGAATTGACCCTTAAATCTGTAGTTTTGCAGAAATGTGTACATTTTTTGCGAAACATACTCTTAATTGAATCATTGTACTGAGTAACTGAGTATTGCATAATCCGAAGGAAATATGAACAGGGTGTCTTTTAAACAGATAATTCAAGTGTAAAGGTGATTCTAAAATAGAAGCTAGGTGTTAAATACTATACAGAATAGATAGGAGTTAGCTTAATGTTGGATCGATAACATTATAGCTCTATAGAAGTAACCACTAAGAATATAGCTCTGTAGCGTAATGCTGGATCAATAACATCATAGGTGTGCTTACCCAAAGAATTGACATAACCTTCAAGAGAGTATCGTTCGCAAAGCTCGTCAACCTTCTCCATATAGCCAGCTTCCATAGCAAGATATACCTGTGCACAACATAACAATACAATCAATTCCTTTTATGATACGCAAAGGTTGCCAGCAAAAGATGTATTCCATTCCATCTAAAGTGTGTAGTTTCAAAAAGAAAAAAGGTAGCCGCGCAACAGCTTCACAAAAAACATCATACATGCCCCCCCCCCCCCCCCCCCCCACACACACACACAACAGAAAAAACATTCTCCCACCCACTTCATCCCATGAACAAAAGGTAACGGTGTATAGGAAGCAATGTCTTAAGAAAATGAATCTGAATTTCTATTGACCCAAATAGAATAATGATCTAGGGCATGTATAAACAGCAAACACGTCTAAAAAGTTGATTGTGATAAGATGGATGCAAGTTACCAGGTATTCCATCAGCTTTGTATCCTTCTTGGCACGGACTTCTGCAACATCCCAGCACCCTTTCTCTGCCAGCTTCTTTAGCGAACTGCAAATACAAAAGATCTCATAATAATTCTAAATAACCCTAAACAAATATCCTACAATCACTTCCCATTGAGCAACAGGAAAAGTCACCTCTCTTTATACAAATAATTAACATCCGGAAACTCTTCTGCAAGGTCATATTGTTTCACCAGCTCATTCGCGCTCTTTAGCATTTTAACATCTAGATACTTTTGAATTATCAAAATTATCATTTCTTTCCCCATGAAAGCTGCCCACTCCTCTGCTGCCTTGTATTGCTTACTTCCAATCAGTTTTATGAGAAATGACTCATCACAGCATTGGATGGAAAAGCGTGTCATCAGGGCCACAGCACTCACATATGATTCTGATTTCATAAAGTACTGTACATGCTGTTTAAGATGTTCTCTTGCTGCCGCTAGATCTTCATCACCCAACTCTGAACCACAGAAAGCATGGGCCATATCTTTCAACTCGATATCGAATGTCTCAAGGAGCTTTACCAGTATGCGTTCTTCATGGGGTACAACAGAAGCAAGGATATCGAGAACAAGCCGTGCAGCAAGACACTTTGCATCAATAAAATCCTTCTGTACTGACTCCACGGATTTCAAATGCCTTAGAGAAGATATCAACATATGGCTGAACCCTTCAGCATGACTTTGGCCCAACAAAGGTATAATGTACATGCATTGGACAATGTATGTGAATGGGCCTGGCTGAGGAGCATTATTTAATGCCCTTTTAACCTGCTGCTGAAGGATCCTGAACTTTGCGGTTGCTTTGTGGGTTCCTAAATTAAAGCTTACAAAAGGTCAGAGCTATGAAAAGCATAACAAATAACATAAAGGAGAAGATCAAGAATCAAATAGACATGGAAGAACAAGGCAATAGCACATCTGTGACGGAGTAGATAACTACAGAATTCGGCTACTCATAAATTACGAAGAGTTTGGAAAGCAAAGGATTCAAGACCGTGCGCTATATTATGATGGCAAAGTTTACCTCATCCCAATTACAGATTGCACAGGGGCTATACTTTCTAACACAAGTTTTGTTTGTTTTGGAAGGTTCTATTTTTATAGTTTACAGAACAAGTTGTGGCAGGGCTTAGAAAAAAACATTTCAACAAATAAATAATGAATACCGAATTACAGAAGCATCACATTCATGGAAATTGAAGGATAAAATAAAGGAAATAAGTATACCATAGAAGTAGCAGTCCTTCAGAAGATACATAAAAGTAGCTGCAGAAACATGTGACAGATCAGAAAAAGAGTGTAAGCATATGGAGCGATGTTCATTCTTTTGATTGCTTTCAGAGGCTTCCCGCGCCCTTGCCTTGAGACGACCCATAGTTCAATGAATCATGCCCAACCTGTCCACCAAAGAAAATTTGCCAACTTAAACAACATAGAGTGAACTATTCCCAAGACCAAAATAGAGCAGAACACACCATACGTGTTTAATTTGCACGGCCATGTCACTTGCCCCCTCGAACTTGAGAATGGCACACTTAGGCCTCCACAAATTGTAGAAGTGGGTAAATGCAAAATAGAGAACTAAACTTAACTAAGGTAGTAACTAATGGCCATGTGGCACTTGGATCCTCCTGTTTAAACTAAAAATTTTACCATGCAATTGCTAAACAAGATGAACCAGGAGCTTGTAAAGAACTAAAAAAAAATCATAAGATGTGCAAAAACTAGTTGAAATCCAAGAATATTAATTCTCCAATGATTTCAAATAATGATCACATGGAGATTTAGACTGACCTAAGGTATCATGTGACTCATACTCATGTACCTCTAATAACCATGATTCTTACATTTGTTTACCCAGTTGTACAGGCTTAACTGAATGTGAAATATTCAAGTACAGGGGCCCAAGTGACATGCTGTTGCAAGCGTTAGCACATCTTCAGTAAACAAGAAGCGCACACCAAAATACTATTTCAGATCCCCCGCCTTAATATCAAAATCACAACAAAATACTATTTAGATCCCCTGCCTTAATATCAAAATCACATCAGAATACTATTTTAACACCCCGCCTTAATATCAAAATCACAACAGAATACTAATTTAGACCCCCTGCCTTAATATCAAAATCTGTGAAACAGGATAAAGATCATCTTAAGCAAAAATATATGAAGAGCATGTTATGGGTTTCAGAGCTTCCTAGCTCCCAGCAGTTCTTTCTTCATGCAATCACTACTAGGACAACAATTCCGTTGAGCTCCTAGGACCTAGAATTACCACTACAACAGAAACCATTTTTCCTCTCTGTTCCCAATCCATTGGAGTTCTCAACCATCTTCAGGTAAAACCATCAAGCTCTTTCGCTGATTAAATAACGGCAACCAGCAAAGATAAGCATACGCAATGCGCTGCTGAAAATCCTAAATCAGCACCAACGTCGAGCGCTCAGACGATTTACAGACGAAGCAGGGGGGGGCTTGCGCATTTTGTCCCTGACGCAATCCCCAACCCGAAACTCATTTTTCTTACTGGAGGCACAGAATCAGAATGGACACACAAACACAAAGAGGAAAAAAAATGCCTCCATGGGGATCAGAGCTCGAGTGAACTCAGGGGGTACATACATCCATCAGGAGAGAAAACTAGTAGTAGCCCCCCAAAAAGGGCGGACTCTCGTTTCTGACGCCGCGGAACAGCGTAGGAAGAAGGCATAATCTCGCCCTAGGCAGAAGGAGAAGCCGAAGCAAGGAAAAAATGCGATACCTGCGTAGGTTCCGGTCTCCGCGCTCTGTTTTGGGGATCGGAAGGTTCCTTCCTGGTACCGTGGGATTCTAGGGTTTGGTTTGTGGCTTTGGAAGGGCGAGGGGGGAGGCGGAAGGGGGGCCGAACAAAGGGGAGGAACGCCAACGCCAGCACGGGAGCGGCACAACGCCTCAGCTCTCTCTGACTTGACCTCAGGTTTCCGTTTTCGGCTGTTTGTGCAGGACCGCTCGTGTTCCTGCGACTTTTCCATTTTCTTTTAATTATAATATTGGCAGGAGAGATACCAAATCCATTCGATTAGATATATTAGGGCGTCTCCAGCGGGACCTCAAATCTAGGAGCCGAGCTGTTCGGACGTATTTTGTCATTTAACTCCGACCGTATCGGTCAACCGACACGTCTGTTTATCCATTTTCTCGCAAATCAGAAGCAAAAGGGACCTTTCACAGGAGTCCGGACCGCCCCATGTAGGACTCCGACAACCCCGGCTCACTCAAATCCCCCTGCCGGCACTTTTCTTCCACTCTACCCTTGCCCCCTTGTTTTCATCCATATATTCCTCGTCTGACGTCGCCGTTGTACCTCTTCGATCGTCGCGGTACCTCTCCTTCCCAACCCCCACACACGCGCCTACCCCACTTGGATTACATCGTCGTCCACCCAATATCCCTTCACCAGGTACCCTCCGCCCCCTCCCGGCATTGTCCATGGCGGACACCACGCCTGGCAGGCGGCAAGTGTTTGGTCAAATGCCATTGAGCTTTTTGGTTAAACTTCTTGTTTTTTTATAGAGTAAGCACGATGGCGGGGTACTCGGTGATCGAGGATGAGTTGATGCGTGATGCGTGGTTAGCCGTATCTGCAAAAAATGTAGGCATATAGAAGGGCTTGGCCTTTTGGCAAAACGTGCATGCGTCCTTTCATGAACGAAAGAACTTCGCGCCCTACGAGATGCACGTCATCCATGAACGCAATGCGGAGTCGCACCCTATTCTTAGGGCCCTCTCGGTGTGACCACATCCATCATCGTCTGCCCAAACGCAGGTGACCACGTCACGGGGATGCCGGAACACAATAACGAGAAAGAAGAACAAAACCGACGATGAGGATTTCGGTATAGTGAGCATGGTGATGACTCGGGAGGATACCGATGCATCCCGGGTTGCAAAGTATCGCGAAGCAAAGGGAACATCACATGATAACCAAAGGTTCACTCAGTTATCATTTGTGTGCTCATAGGGATAGATATAGACGTCCACAGTTTCGCTATCGGTCATTTAACGAACATTTTCGTTCATGCCTATGAGTTGCCGAACTTACAGGATCACAAGTTTAAGGCAATCACGGTCTGTTGAGTGTTAGTAGGACGGGAGTGATGAGAACATATTTGTGGAATTATTTCATTAACATTCGAATAGTTCCGAGAGGATCCGGAAGCGTCTCGGGGTAACCGGAAGGGTTTCGAAGAGTACCGGGTAATAACGTGTATTATGATAATTAATATATAGGTGAAAAATATTTTCGGGGATGTTAAATTATATATAAATGGTCTGGGAATATCTAGAATAATTTTATATTTAATTTAGTATCAACGGACCCTAAAAGGCCAAGAGGCGGAAGGCAACTTGGGCCAAAAAGGCCCAAGTGGGGAAGCCGCCTCCCTTCCCTAAGGAAGGGGGACCGAATCCTACTAGGGGAAACTCCTCCCCCTTTTGGCCAACGCCCCAAGGAGGCTTTCCCTCCTTGGTGGTTGCTTCTCCCTTCCCCTCTAACACACACACACACACACACACACACACACAGTAATGCTAAACTAAGCGCTGAGTGTAGAATAGCTTATTCTACACCCCTAGTAATGGTCTATACAAACTATAGTAACGTAGCATACAAAATACAATATTTTTTGACAATGTAGTAAATTCAAAACTTGGATGGTAAAAAATTTATTTCAGAATTACTACATCTTATACAGTGTTTTACTAGATTTTGTACATAGCCTTACTGGAGGTATAGAATAAGTTATTCTACACTCACGCTTAGAATAGCGTAACCCTATATATATTTTGCCACAATTTAACGTACAAGTTTTGGAGCCTCCTCTAGTTCTTCTAGTTCTAATTCGAGTTGGTCCTAGTTGACTAATTAGAGCTAGGCTAATTCTCTTGTTCTTATAATTAAAAGCCCAATGTGGTTCTAATCTCCTCCTTCTAATTCTCCGGCGACGATTAGCTCTAAACGGCAAAGCGCTGCCGGATCATGAAGGTTGCACGCTTGCAACCAAGTAGAGAGGTCATCTTTCGGTCTTCGGTTCGCGGGATCGCTCATCGACGGTTCGAGAGGCTCCAAGTACGATCTACACCGACACGTTCATCTTTCGTTGCAACTCGGTGACGGTAACGATCGTGGTCCCTGTTAGGAAACGTTGCATGGAAAACAAAAAAATCTACGCACACGCAAGATCTATCAAGGAGATGCATAGCAAAGAGAGGGGAGAGCGTGTCTACGTACCCTCATAGACCGTAAGCGGAAGCGTTTAGTAACGCGGTTGATGTAGTCAAACTTCTTCGGGATCCAACCGATCGAGTATCGAATGTGCGGCACCTCCACGTTCAGCACACGTTCAGCTCGGTGACGTCCGCGTCTTCTTGATCCAGCAAGACAGTGAGGTAGTGGATGAGTTCCGGCAACACGACGGCGTGGTGATGGTGATGCTATCTCCGCAGGGCTTCGCCTAAGCACTACGAAAATATGACCAAGGGTGTAAACGATGGAAGGGGACGCTGCGCATGGCTAAGAGATTGTCGTGGTTATGTGTGGCGCTCCCTCCCACATATATATAGGTGGGGGAGAGGGGAGAGGCCAAGGGGCGCCGCAAGTAGGATCGAATCCTACTTGGGGTCTTTCCCAACCCCCCCCCCCCACCATATTTGCCGGAGGGGAAAGGAAAGGGGAGAAGAGGGAAGGAAGGGGAGGCCGACTCCCCCCTTTCCTTCTCTCCCCAAGGGCTGCGGCCTTAGGAGGGGCGCGCCAGCCCCTTGTGGGCTGGTGTGTTCCCCTCTTTTGGCCCATATGGCCCATTAACCTCCTTAGGGTGTCCGGAACCCCTTCCGGTGACCCGATTTCTACCCGGTACATCCCGAAGCTCTTCCGGTGTCCAAATATCATCGTCCTATATATCAATCTTTACCTCCGGACCATTCTGGAGCTCATCGTCATGTCCGTGATCTCATCCGGGACTCCGAACAACATTCGGTCACCAAAACATATAACTAATATAACACTTTATCGTCAACGAACGTTAAGCGTGCGGACCCTACGGGTTCAAGAACTATGTAGACATGACCGAGACACCTATCCGGTCAATAACCAATAGCGGAACCTGGATGCCCATATTGGTTCATATTCTACGAAGATCTTTATCGGTCGTACCTTATGACAACATATGTAATTCCCTTTGTCCATCGGGATGTTACTTGCCCGAGATTCGATCATTGGTATCTTCATACCTGGTTCAATCTCGTTACCGGCAAGTCTATTTACTCGTTCCATAATACATCATCTTGCAACTAACTCCTTAGTCACTATGCTTGCTAGGCTTCTTATGATGTGTATTACCGAGAGGGCCCAGAGATACCTCTCCGATACTGGGAGTGACAAATCCTAATCTCAATCTATGCTAACTCAACAAACACCTTCGAAGATACCTGTAGAGCATCTTTATGATCACCCAGTTACATTGTGATGTTTGATAGCACACAAGGTATTCCTCCGGTATCCGGGAGTTGCATAATCTCGTAGTCGAGGAATATGTATTTGACATTAAGAAAGCAATAGCAATAAACTGAACGATCAATATGCTAAGCTAACAGATGGGCCTTGTCCATCACATCATTCTCCTAATGATGTGATCCCATTATCAAATGACAACACATGGCTATGGTTAGGAAACCTTAACCATGTTTGATCAATGAGCTAGTCTAGTAGAGGCTTACTAGGGACACGGTATTTGTTGATGTATTCACACATGTATTTAAGTTTTCGATCAATACAATTCTAGCATGAATAATAAATCTTTATCATGAATAAGGAAATATAAAATAACAACTTATTATTGCCTCTAGGGCATATTTCCTTCAATCCCAACTAGTTATGCATCTTCATATTGATCTTGGACGTGTGTAGTCGTGATTTTTTGTTTTCTACTACGTTTCCCAACATAGAGTGGGTGTTATCCCATTGGACACCTTAGGCACCCAGAGTCTCCCCTCCGGACACCCAGTGCCTTCTGTGTACTGGTGGCCTGGGTAGTCTGGGCACCCAGGTACTTAACCGAGCACTCGAAGTCTCCTGCGGGGCAATAGTCACACTGGTGTCGAGGGGTATAAATACCCCCTCTTCCACCTCTCAACCCTAGCCATTAACTTTGAGTTGTTCTTCATTCCCACACCCTAAAATCTCGATCACTCAAACTCCACCGTACTTTCAAATTTAGAAGAGGTTCACCCGATCTACTTTCCACCAAACCGATTTGTGATTCCCCAACTCGTTCTGCACCAACACTTGTTACTCTTGGAAATGTGGGCTGCTATGCGGTAGGAGTCAAGGCCCAAAAGCTTCTTGCTTGCGGTGTGCTCCAGAAAGTTTATAAAGGTGTAGTGGTCACCTTCAAGACCAACCCCGATGATTTGAGCCTCATTCGTTGGGGTGACTCAAAGGGATGATAAGGTGAGCTACTTGTTGGTGTTTCGAAGCTCCGGCTTCAACACTTCTCCAACAGAGATTGACACTTCCGAAAGAGTGTGAACTTCGTGATAAATCCACGTCCTCGACTCACTCATGGCCATTATTTCCTGCACCTTTACTTGTCTTGTATGCTTGTTTGCTTGATAATTAGTTGATGCATAACACACCTTGCTTTTGTGCTTTCTTGCCATATACATTGTTCTCATCTGGTTGCATATCTAGAGAGCCTACTTTATCTGCATGCCTTAAATTGGAAGTGAAGCTTGATGACCCACAAGTATAGGGGATCAATCGTAGTCCTTTTGATAAGTAAGAGTGTCGAACCCAGCGAGGAGTAGAAGGAAATGACAAGCGGTTTTCAGCAAGTTAATGTCTGCAAGCACTGAAATTATCGGTAACAGATAGTTTGATAGCAAGGTATATAATTTGTAACAAGCAACAAGAAACAATTGTAATAAAAGTGTAGCAAGGTATCCCAATCCCTCTTATGGAAAAGGATAGGTCGCAACGATCTCTTATAATAAGCAAAGCGTTCTTCAGGACACACGGGAACTTCATCTAGTCACTTTCATCATGTTTGTTTGATTCGCGTTCGTTACTTCGATAATTTGATATGTGAGTGGACCGGCGCTCGGGTGTTTTTCTTACTTGAACAAGCCTCCCACTTATGATTAACCCTTCTCACAAGCATTCACAACTACGAAAGAAGAATTAAGATAAATCTAACCATAGCATGAAACATATGAATCCAAATCAGTTCCTTACTGAATAGCGCATAAACTAGGGTTTAAGCTTCTGTCACTCTAGCAACCCATCATCTAACAACTACTCCACAATGCATTCCCTTAGGCCCAAATATGGTGAAGTGTCATGTAGTCAACGTTCACATAACACCACTAAAGGGAACAACAACATACATATCATCAAAATATCGAACGAATACCAAATTCACATGATTACTTATGACAAGACTTCTCCCATGTCCTTAAGAACAAAAGTAACTACTCACAAATCATATTCATGTTGAAGATCAGAGGGGTATTGAATAACATTAAGGATCTGAACACATAATCTTCCACCAAATAAACCAACTAGCATCAACTACAAGATGTAATCAACACTACTAGCAACCCACAAGTACTAATCTGAGGTTTTGAGACAAAGATTGTATACAAGAGATGAACTAGGGTTTGAGATGAGATGGTGTTAGTGAAGATGTTGATGAAGATTGGTCCTCCCACGATGAAAGGGTTGTTGGTGATGACGATGGCTTCGACTTCTCCCTCCAGGAGGGAAGTTTCCTCGACGGAATCGCTTCGCCGGAGAGCAAAAGTGCTCCTGCCTAGGTTCCACCTTGAGACGGCGGCGCTTCCTCCCGAAAGACCTCTCTTTATTTTTTCTAGGGAAATAGGATTATATACTAGAAGATGGGCACTGGAGGCTGGCCAGGGGCCCCACAAGCCACTAGGGCGCGCGCAGGGGGTGGACACGCCCTATTGCCTTGTGGGCACATGGGTGGCCTCCTCTAGTATTTCTTTTCTCCAGTATTTTTTATTTATTACAAAATAATTCTCTATGAAATTTCAGCTCATTTGGAGTTGTGCAAAATAGGTATCTCTGACATAGCTTTTTCAGGTCCAGAATTCCAGCTGCTGGCAATCTCCCTCTTCATGTAAATCTTGCAAATTAAGAGAGAAAAGACATCAGAATTGCTCCACAAAGTATTATATTGATCAAAACATCATAAATAATAGTAGGAAAACATGATGCAAAATGGACGTATCAATTCGCCCCCTCTAGTTGGGATCTCGATTCTTTCATAAGCACTTGGAGAAAAAGATTCATGACAGCGTCTTGATCCTTTTTTATAACGTCGGTATGTCTATGAACTCAATGTGATCTCAGATCACTAAAATGAAAATGGAGAATTCTTGGGCTTGGTTAACCCATGTCTTCATGTAAAATTGCGGGGCTCGTCTTCCATTCTCTTTATTGCAACCTAAGGAACTTTCCTGTGATGAACTTATAATAGGAATTAGTTCTTTGAGATATGTTGATATTAACTACCGGAATCCACCCGGGGTATTAGGTGCACTCTCACGGGGCAGTCATGGCTAGAGTTTCAGTGAGAAAGGTCTCGAAAAAATGCCTCTTGGATCGATACATGACTTTGGTGGTGGAAAAAGGAGTATTTTTCAACAACTCTGCTAATCTCACCTCTTTGAATCTGGTTCCCTCGTTCCGTGGATTTGTACCTGATGTCGCTTGAAGCTATGTCGGTATTTCCCCAAAGAGGAAGGGATGATGCAACACAGCGGCGGTAGGTATTTCCCTCAGATATGAAACCAAGGTTATCAAACCAATAGGAGAACCAAGCAACACAAAGTAAACAACCCCTGCACACAGATAACAAATCCTCGCAACCCGACGTGTTAAAGGGGCTCTCAATCCCTTCCGGGGTACGGCTGTAAGTGCATCTAGTGCCCCTTAGTGATTTTGGTGTATTGAAGACTTATAGGTTAAGGGACTAATGTGTTTATGAGTGTACACAGGTCTATAAGTCTATGAGGAGTTTGATATTTACAGAGAAAGTCGACCCCTAAAAATGAAGTTCTTTGACTGAAGACTTCGGATTTCTGAAGACTTTCTGAAGACTTTGAAAGTGAAGAAATTGGTGTGACCTTGAAGACTTGGTATTCATTCGAGGAACATGAAGCGTGAAGACTTTTGTTTTTGTAGTTTCATTTTCTCTTTCTTGAGTCATAGGAAACACCGTACTGTTAAAGGGGGTCGAGGAAATACTAAGGAAAAATTTCCATGTGATGCTCAACTCAAAATCCTACACCTACCAATCCCTTCGAGTGAAGCCATTGGAAATCTCATACAGTTCAGTCATATTCTTCGGTGACAGAGACGAAGTTCTTCTAGTCTCTGAGGAATTTGTTCTTACTGAGGAGTTAGGAATTTGCCAGTACGGATTGCCTACACAGTGAGGAACATGATAGCACTGGGGAATTTGATACTCAAATTTCCGACCGTTGCTGTGCTACGCGCCAGCTGTCCCAAAATATCTACCCACCTAACGGTCATATCATTGAAGGGCATTTATGTCTTATCATGTCGGGTTGCTCCCTAGGCTATAAATAGCCGCCCCCTACAATCACTAGTTGGTTGGCTGCTCCGAGAGAAACTGACACTTGTCATTTGAGAGCATCCCATCCTCCGAGGACTTTGAGCGAAAATCATCAAGTGAGGAAAACCCAAACCCAAACACCTACAAACCCAAAGTGATTGAGCATCACTGAAGAGATTGATCCTGCGTGGATCCGACGCTTGTTACCTTTGAAGACTGTGCTTCTTCCAGACGGTTAGGTGTCATGGTCTAGAGCATCCAAGAGGAATTGTGGATCGCCGAGTGACCAAGTTTGTGAAGGTTCGGAAGTCACCTGAAGACTTACTACGAGTGATTGGGCGAGGTCTGTGTGACCTTAGCTCAAGGAGAATACGGTGAGGACTGTGTGTCCGGGACTGTGTGTCCTCAGGTTTAAATACCTAGCCGCTCCAACCAGATGTACAACTGAGACAGCAGTTGGAACTGGTCTACCAAATCATTGTCTTCACCAAGCTTACTGGTTCTATTTCCTCAACTCTTTCATTCCCTCATAACTGTGTTGTGCGCTTGTTCATATCTGTGTTTGAAGACTTTGACTGAAGACTTTCTCAATTTCCTCAGTTCAATTTCTTCAGTCTGTTTGTCTTCATCCTGTGTTATCATGTGCTTACACTTTCTGTACTCTGTGCTTGTCTTCATTTCATCATGATGACCATGCTTGTGTTCTGTTATGTTTACTTTTGAGTACTTATTCCGTTGCAAGTAGTTCTTCGCTAAGGAATTTCCTCACCCGCAAATTCCTCAATGAAGTATTCATAAAAATCGCCTATTCACCCCCCTCTAGTCGATATAACGCACTTTCAATTGGTATCAGAGCAAGGCACTCCCTTGTTCTGTGTGATTTTGGTTTAACAGCCTGGAGTTTTAGGTATGTCGACCGCAGGTATGATCAAGGTCTCTGCTGGGTGTCGTACCTTCAATGGGACGGACTACCCCTACTAGAAGAATAAGATGCGAATGCATCTTGAGGCAATTGATAACGATCTCTGGTATGTTGTGGAAAATGGTGTTCCCTCAGTCACACCTTCTCTGAATGCTGCTGATGTGAAGAGATTCAAGCAACTCGATTCTCAAGCGAAGAATATCATATGTGGCCATCTGAGCAAAGGACAATATGGAAGAGTGAGTGCTTTGGAAACTGCTAAGCTTATCTGGGATAGGCTGTCCAAAGTCAATGAAGGAGTCCCAACATAGCGTGACTCTCGAGTTGATGTTCTTCGCAATCTCTTCAACCGTTTCAAAAGACTCGACAATGAAAATGTTCAACAAACCTTCGATCGCCTCACTGACATCTCAAATGAGCTTCAAGCGCTTGGTGCCACTGACATCACCGACCATGAGGTGGTGAAGAAATTGCTGAGATCGCTTGATTCCTCATTTGATACTCTGGCATTGATGGTACAAGAACATGATGATTACAAGTCACTTGATCCCGCTGATATCCTCGAGAGGCTAAATACTCATGAGTTCCAGCTTGCTGAGAAGAGAGATCTCTATGGTTCGAGCTATGGCAGATCACGTGCCCTAAAGGCCAAGGTCGTCTCTAAATCTGAAGGTGAAGATTCTGGTAGTAGCCTTGGTGATCCTGAAGAACTAAGCCAGGAGCTAGCACTGCTCGTGAAGAAATTCCAAAGGTTCTCAAGATGTGGTCACTTTGGAAAAACCTCAAGGAGCAATGATTCCTCATCCAGTGACTACAAGAAGAGGCTATGCCACAAATGCAAGAAGCCTGGTCACTACATTCAAGATTGTCCTCAGTGGAAAATGGAATCAAAGAAGAAGAAATACAAGGATTATAGTTCTGATGACGCGAAGAAGAAGAAGAAATCGTCAAAATCTTCATCATCAAAATCCTCGAAGTCTTCATCTCACAAGAAGAGCAGCTCCAAGAAGGCTCGGGCATTCATTGGCAAGGAAATGGACTCTGAGGCTGAATGTGAGGAACATGAGGAAGAGGAGGCATCTGAGGAGTCCGAGTCTGGTGTGGCGAGTCTAGCTCTCGCTACTGCATTCGTCAGCAAGTCTATCTTCAACTCTGAAGAAAATGGCTTCACCAACAAGGCTGATGAAGGCAATGATGACTAGGCTCCCACCTATTGCCTCATGGAAAAGGGTGCCAAGGTACTCAAATATACCTCCTCTGAATCAAGTGAGAATGAATCTGATGAAAACCTCAAGCCAAGCTACTCTAAACTTGCTAAGATTGCTGTGAAACAACAAAAGGCTTTTGAAAATGTTCAAAACATGCTAGACAAAAATGATGATATGTTGGGTGAAGAAATGGATCGCACTAAAACCTTGACTGAAAATCTTCAGAGACTTCAGTCTAGGTTTGACAACCTTCAAGGTCATCATAACACTCTCTTATCTGATCATGAGAAGCTTTCCTATGAATTTCTTCAAAGAAAGCAAGATCTTGAAAAGCTAAGAGTGAGTTATGAAGATCTTTAGAACGAGCGCGATTCATTACTTGCTCAACAAATCAGCGCTGCTCAGGAAGAATTTGTTCCTCCATGCTTGAAGTGCATTGAACGTGAATCTGCTAATTCTTCACCTGAATGTTCAAATGCTTCTAATGCTACAAATTCTTCACCTGCCTCTGCTATCACTAATTCCTCATTTGAGGACATTGCTAGTGTCACTGATGATGCAGGGATGAAGGAATTGTACATGACAGGCATGTACAAAAGCCTCAAAGGGCATCAGACTCTTTGTGATGTGCTTAAAAAGCAGACCCTCAATAGGAACCCTAGGAAAGAGGGTATTGCCTTTGAGAGGAAACTCAATGCTGATGGTACATATTGGAAGCCTGAGCAGTACCCCAAAACCTCATGGGTTGCTACAAAGGGACCTCCAGTTGATCGATCCAATTTATCTGGCTTTACATATGAATCTCCACATTCTTCTGATGAGTCATTTGATTCCAACTATAAACTGTTCAAAAATCAGAATGGTGAAGTATTTGCTAGATATGTTGGCACTAACTGCAGGAACGGTTCCCCTATGAAAAAAATCTGGGTTCCCAAAAGGTGCCTTGAAAGTCTTCAGGTGAATATCCTCATGACACCACCTGTGAAGAATAGGAACCCCAGATCAAATTCTTCATATGGATCCAAGTCCTCATACGGACCAAATTCCTCACATGGATCAAATTCTTCAAAAGGATCAAAGTCCTCATATGAATATCATCGTGCTAACAACTCTGTTTCGCAGGGAAGAGCTAAGGGCTATGAATATGATCATTATTCTTCTAACCATTATGTTCATAAGTCCTCGAAGAATTTCTCTGCTTATTCATATGCTTATCCTAACTCCTCTTATGTGAAACGAAATGGGCTGGCTTCTATGCCACCTTTCTCGTATGGAGCTCGCAGAGTGATGAACTCTTTGCCACCCCTTTAGATGTGGGTGGTGAAGAAAAAGAACTAATCTCTTCTGCAGGGTCAGGTCTCCAGACGTGCGAAAACGTCTGAAGAATTTGCTGGAGACCTGAGTATTGCCTGAAAGGACGCAGGCTAATCATGAAGAAATGAACTCTCATTTCTCACGTCCTCATACTGCTTTATCTGTTGCATTGCTTGATGAAATTGATCTGATGAATTGATGTCATATTCTTCACTGATGAAGTATATGAGTTCGTAAGCTGCACTAATTCATCTGCAGGTTGATCAACCCAAAGCCACTGAGTGGGTCCTAGATAGTGGATGTATAAATCACATGACTGGTGACAAGAATCTATTGATGGATGCTCCCTTATCTCCATCGCATCTGAAGCATATCATCTTCACTGACAAAGGAAAAAGTCAGGTATTGGGTCTAGGTAAGGTTGCGATCTCAAAGGATCGACACATGGACAAAGTCATGCTTGTCGAGTCCTTAGGATACAACCTCATGTCTGTCTTGATGCTTTGCGATCTTGATATGGTTGTTGTCTTTGGCAAGTATCATTGTGTTGTGATCATGGAAGCTGACAATTCCAAAGTCTTCGAAGGCTTTAGGAGAGGAGACTTGTATATTGTTGATTTCTCTATAGGACCACAACCAGCCGTGTGCCTACTTGCAAAAGCTTCAGAAGGCTGGCTATGGCATTGACAACTTGGTCATGCAGGCATGAGGAATTTGCACACGCTTGCAAAGAAGAAGCATGTCATTGGCATTGAGAATGTCAAATTCCTCAAGGATCACTTGTGCGGAGCCTGTGAAGCTGGAAAGATGAGCAAGGTCAAGCATCCAGCGAAGACTATCATGACTACTACTCGACCATTTGAATTGCTTCACATGGATCTTTTCGGTCCTAACCATTATTTTGCAGTTTCAAATGATGCATCTCAATATGGCTTTGTTATTGTTGATGATTACTCTCGTTACACATGGGTACACATTGTTACTTACAAACATGAAGTGCAGGAAGTCTTCAAACGATTTTCCTCGAGGGCTTCAACCAACTTTGGTGTGAAGATCAAGCACATCAGAAGTGACAATGGAACTGAGTTCAAGAATTCTGGTCTTGATGACTATCTTGATGAACTTGGTATTACTCATGAGTTATCTGCTCCTTATACTCCTCAGCAGAATGGCGTCGTAGAGCGCAAGAACATGACTCTTGCTGAGATGGCTCGCACTATGCTTGATGAATACAAAACGCCTCATCGTTTCTGGATTGATGCTGCATGCCACATCATCAACAGAGTATATCTTCACAAATTCTTCAAGAAGACTGCCTATGACCTCCTCACTGATAGGAAACCCAATGTGAGTTATTTCAAAGTCTTCGGTGCTAAATGCTGGATTAGAGATCCTCATCACAACTCAAAATTTGCACCAAAAGCACATGAAGGTTTTATGCTTGGTTACGGAAAGGACTCGCACACCTACAGAGTCTTCAACAACGTTCTTCACAAGGTTGTTGACACTTTAGATGTGTGGTTCGATGAAACTAATGGCTCGCAAAGAGAACACCTACCTTCTGTGATAGATGAACCAGCACCTAAGGAAACTATCAAGTTCAAGGCTACTGAGGATGTCATTCCGACCGAAGAGTCTGCTGAAGAATTCATTCCAGAACGTGAAGAACGTCGAGCTAATGCACCTGAAGAAAATGCTGAAGAAAATGGTGCTGAAGAAAATGCTGATCAAATTCCTCGACGACAACCAGCTCATCCTCGCGTTGCAAAAGAAGTGCAAGTTGAAAAGATCATCGATGACATTGAAGCACCAGGTCCTCTCACACGCTCAAGAGCTTCACATTTATCTAAATTTTGTGGGCACTTTGCTTTTGTCTCTATCACAGAGCCCAGTAAGGTAGATGAAGCATTTATGGAGCCTGAGTGGATTCAAGCTATGCAAGAAGAATTACATTAGTTCGAGCTCAACAACGTCTGGGAACTGGTCAAACGTCCAGATCCTCGCAAGCACAATATCATTGGCACAAAGTGGATCTACTGCAACAAGCAAGATGAAAATGGCCTTGTGGTGAGGAATAAGGCACGACTTGTAGCTCAAGGCTACACACAGGTTGAAGGAATTGATTTCGGTGAAACTTTTGCACCTGTTGCTAGACTTGAGGCTATTCGCATATTACTTGCTTATGCTAACCATCATGATATCACTCTATATCAAATGGATGTGAAAAGTGCATTCCTCAATGGTAAGCTTAAGGAAGAAGTATATGTTTCTCAACCCCTAGGTTTTGAAGATCCAAAGAATCCTGACAAAGTCTTCAGACTCAATAAGGCCCTCTATGGCCTCAAGCAGGCCCCTCGGGCGTGGTATGATACTTTGAAGGAATTCCTCATGAAGAAAGGCTTCAAACCCGGTTCACTCGACCCTACTCTTTTCACTAAATCTTATGATGGTGAACTGTTTGTGTGCCAAATATATGTTGATGATATTATCTTTGGCTGTACTGACCAACGTTACAGTGATGAATTTGCCTATATGATGAGTGAAGAATATCAAATGTCTATGATGGTAGAATTGAAATTCTTCTTAGGTCTTCAAATTTGTCAACAACGCAATGGCATATTCATATCTCAGGAGAAATACCTCAAGGATGTACTGAGGAAATTCGGCATGCAAGATTGCAAAGGCGTCAAAATTCCTATGCCCACAAATGGCCATCTGTGCACTGATGAAAATGGTATTGACTTCGATCATAAGGTATACCGCTCCATGATTGGTTCCTTATCGTACTTATGTGCATCTAGGCCAGATATAATGCTTAGTGTTTGCATGTGTGCCCGATTTCAAGCTACACTGAAGGAATCACACCATAAGGCTGTGAAGCATATTCTTCGATATCTAGCTCACACACCAACACTTGGATTATGGTACCCCAAGGGCTCGGCTTTTGATCTCATTGGATATTCTGACTCTGACTATGCTGGTGATCGTGTGGACCGCAAGTCAACATCTGGTACATGTCATTTCCTTGGACGATCTTTCGTCTGTTGGTCCTCGAAGAAACAGAACTGCGTATCACTGTCTACTGCTGAAGCTGAGTACATTGCTGCTGGTTCTTGCTGTGCTCAATTGCTGTGGATGAAGCAAACTCTCAAGGACTATGGCGTCAACGTGAAGAATGTGCCTCTCTTCTGTGACAATGAGAGTGCCACCCAGTTCAGCACTCGAAGACAAAGCACATTCAGATTCGTCATCACTTTCTTCGTGATCATGTGTTGAAGGGCGACATTTCTATTGAGCATGTGAAGACTGAAGAATAGCTAGCCGATATCTTCACAAAGCCCTTGGATGAGAAGAGATTTAGCAAGTTGCGGTGTGAGCTAAATATCTTAGAATCTTCGAATGTTCTTTGAATAGGACACTCATCCTAACACTTATGCAAAAATTGATGACTTAGATGTGCAACACATGAAGAAAAGTTTTTCTTCAATCAATGAAGAATAACACTCTAAATGTGAAGAAATTAACGAAGAATTTGATTCTCAGAACCCTACGACAATTGTACGCGGTGTCTGAAATCATCATTCTTATACGGTGGGTCACGCCACCACCAAAAGTTGAAAAATCTTCAATTTGAGTTTTTCCTCAGTTTTTTGAAATTCCTTAGTTGTTCATTTTCTTCAACTTTGCATTGTCTTCACCTTTTTCGTCATTTTTCTTCATTTATTGCTATTTCTTCAAGTTGCCTTTTCTGCTAAGTGAATGTGATCGGACCCTTCCCCCTCTATGCTAAACTCAACCCAATCTATTCACAAATTCTTCATGTGCGTTCTATTTGAAACTCGTTCAAAATCTTCACTGTGTCCTTGTCAGCTGAAGAATTTGCGAACGTAATGTTAAAACTTATCTTGTCCAAAATTTTCTGTTTTGCCGCTCAAATCGTTCCGCATCCCATAATAATACTTATCTATTCACCCACGATCTCACACGATCTCCACTTCTCGGTACGTGGGTGACACATGTCAAGCGAATGAGAAGGGTCAGGGGCACGTTCGTCCAAATTCTTCGGGCGAACAATTTTTCACCGTGGCTATATATACCCCTCCCCTTCCTCACTTCTCTTTTACTCCGCTCGACCTCACCCCAAGCTCGAGCTTCTCAAACCCTAGCGCCGCTGCTACTTTATCATCGCCGGTGAGGAAGAGCTTCACTGCCTCGACCTCGTCGCCGTCGTACTCGCACCGGCCGCGGATTTCTTCACTCCGCCGCCGCCGTAGCTGTCTTCCTCAGCGAAGTTAGGGCGTGGAAGATCTGCACTGACGAACTTCACATCTCCACTTCCCAGTTCGTCGTGTTCTTTGTCCAGGGTAATTAAAAGTTACTTTTACTACCCTCTTTGATTCAAATGATCTCTACAAAATCCTCAAAGGTGTTTTTCTTCAAATCTTCACACACTAAACACCTCACATGTCATCTGTTCTTGATTCATTTCTCTAAGCTATGTTTTTCTTCAAGATTCCTCAGTTGTGTGGATTCTCAATCTATACAACTCTAGAAACTAAGACAAAGAACACTTAGTGAAATTCTTCAAGACTCATCTGGTCAAATTCCTCCAACTTGTTCTTTTTACAAAACCTTCTGAGAACGCATATGACCTCTCCAAATTCCTGCAACTATACTCTGTTCACAGGTACTCATGTCCGCTGCTGAATCACTAGGTTCTCATCAACTTAACTCATTTGCAGCGTTCCTCGAAGAAAAGTTGCATACATCTTCAGAGAATTCCATTGTTCAAATTCCTCATCTGAAGAAAATGGCTGATGGAAAGAAGCCACAAAAAGGAGGAAAGAGGCCTGAGGTTAATACTGCTTTTGAAATCCCTGATGACATATATGCGGATTACTGCACTCCTGATGAGGCCAAGTTCAGAAAAGAGGACAAAAATCAGCGCAAGGTGCGCATATAGAGGATTGAAAGGAGATGGGCAAGAGAGTGGAGGGAGTACAGGTATGTAACTCCCAAGTACATGAAGAAATTCACACTCAATCCTCCATGCCCAAGACCTCCATTGGCACCTGGCCAAGAAGCAGATCCCACTAGCCTCAAGCGCGGTGAGGATTATCCTGATGAATGGGCCAAGCGCTAGACCAAGTTGGCTAGACAAGCCAGAGAAGCAGTGAGGAAATTCAACGAAGACTCTGCTGTTGCTGCCACTGCTGCCACTGCTGAGGCCTTTGCTAGCAAGCCGAAGAAGGCCATGGCAAAGAAGCCTGCGCATAAGCCAAGTGCTTCACCTTCAATGCCCTCAAGGCCAAGTTCCTCAGCAATGCCCTCACGGCCAGATTCCTCAAAGCCCTCACGGCCAAATCCTCAAACTGCTCCTGCTCCTCCGAAGTCCTCAGCTCCTCCGCCAAAGTCTTCGGCTGCTCCGACCAAATCCTCAGCACCAGTGCATCTCGCCACATGCCAAAGGACTACTGGCATATCTATTGCCTCAGGAGCCTCTGCAAGTTCCTCAGCTGCTCCAAGTTCCTCAGCTGGCCCCTCTATGCTGAAGAAAAAGACCACTGCGGGACGAGGTCCTCGACCAAGTCCTCACAAGAAGCAGGTCGCCTTCCACGTGCCCTCTGATGATGATGCTGAACTAGCCGAAATCATCAGAGACAGACAAGTCAAGGCCGCTAGAGCCAAAGGAAGCAATGTGCCACTGCTTTTGGATCCGAAGCTGATCCTAGACTTCATCGATCTCTGGCACAAGGATCCCAACACTCCTTTGCCGGAGATGAACCTCACTCCTGGTCAAAGTCATGTTCTGACTGCCTTCATTGAAGAAGAAAAATGGAAATTTGAGAAGGCCAGGCAGCTGAAGAAAGCTTAGTACAGGAAGGAGCGCTTCCTGAAGAAAAACGTTGTCTCTATGACACCTGAAGAACTAGTGAAGATTTAGGCTGAAATCAAAGGCCTCAGCGATGATTTCAATGCTTACCATGCTGATTGGCAAGGAGCCAAGGTCAGGTTTGTAAAACTAACTGAGAAATTTACTTCAAAGGTTGCAGCTCCATCGCAACCAGAAATTCCTCAAGCCGAAGCATCTGCTCAACCAACAGAAGAGCACGCCAACACCGCTGATGATAATCAGGCTGCTGAAGAAAATGTGAGTTCCAGGGCTGATGACTGCATTCCAGCCGCTGAAGAAATTGTCAGGGCATCCACTAGTGGTGCACCTGAAGAAAATGAAGAAGTCAGGGCAACTACATCAGTTGTGCCTGAAGAAATTCAACCAAATTCCTCTGCTCCTCCTGCGCCTACCCCAACTCCAATCCTTCCATCTGCATCTGATGTGAAGAAGACCAAGGCTGTAGAGCGTGCAACTGTGAAGAAAAGGAAGGCATCAACTTCATCAGATTCTTCAGCCCCGAAGAAGATGAAGCCATTGACTAGCTCATTTGACAACCCAATTGATTCTGTTCCTATCTCAACCATGCCATCAAAGGACCTTGTTCCTTTTGATGAAGATTATGTGATTCCAAGTGAATCCGATGAAGACATTCCCTTTGCTGCTTCCTTAGGGCAGATGGATGAAGAAATTGAAGCGAACGCAATCCCTTCAACTCCAATTGTCTCCTCGCCCATGCCTCAGTTCACTGTCGAAGAGGCCGGCGTTGAGGAATTGGATGAACAAAATTCTGACGTGGACATTGGGAGTACTACTCCATTGATGAATGATGATTTTTGGGATAGTCAGCATCCCAACTCTCCTCTATTCACGCCATTGCAACAAATCCCTCAGTCCCCAGCACACACTGTTCCATTGTGCTCTGAAGAAACTCACCCCACTCCTTCTGTTCATGAAGAAATTCTAGCCACTAGTGCTGAAGAAACTGCTGCTGCTGAATCATTGAAGACACAGACTGCCACTGAAGAGGAACCAGAAATTCCTCAGCCTGAAGAGCCTGAGATTGCGATACCTGAGGTTGTGATGCAACTGACTGGCACTCCTCAACCCAAGCCAAAGGATCCATTCTCAAGGAAGCAAAAATTCAAGACTGATAATTTCTTCGGCGAGCACGTATTCTTCACTGACTACAACCCCTATGACTCTGCTCGCATTAGGAAGAGGCGTTTCTGGACTGCCAGCCAGGCAAATTTCTATTCCTCGGTGCTGTTCAACAAAGACAAAGTCTTCGATCATGAGCACATTCCTCACGTGGATATGGAATCTCTGTCGTGCTTCGTGCCAGTCCTCAGTGTCCTTCACAACGCAGGACTATTAAATTTCTACACTGACATCTGTGATTGGAATGAAGAACTCATTCTTCAATTCTATGCAACTCTGCACATCACAGGAGACTCTGAAGATGTGAATTCATGGGTGCTGGACTGGATGAATGAAAACACTCACTACAAGGCACCAGCTACTGAATTGCTTCGTGCTTTGCCTCTCAGTCCTCCCCTTGAAGCTGCTCGTTGCATGTACCAAGAGCCTGAGCTTACAGATCACTATATGCAAGTGCTGATGAAGCCATTGAAGCCAGGTCAGGCCCCAAGAACCAAATTCCTCGTGAAGGAATTGCTATATGTGCCTCGGACTGTCTACCGCATTCTGACGAAGACATTGAGTCCTATCAAGGGCCACGACTTGAATGAAGAAGAAGTCGTTGGCATCATGAAGAATCTGCTTTTCAATATCATGCATGGCGTTCCCGTCAACTTCCATGATTTCTTCATGAGGACTCTGGCCAATGTCGCAATGTCACCATTTGAGTGGAAGCCTTATGCTCCGTGGATTATGAGGTTCATCAGAACAAGGTCTTCACTCAACTACAAAGCTGATACACTGAACCATTGCAGCTACTTGCCCCTGATTGAAGTCCTCAATCGGACATTTTCCTCAGCTGATGACAAGGGCAAGGTTTCTGCTGTTGTTGATGAAGGCATTCGTCCATTGGATGGTCAATTTCGCAAAGCTGCATCCTACTCCACCAATGATGACTCTGCCACTCATGACTCTGCCGCCAACGCACCCAAGCAAAATCCTCAAGGCACAGCTCCCAGGGTGATGACTGATCGTGAGCTTCTCCTCAGTCTTCACCAGAAGGTTGACCGAAATCACAAATGGGTCAAGCGTCAGTTTGGTTCAATTCTTCACAACATGACTGCTACCCACAATGCAGTGAAGAAAAACCATTACTACCTCCATGAAACCTTCAACCGTACCTGGGCTGTTCTGTCTCAGATTTATAGCGAAGAAGATCTGAAGAAAATGGGTCTCAAGGAAGATTTTGACTGGTCTGCTCCTCCACCGAAGAAATACAAGAAGGTCAAGGTTCCTTCCTTGGTGGCCAGCTCCTATTCTTCATCGCGCGACACCGACGAGCATGAGGACTTGGACGACACTGCGACAGGCCCTACATCAACAATTGACCCCAACAACGCGAGCGCTCCTTCATCAACTTGATATTCTTCAGGGGCGTTAGTCCTCAGTTCCGATCCTTTTGGTCATTCGATGACAAAGGGGGAGAAATTTGAGTTA
Source organism: Aegilops tauschii subsp. strangulata (assembly GCF_002575655.3). NCBI lineage: Eukaryota > Viridiplantae > Streptophyta > Magnoliopsida > Poales > Poaceae > Aegilops > Aegilops tauschii. The sequence goes on from NC_053035.3 coordinate 327,921,195, forward strand.
GTCTTCAAGCGGGTCTATCTTATATGGGCGTTTTTTTCTTAAGTTACAACTCTCGTTCTTCTGATGACTTTGCTGGGTCGAGTTGTAAACTTAAACTCTATGGTGGCCTGATACTTTTGCTGTGGTTTTTCTGCATGCTTATTCCTCATTAATGTTTATGCACGCATGCTGAATTACATCAGTCACCATATTTCATCATGCATTTCAAATTCTTCATATATTATGTCAAATGCGTGTATGAATTACAAGATATAGGGGGAGATCTCCATGATTCAACTCTTCAAGTGTGCATTGCTTCAAAAGCAAATTCCTCACTATGCACATCTTCAGGGGGAGTTCTTCTATATCTTGCAATCAAATTCCTCAATATCAGTATTTACACTTCATATGTTTATCCCCGTCGAAAACTTAACCTATATTGTCATCAATCACCAAAAAGGGGGAGATTGTAAGTGCATCTAGTGCCCCTTAGTGATTTTGGTGTATTGAAGACTTATAGGTTAAGGGACTAATGTGTTTATGAGTGTACACAGGTCTATAAGTCTATGAGGAGTTTGATATTTACAGAGAAAGTCGACCCCTAAAAATGAAGTTCTTCGACTGAAGACTTTGGATTTCTGAAGACTTTCTGAAGACTTTGAAAGTGAAGAAATTGGTGTGACCTTGAAGACTTGGTATTCATTCGAGGAACATGAAGCGTGAAGACTTTTGTTTTTGTAGTTTCATTTTCTCTTTCTTGAGTCATAGGAAACACCGTACTGTTAAAGGGGGTCGAGGAAATACTAAGGAAAAATTTCCATGTGATGCTCAACTCAAAATCCTACACCTACCAATCCCTTCGAGTGAAGCCATTGGAAATCTCATACAGTTCAGTCATATTCTTTGGTGACAGAGACGAAGTTCTTCTAGTCTCTGAGGAATTTGTTCTGACTGAGGAGTTAGGAATTCGCCAGTACGGATTGCCTACACAGTGAGGAACATGATAGCCCTGAGGAATTTGATACTCAAATTTCCGACCGTCGGTGTGCTACGCGCTAGCTGTCCCAAAATATCTACCCACCTAACGGTCATATCATTGAAGGGCATTTATGTCTTATCATGTCGGGCTGCTCCCTAGGCTATAAATAGCCGCCCCCTACAACCACTAGCTGGTTGGCTGCTCCGAGAGAAATTGACACTTGTCATTTGAGAGCATCCCATCCTCCGAGGACTTTGAGCGAAAATCATCAAGTGAGGAAAACCCAAACCCAAACACCTACAAACCCAAAGTGATTGAGCATCAGTGAAGAGATTGATCCTGCGTGGATCTGACGCTTGTTACCTTTGAAGACTGTGCTTCTTCCAGACGGTTAGGCGTCATGGTCTAGAGCATCCAAGAGGAATTGTGGATCGCCGAGTGACCGAGTTTGTGAAGGTTCGGAAGTCACCTGAAGACTTACCACGAGTGATTGGGCGAGGTCTGTGTGACCTTAGCTCAAGGAGAATACGGTGAGGACTGTGTGTCCGGGACTGTGTGTCCTCAGGTTTAAATACCTAGCCGCTCCAACCAGATGTACAACTGAGACAGTAGTTGGAACTGGTCTACCAAATCATTGTCTTCACCAAGCTTACCGGTTCTATTTCCTCAACTCTTTCATTCCCTCATAATTGTGTTGTGCGCTTGTTCATATCTATGTTTGAAGACTTTGACTGAAGACTTTCTCAATTTCCTCAGTTCAATTTCTTCAGTCTGTTTGTCTTCATCCTGTGTTATCCTGTGCTTACGCTTTCTGTACTCTGTGCTCGTCTTCATTTCATCACGATGACCATGCTTGTGTTCTGTTATGTTTACTTTTGAGTACTTATTCCGCTGCAAGTAGTTCTTCGCTAAGGAATTTCCTCACCCGCAAATTCCTCAGTGAAGAATTCATAAAAATCGCCTATTCACCCCCCTCTAGTCGATATAACGCACTTTGAACGGCGCCTCAAGATAGGCAAACAGACGCGAGATAAATTTGTAGTAAATTGATAGATCGAACGCCAAATAAAATAAATAAGGAAAAATTGCAGCAAGGTATTTTTGTGTTTTAAGATTAATAGATCTGAAAATAAATGCAAGAGAAAATAGATCGCAAAGGCAAATAATATGAGAAAGAAGACCCGAGGGCCGTAGGTTTCACTAGTGGCTTCTCTCGAGAAAAATAGCAAGCGGTGGGTAAACAAAATACTGTTGGGCAATTGATAGAACTTCGAATAGTCATGACGATATCCAGGAAATGATCATTATATAGGCATCACGTCCAAGATTAGTAGATCGACTCCTGCCTGCATCTACTACTATTACTCCACACATCGACCGCTATCCAGCATGCATCTAGTGTATTAAGTTCATGGAGAAACGGAGTAATGCAATAAAAATGATGACATGATGTAGACAAGATCTATCTATGTAGAGATAGACCCCATCATTTTATCCTTAGTAGCAACGATACATACGTGTCGGTTCCCTTTCTGTCACTGGGATCAAGCACCGTAAGATTGAACCCACTACAAAGCACCTCTTCCCATTGCAAGATAAATAGATCAAGTTGGCCAAACAAAACCCAAATATCGGAGAAGAAATACGAGGCTATAAGCAATCATGCATATAAGAGATCAAAGAAACTCAAATAACTTTCATGGGTATAAAAAGATAGATCTGATCATAAACTCAAAGTTCATCGATCCCAACAAACACATCGCAAAAGAGTTACATCATATGGATCTCCAAGAGACCCATTGTATTGAGAATCCAACGAGAGAGAGAGAAAGCCATCTAGATACTAAGTACGGACCCAAAGGTCTACAAAGAACTACTCACGCATCATTGGAGAGGCACCAATGGAGGTGGTGAACCCCATCCGAGATGGTGTCTAGATTGGATCTGGTGGTTCTGGACTCCGCGGCGGCTGGATGAATATTTCGTCGACTCCCCCAGGGTTTCTGGAATATTGGGGTATTTATAGAGCAAAGAGGCGGTCCGGGTAACCATCTGCAATAGAAAACCCATGGTGTTGTTTGAGTAACCGTCTGCAATAGAAAACCCCAATAAGCAGGGTAATTAGCCTATTATTGATAATCCATGTACTAATCAAACTGATATTTCTTATAAAACACGCCAGATATTTCATATCTGTATAAAAGCAACCAGGATTTCATAATCGAGTTACATCAGATAGCTTCGGCACTCAGTTACGCCATTACACAACAGCACCAAGTTTCACATGCAGCATCAAAAACCTTTGGAAAGTAGCATCATACACGGTAAAATAGACAGATGAATCTCATCTGGCAAACTGTAGAAGCGGAAGGCAAATATTGAGCCTTCAGTGATGTTGAATATCCTTGCAACTTTAGGCCAGTGGCTATGGATAATTGCCCGCCCAACCTTCGTTCGCTTCAGCAAGACTTCAATATTGTTTTACTATACACAGTAGGGCAAAACCCCACTGCAATCTTTTTAATTAAATAAAACAGCAAACTGTACAGAGTCTAAAATACAAAAGGCTTGAGGTAAGCCAAAAAAAGAAAAAGAAAAACTAAAAAGGAAAAGGCCTAAACACCTAGAATACAAAATTACAAAGCCAAACTATCCAGCCAAGAACAATAGGCTCCTGCATAGCTCTTCTTAATCCTGAACCTGAGCAAATTGAGTTCTTCCAAGAAAGTAGCTTTCCATCTCTGAATACTAGGGGGAATGGCTTGGAATATGAGGTTATTCCTGGAAATCCATAAGGCCCAAGATGCAAGGATAATTATTTCCATGAAGAAAGGCACATGTAATTTCTGTCTGATGTCAGCAAAAGCTTCCAGTACTGAAGCATTTCTTTGTCTTGAAGGGCAAACCAAATCCCAACATTGAGCAGCAAAGGGGCAGGTCCAAAAAAGATGTTGCAAAGTTTCCTCCTGCTGGCAGTTGTTTACAGCACAATTGTAACTTTCCAAATGAAATGTTTTCCTTCTTAGTAAGTTCCTTGTGTTTAGTCTATCATGAAGAAGCCTCCAGAAGAACACTTTATGCTTGGGTTGACAGGAACTATTCCATATCCAATTGAATTGTGGGGGAACAATTTTAGTGCCCAGTAAAGATCTATAAGCTTTTGCCACAGAAAAATGCTCATTTCCCCAAATGTAGCTCCAAGTATCAGTACAATCAAGAAAAATCAGAGGTTCTTAATTGTATGCAAATGTCTTCCATGGATTCAAACTCATCAAAAGCCTGCACAGTCAGGGGCAAATGAAACAGATCCTCCAGATACTCAGTGTGAATGACTGTGTGGACAGTAATGTCTTTACTTTTCACAAAGGAGAAGAGATGTGGGAACATATCCTGTAAGCAAGCTGTGTGCCAGAGATCAGACTAGAAAAGAGCACTCCTGCCATCCCCAATACTACATTTTGCCAAAGATTTGTAGTTGTCAATGAGCTTAAGGTTGGCCTTCCACCAGAAAGATCCAATCCAACTACTACCTGGTAGTGAGCCATTATGGTAATAAGATTCCCAAACTAGATTTACCCAAGGGATGTCATGCCTGTTATAGAACTTATGAAGGTTCTTAAGCAATAAAGCTTTGTTCTGCACAAAAATATCCTGCACTCCCAAACCCCCTTGATCTTTTGGTCTACAGACAGTACTCCAAGCCACCATTGCAGGTCTGCGATCTTCAAGGTCAGGCCCTCTCCACAGATAGTGCCTCAAATATTTGATTACTTGAGTTTTGATTGTGATAGGTACATCAAGGCAACCCATGAAGTAGATCAGAAGTGAATTCAGGACTGATTTAACCAGCAGAAGTCTACCAGCCAGGGTCATGAAGGAAGACAATCCTACAAGCTTTTTCTACAATCTTGTAACTAATGGAAGGCACTGCTCAACAGAAGGTTTGTGGAGGCCAAGTGGAGTCCCCAGGTATTGGAAAGGGAAGGATTCCCTTTTACATTGAAAAGTGTTTATCAAAATCTCCACTTTCTCTTCAAGCACATTGATTGGGATAAGACTTGATTTACTGTAGTTCACCTTAAGTCCTGTGGCATCAGCAAAGGTGTGAAGTAGAGCTTTGAGACAGTGTAGCTATTTTGCATCTGCTTGCATAAGAACCAGGGTATCATCTGCATACTAGATTATAGGAAAATCAGGGCAAGAATTCACTTGAAGTGGTGAGGAGAGCAAACCAAAGTGCATAGCCCTGTTGAGAATTGATTGAAGCAAATCAGCTGCAAGGACAAAAAGAAGAGGGGACAAAGGATCCCCTTGCCTAACTCCTCTAAGGCAGTAGAATTTTTTTCCAGGCACCCCATTCAACATAATGGCAGATGAAGCAGAGGAGAACAACATTTTGATCCAATTGATCCATCTATCCCCAAAACCTTTAGCTTTCAAAATATCCAACATTGCTTGGTGCTCAATTGTGTCAAAAGCCTTCTCAAAATCCAGCTTTAGTACAATGGTCTCTTCTTTGGATTTGTGGCACTGATGTAGGTATTCATAGGCCCATCCCAAGCAGTCATGGATGGATCTTTCTTTAAGAAAGCCATACTGATTAATGTGCACCAGTTTGAGAATAACTTTCTACAGTCTATTTGCCAAAAGCTTAGTGATGAGTTTGAGACAGCAGTTTAAAAGGGAGATTGGCCTAAAGTCATTTGTTGTTAGAGGTGTGCCACTTTTGGGTATAAGAGTAATATATGATGTATTTATGCTCTCCATGGAAAGATGTCCAGCATGAAAATCAGCAATTAACTTAAGCACATCCCCTTTTATAATATCCCAACATGATTTAAAGAACTCATTGTTAAAACCATCAGGGCCTGGAGATTTGTCCAATGGAAGCTCTTTTACCACTGCATTGACCTCTTCCTCTGTGAAAGGTAACTCCAGGTTTTCAAAAATTGAACATCTGATGGTTGGCCATATAAGGAATGCAGATCAAAATGCATGGTGGTTTTTTGAGAAGTGCCCATTCTTTTCTTAAAAGCTTCCCATAAAATAGCAGCCTTCCCTGCATTGTCAGAAATGTCCACTTAATCATCATTTTGAAGAACAACAATGTGGTTATGCCTATAGTTTATTGAGGCTTTGGTGTGAAGAATTTGGTGTTTTCATCTCCAAACTTTACCCCCTTAATTTTCCCCTCTGCTTCCAATAAATCTTCTGATTTTTTAACAGAATTAGCAACTGTTCTTTAAGAATTAGCCTGCAATTCCATTCATGAGTGTCCAATTGTCTGAATTCTTCAAAGAAATCCCAAAGGAAGGTCACTTCATTAATTTTTGCAATTTGGGTTTAAGGCAGAAAAGAGATCTAGCCCACTGTTTCAAAGCTCTCCTGAGATTTTTGAACTTAGCAGTCAAGCATCTAGCAGCATCCAAATTACCCACAGGAATATTCCAAGCATTAGCCACCACCTGTTTGAAGTCTGAATGTTGCAACCAGTAATTTTCAAATCTAAAAACTTTTGCTTTGGGGATGGCAGTACCAATTTTTATCACATAGGGCAAGTGATCAGAGATAGACTTAGCTAGTGGAAGCACAGTGGTATTGGGGAAAGAGGTCATCCAAGAAGCAGATGTAAAAAACCAATCAAGTTTCTCCAGCAGTGGATCTTGTTGCATATTACTCCAACTAAATTGTCTTCCATGCAAAGGCAATTCCACTAATCCTTGGTTACTAATAGCCTCATTGAACATTAGCATATCATTAACATCTCCACCAGGTCTGTTTATGTCCAAAGGTGATCTAATAAAGTTGAAGTCTCCCATAAGAAGCCAGTCCACATCATCAGGCATATGAATATTCTAAAAACAATCAATGAACTCAAATCTTGTCTTGTGTTTCACAGGGCCCATATATATTAGTGAGAATCCAAGATTGGTTTGAAAGCAGACTAGTGAATTGAATGGACAAAGAGAATCTGTTTTGGGCAATAACCTCTCCAGTGAAAGCAGAACCATTCCAAGCAGTGAGCAAACCACCTGATGCCCCCAATATATGGAAGAAAAGCAAACTTGTTGAATTTATTGGGGCAATTTTTTTTAAATAAGCCAGGTCTAAGGTTTCTCTCTTAGTTTCTTGAAGGCAAAGAATGTTACAATCACTCTCATCAATTTTCTGCCTCAGGGCCAGCCATTTATTTTCAGAATTCATCCCTCTAATGTTCCAATTGAGAATATTCCAACTCCTATTTGTATTATTCATGAAAAATAGTGTATATCACCAACCAAAAATCAAGCACCAGCACTTGATCTGAATTTACTGTTAACTGCTCAAAGCACAGCCACATGAGCCACATCATATCACAAAAAGACCACAACAACCACATGAGCCACAACACATCACAAAAAGACCACAACAGCCAGCAGAAGTACATCATAGAAGATCCATTGAGGGAGTACAACATCACATGTTCATAATCCATAACAAGGCAACATTCCTGAATAACACCACTTATAAAAATATTCAAAAGATAACATGAGGGGCCAGCAAGTCTGCCTCTCCCTCCAACACTAAGAAACAGGTGCATTGTCATTAGGGAGACTTGGAAGCATTTCCTTTCCCTTTGGCGAAGGGCACCTTGACCAAATCTTCCTCCTGCTTCCTTCTAGGCTTCTTGGCCAGCTTGTCCTCCAACTCCCCCTCAGCAACCTTACAGAAAGAGGCAGTGAGATTTTTAACAACTGATTTTTGTATAGTGGGAGGGACAACATTGCATGGTAAGCAATTTGAGTTTGTGCAGGAACCTCTCCTAAACCCAGCATTATCTTTCTTAATTCTATCACTTCTCCTTACCTCAGATTCAACCAGGGGAGTTTTGCCACTTCTCCTCTTTCTGAGGTTGTCAGGCCCAAAAGGTTGCAGAAGAGCCTGAGATTCAGCATCTTGCTGATTGGCAGCAGTACCAACATTTTCTTTGTCCTTGTCCAGTGCCTGCTGCTTGTCCAATAAAGTGGCCTGACAAATAGGAGCATGAGAGACAGGGCATTTATCAAGTATATGGAACAACAAAGTTTTATCCTTGCCCTCAACCTCAGTACAAAGTTCCACATGACAGACTTTAACATATTCACAGTCCATTCAAACTTATCAGGTGTCATAAGGAGATGAACCATAAAGTTGAACCAACTTACAGGAATGTTTGTAGAGAAAACAGTCCTATTTGCCATAGGTTTATGAAAGTGTTACTTCCATAGCAGAAGACCTTCTTCTGATAGAACAGGGTCATTAGAACCAAATGCAGCTATTTGAATATATTTAAGACCAAGAAGAGAAGGGTCCCCATTGAAATGCTCATTAATTTTTGAAACCCAGTTACCTTTAAGTCCAATTTGCAAATCTGTAGTGTCAGCCACTGGCTCAAAGGACCCTCTTGTGGTAGTGATGTGAATAGGACTGGCAGAAGTTGTACCTGTGGCCAAATCTCCTGCCAGATCAGGTAGATTCTCCTTGTTGGGAGCTTCACTAGCAGCAACAAGCTCAGACTGCCCCTCCAACGAAATGTTATCCTGTGTACTCACTGCAACAATTTTAGGCAGGAGAATCTCTGCATCATTTGCAACATTAGATTGAGCTGCAACCTCCTCCTCTGCAGGAAGTACAACCTCCACTGCAACAACAACATTTGGAAGCACACTTTGCACTTCCACCACATCATTTGGAGGGGAAGCAGCATGAGGCACATGCACTATAGGCTCCTCATCATCAGATTGATAGGCTTGGATAATGTTCTGAAGGCCATTGGCAATCACATTTACAGGTGGAGGTGGCATAACAACAAGATCTTGAGCCCCAAAGTGAAGGTCTCCAACTGCAATAGGTGGCACAAAATAGTTTAAATTGCCCCCTTCAGAAAAAGACATGTCAGATGACAGACTGCTGTTGCTGGCAGTAGGAACCAATTCCTCTCCATCAGCCCAGGCCATTTCTTCTTGTTGCACTGCATCCAAAAGATCATCAAGAGCAGCATTGTGATTATCTTGTTGAGGAATTTCCCAATTTCCATCCTGCTCCCAGTTGTCCTCAGCCTAAATATCATCCTGGTTATTATTGAGAGCCTCATTATGAAAACCACCAGCACCCTCAACATTTTCTGGCAAAGGATGAGGATCAACATGGTCAGGAGGTATGGGATCCTTATCAGCTGGTCCTCCCCCGAGAAGTTCACTAGCAAGGATTTCAACAGAAGACGACCACCCATCTTCCTCGAACTCATCCCCTTCGGACCATCTCAAGCTTTTGGGAATGATCTCAGGACTCATAACTCTAGCCTTTAAAACAATACGTCCCATGTTCTCATCCTCCTTATCCCAAGAAATCAAACGGCCAAACTTACTGACAGCCGTAGCTAGATCTTCAGTGTTTCAAAAATCAAATGGAACCCCAGTCAGCAGAAGCCACACCATCCTATTGAAATGAACTCTCCTATGATTTCTACCCTCGTCATGCTTCACAAAGGAGATAGAAACATCGCCAAATTCATGGGGGCTGTCTAGAACTAGCTTATCTCTGTCTCTGACCCTGGTGAGGCGAACATAAGCTTCACCGAGAGGACACCTCTGAATATCCCGAAGACCCAACTGCTTATGAACAATAATGAATTCTTCCAGAACATCTCTTACGTTGGGGAATGGCGCATCGGCCGGCAGAGGATGGATGGAGGGAATCGCCCAATCTTTGTGACGACGGGGCCGATGCGAAAGCACCACCCGAGCAACCCCATTTCACCCCACAATCGGCTGAATATCAAAGCCATGAGGAACAAATGGACGCGGGTCGATTGGGATGTTGGCCATCGAAGCAGACTCGCATGCACACACTGCCACAGAGGAGCTTGACGTGACTGGAGCAGGGTTTCTGCACTGCAGAGAAGCAGAGGAGGACGGTGGAGAAGTTGAGGAGGCAAGTGCTATTCGAGGCCGAAAATTAGGAAAAGCTCCCAAACACAGCTCGCTAAAAGAGGAAACAATCGGAGGGTCGCGGGCCGGGCCAACGGACAGAAACCAATCTTGGACCACACTCGGGGCCCAGGCCTCTTCTGGCGGGCTGGGAAACGAGTCAAACCGCAGAAATGGAAAAAGCCCAGTCAACCTTTTCTCATTACAATCTTTAGCGAAGTGGCCCTGTTGACCACACTCGTAGCACTAGAAATTTGAAAAAACCACGTTGCCGCCCTGAAAACCCCTCGGGTGACCCTCGCTTGAAGAGTTATGATCCATCATGGTGGCCTCATTAGTGACCCGATCCCCATTATTACCAGATTCCGGAATATTTGACAGGAGAGCAAAACCAGACTGCCGCTGATGATCACCGGAGACATTGCCGGCGACCGACCTTGGTCTCAAACCATTTTTAACCAATATCCACGAATCAACTTCTTCACGATAAAAAAGTTGTTCTTCACGGATCCAATTGGGACCCCCAGCACCCCAGAGATTAAACACCAACTCAAAGTCTTTTTCAACCACATGACCTTGATTGTAAATCTCAAAACCCACAGCCTTAGAGGCAACCAAGAACTTGAAAGATCTGTCCTTGAGATGAAGAACACGAAACCCTTGAGGGTACCCACCAAAACAAGATTGGAGAGTGATACTAACAGTGTGACAATTCAACCAAAAATGAGCACGACAGAAGAAAACAACCAAAGTGAATTCTCTTTGACGAAAACCAGGAGAAAACACCACGGGGTGACCAAACTTTTGCCTCATAGACCTATGAAAATCTTTACCTCGAGCAAAGTTGAGCATAGGTGGATCCATGGGTTTATCCCCTCCTCCAAACTATGTGGTGGCTGCCATCATCGGAGTGACAAGTGGTAGGAAAGGTGGCCACCGGCGGTGGAGGCCTAGGCATCACCTAGGGGTCGCCTAGAGGAGAGGAGAGGAGAGGCGGTGGACACTGTAAAATTCTCTTGACCATGCCTAGACTTCAATATTGTACCGTGGGTGTTGAATGAATACCTTCCTCGCCTCTTGACCATGTAGGTGGTTTGAGAGGTAATCATCGGTGAACTGTTTTGAAAAGTACTGAAAACAAAGCTATGCATAAATCGTTGTTGTAAATTTTGAAATGGCGCAAGGGGTAAAAACAAGGTAAAAGAGTTGGTACCATCCTATAGTTGACTGATGTCTTCTTCATTGTGCAAACAAAGATCTTGCTATTATTCGTCGCAAGTTTCTTCATCCTAACAATCTTTCTGAGTTTCTTGACTTGACTGATATTCATGGACATCTCATTTCCCCATATGCAAAATGGGTCAAACAATGGGTCTAAGCCTCTGACAGCAGGACCTACATGTGCAAGACCAAATTGTAAGAAACCTATTAGAATGATTCCTGCAACTGCACAATAATGTGCTATTAGCCAAAGGACCCTGCTTGAACAAACCTCGATGGTAAACCGCAGTGTCTCCCATTGTTTCCCTGCAACACACATAAGGAAGATCTTGATCAGTTTAACTAAGAGTTGCCATACTATCAGTAGAATATGTATTGAGTACAACCAAATTCGATTGGTGTCACATGCATAACAATACAAAATTGTACCCACAACAAATGAAAATCAAATTGCAGAACTGAACCAAACAGTTAAATGGACAGCAGACCAAATGAACCAAAATAGTTAACTGAGCACGACATTGCAGAATAGAAACATGTACTAGAAGATAAGACAGTTAACAAAACAAAGAATGCTTGAGAAGAGTACTACGAAATGTAACAATTGTTGGACCAAAGTGTTAATTGAACATTACATTTCAGAGGACCAAACTGTTAATTGAACATCAGATTGCATATTAACATTACAGAGGACAAATCACTAGAAGGCCTTGGCGGTGGCCTCGAGAAAACATCACGAACTGTATTTTAAAGTAGACAATCGCATGGCGGTGTCGACGGTGGCCTCGAAGACGAGGTGCTCCTCCAAGATCTGGCGATCGACACGCATGGCAGCCATAGCGACCTCATCCGCGCGTGCGGCCGCATACTACTCATCTCCACATTATACTGCATGTAAAATGGCTGTGGGCGGCGCTTAGTTGGAGGAGGGGGCAGTGATTTCGGTGGAAGGTGTCGCTCCGTCGGTCGGGGCATGTGGGATGGGAAAGAAGGAGGATGGTGTGGGTGGGGTATGGATTACCTGGCCATATCGATGAGGCCGCGCAGCAAGAAGAAGGGTCGGCGACAAGGAGACCACACAGCAAGAAGAAGGGTCGCCGGCGAGGAGGCGGCGCTGCAAGAAGCACTACAAAAAAAAGACACATCCGTGACATTTTGGGACGAATGAAATTTTTCTCTGTCATACTTATGACACTTCTATGAAGATAATTGTGACAAAACCCGGTATCATCATAGACGTGGTGGGCTCCTACTTCTATGACAAAAAATCATGACAGAAAATGGGCTTTTCGTCCTGGGCGGGCCGGAGATGCAGCTGCATGACATTCTTTGGGCCGTTCATGACGGAAAAAACCATGGTAGAAGCGAGGGCGAGGAAAATATCAGGGTGTTCCCGGTTACAATGGGTGGTCGGGGCCGAGCGATGCGCGTTTCTCTCATACACGCACGCGCGTGGGTGTGAGGCGTTGGGCTCTAACTGAACCCGAGCGATTGCACTGCAGGCTACGCGTTACTGAACCCGAGCGATCGATCGATGGCTGTTAACTGAACCCGATCGAGCGATTCCTTTGCTACTGCTGCTAACTGAAGCCGATCAATGCTGGCTCTGGATGAACAGTGAGCGTTGCTAGGGGGTTTGGATGAACAGTTCCCGGTGGGGGTGGATGAACAGGACCCCGTGGTGTTGCCTCTGGATGAATAGGACCCCGATCGATCGAGCCGGTTGGGGCTGGATAAACAGGACCCCGTGGAGGGCTGGATGAACAGGACCACCCCGTGGAGGGCTGGATGAACAGTAGATGGTGGAGGGCTGGATGAACAGTAGCCCATGGAGGGGTGGTTGAATAGGAGCCCGTGGAGAGGGTTGGTTGAACAGTAGCCGGTGGAGTAGCGCGCGGTGGAGGCTGGATGAACAGGAGCCCGTGGATGAACAGTCGTAGGTGGAGGCTGGAGGAGGTCGACGGTGGATGAACAGTAGCCCGTGGAGGCTGGAGGGGTCGACGGTGGAGATGAACAGTATCCCGTGGAGTCCCGTTTTGCGGTACGCCACACCCCTCCCGATGAACAGGACCCCCGTTTCGACCGTAGCGCTCCAACACAAGTCCGTTTCCTCCGTTTTGCGGTACGCCACACCCCTCCCGATCAACAGGACCCCAGTTTCGACCATAGGAGGTCCATTTCCTCCATTTTGCAGTACACCAGACCCCTCCCGATGAACAGGATCCTATTTCGAACGTGGCCGGTCGAACACAAGGCCGTTTCCTTCGTTCTGCGGTATGCCAGGCCTCATTTCCATCGGTTGTTCCGTCCAAGCCCTCCCGATGAACACGACGACGCATTCCGTTCCGACCCAGCCGGTTGGCTCCGCATGAACACGACGACGACGCAGTTTCTCCATTTTGACCCAGCCATGTACGTTAGCCCTGGCCGTACGTATGCGCGAGTAGGCGTTCGAGACCCCGCCCGTATGTACGTACGTGGCCGTATTTACTTTCTTGCACCCTCGCCGCTGTACGTACGTGTACATGCTACGTGCACGCCTCTACTACGACACGTGCGCGCCTCTACATCGACCAGTATGTACGTACACGTTTGCAACCAGAATGACAACGCTACGTACGCTTCGACCAGGTGGGTCCCGACTGTCAGGCACTTCCTTGCGTGCGAAGATGTAGCTGGTGGGTCCCAGCAGTCAGGGGGGCGGATCATTTTTTTACCCGGACGCACTTCCTTGCGTGCGAAGATGTAGCTGGTAGGTCCCAGCAGTCAGGGGGGAAACTTTTTTTTCGTGAAATATGGTTGCCCGTCCGGTGGCTCCCTGCTGTCAGGTGGAGGAATCATTATTTTCCGCGTAATAAGGAGGCACTTCCTTGTGGCCGCTGTGGACCCAGCTGTCAGTCTCTCCATGTACAGTCCACGTCCGATGGAAGCCGTTCCTTGACCATGTTGACCACGCCACGCCGAGAGCACCAGGGCGGTGGACAACGGCGAGGCCTAGGAAGGGGACGACACGGAGCCGGGGAAGACGCGGCAGTGGATGCCCACGCGTAGAGGAGTATGAGGGTTCACTGGTTCACTGCGGTGTGAGGCTGCTGTCGCCGCAGAATAACAGGGGGTGTGGGTGAGTAGAGGGATGGCCTGGCCAGCGGTGGGAGTAGTAGGGGGCAGTGAGGCCTCCGCCACATAGCAGCCGGCCACGGGAGGTAGGAGCACGAGGCATGACCGACGCTGGTTTGGGCGGCTGGAGCAAGAAGACCAGAGGTTGAAGAAGCACTACGGCCGTTGGATGGACATCGTACGGTCACTGGAGCTAGAATCATGCATATTGACTAAGTTGACAAAGCCCTCCGTCCCCGTCAACTTAGTAGGCCCACAAGTCAGCCTGCCACTATACTAGGTCCCAGCTAGCAGGGGGAGTATTCATTTTTTGTGCGTAATAAGGAGGCACTTCCTTGCGTGCGAAGATATATTTGGTGGGTCCGAGCTGTCAGCGGCAGTAATGTTTTGTTCGCGAAATACAGAGGCCCTTTCGGTGGGTCCCAGATGTCAGGTGAAGGAATCATTATTTTGCGCTTAATAAGGAGGCATTTCCTTGTGTGTGGCCGTGGACCCAGCTGTCAGCCTCTCCACGTACAGTCCACTTCAGATGCATGTCGGTCGTCGACCATGTTGACCAGGCCACGCCGAGAGCACCAGGGCGGTGGACGACGGCGAGGCCTAGGAAGGGAATGACACGGAGGCAGGGAAGACTCGGCAGTTGTTTCCCACGCGGAGGGGAGTACGACTGTACGAGGGTTTACTGGTTCATCTGCCGTCGCCGGAGAATAACAGCAGGTGTGGGTGAGTAGAGGGATGGCTAGGCCAGCGATGGGAGTACGGTGGGGCGGTGAGGCCTGCACGGCAGCATAGCCGGCCGCGGGGAGGAGGGAGCAGGCAGTCCCGCCGGCGCTTGTTTGAGCGGCTGGAGCAGGAAGAGCAGAGATTGAAGAAGCACGACGGCCGTTGGATGGACATCCAACAGTCACTGCTTGTGCGTCAACCTTTTTTTAGGAAAGCCTCAAATCTATGGAAAACAACATACAACCCGTCTGCCATTATTTTCTAATAATTTACAGCCCATTTGCTAATTCTTAAGGTTTTTTTGGAGCCCATATTCTTTTTGTTAGCATTACAGCCCATATTGTGGCCACGGTTAAAAAATTGTATGAATTTTTGCATATTTCGGTGCGGTCCGAACTGTTTTTAATCCCGAAATTTTGATTCACATCCAAACTGATTTTAAAAATAAATGTATATCAATATAAAATCCAACAAATTGTCCACGCATAAAAATCAATGCAATTTAAAATCTCGAAATGAAAAAAAGAAATTTGAAACTAATTGCCGGTTTGATGTGTTTTAAAAATGTACAACCCATTTCTCATTACTGTTAGGCCATTTTCTCGGCCAGCCGAATGAAGCTCTCCTCGTCTTGAAAGATTTGCAGCCCAACAGGCCTGACAAATCGACTTACTTGGCAAATCACAAAAAAACTGGGCTGTGGCCGTGGACCCAGCTGCGGCCGTGGACCCAGCTGTCAGCCTCTCCACGTACAGTACTCTTCCGATGGAAGTCGGTCGTTAACCACATTGACCACGCCGCGCCGAGAGCACCAAGGCGGTGGACGACGGCGAGGCCTAGGAAGGGGACGACACGGAGCTGGGGAAGACGCGGTAGTGGATGCCCACGCGGAGAGGAGTACGAGGGTTCACTGGTTCGGCTGCGATGTGAGGCTGTCATCGCCGCAGAATAACAGGGGGTGTGGGTGAGTAGAGGTATGCCCTGGCCAGCGGTGGGAGTAGTAGGGGGCGGTGAGGCCTCCGCGGCATCACAGCCGGCCATGGGAGGCAGGAGCACGCGACACGACCGGTGCTGCTTTGGGTGGCTGGAGCAAGAAGACCAGAGGTTGAAGAAGCACTACGGCCGTTGGATGAACATCGTACGGTAACTGGAGCTAGAATCGTTCATATTGACTAAGTTGACAAAGCCCTCCATCCCCGTCAACTTGGTAGGCCCACAAGCCAGCCTCCCACTATGCTGGGTTCCAGCTAGCAGGGGGAGTATTCTTTTTTGTGCGTAATAAGGAGGCACTTCCTTGCGTGCGAAGATAGCTGGTGGGTCCGACCTGTCAGCGGGGGGCATGTTTTTTTCACGAAATACAGAGGCCCTTCCGGTGGGTCCCAGATGTCAGGTGGAGGAATCAAAGACTTGAGAAGGCGTACAAAACAAGCTAGTGTACCAGTAAAGAGACGTTGCTGAGTTTTAGAAAAAAGAGAGACATGCTCTTGTAGCTGGTTCGAATCCAAACCTAGACTATGACTATATATGGTGCTATGCTACTCTACAAGTAATGAAACTGACATATCCAACGTTCGCTTCTCCTCTTCTCTACTTACTCTGCGTAGCATCAGAAGCTCTGGCCGCAGCAACCATGTCCACTGGCTGCTCGTCCACCTGCTCTTCAGCATGCAACAACCAAATATGCGCCAAGTCGCCACCCGTACCATCGCCTGTGGGTCTCATCACACCCCCGCCGGCACGCGCACCGCAGCCGGTTGCTCATTGCAACCCGCTGTCGTTGGTGTGGTGCCACTGCTGCAAATCACGCAGAGTCATCCGTCGCGTCTCAACCACAATCCTCAACCCTGGCCGAGTCTTCTACAAATGCCCGAATCATGGGGTAATAATATGTTTAAGTGTTGTTCTGCTGCTTTCAGTTGCTGATTTTTTTAATAGTTTGGTTGATGATCTTCCAATTTGATTTGTGCAGAAAAGGGAAGATTCGTGTGATTTGTATTTCTAGGAAGTTGCTGATGTGGGGGAGTGCAACTACGCTGATTATTTGGTTAGCCGAAGAATCCCAATACCAGCAGGTTGGGGTGTTGGACAAGTAACTGAAGGAACGGCAGAAGAGGAAGATGCAGAGCAGAAGGTTAAAGATGCAGTTCCTCTGATCATGGCCAAGCAACAGCTGCTGAACGGCCTTGACAGCAATGAGGAGATGAAAGAGCTTGTGAAGATAATGGGCAAAATCGATGTGCTCTGTAGGATGATTGTCTCTTTATTTGCAGTGTATGTAGCACCCGTGATGTATTCAGTGGCTATGACATGAGCACTTTCTGAAACTAGTAATGAATGAAACCTGTGTAGCAGGCTGGGCGTAGTGTTGTGAACATCTAATGATTTTTATTAACGGAAATCAGGGGGTATCCCCTTTTGCTCATAAATAAATAAATAGCAGAGGCCCTTTTGGTAATAAATAAATAAATTAGCAGAGGCCCTGTCGGGTCAGCTTTGTTCTCATTCGAAGACGTCGAGCAAATTGCAGTCCAACAACAAACTATGTCATCAAATTCAAGTTTCACAGCCAAATATGAGTACAACTAAACAACAATGTCATCATGTTTTAGTCGTCATACAATCACCAAACACAAATCAGCATACATAACAAGTGATGTTCTCACAGGAAAATACTAAAAAACATGTTCATCAGGTTTCAGTTGTCATAGCAAACACAATTTCACATAGTAGATAAAAAAACGTCTTCTGACAGGCAAATACGACAAAAGCAATGTAATCATCATCCGCAGCAGCAGCGTCAACATCTTCGCCATGTGTATCATTTTGAATCGTAATTCCCCACGGTGTCATCTTCTTCTTCGTCCTCAACGTCCTCGAACGTTGGCTTCTTCTTGATCAACTCTTGTATGTCCACAGCACGACAGGCAATCTTTTCGCCGGCGTCATTGACGTGATGGTTCTCAAAGATATTAGGAACATCTATGTTATCTTGTACATCAGGAGCAGTGTAAGCATCATCTTGTTGTGCAACTTCATTAAACGAATTCCTCTGCTCAAACCTTTGCAATACTCTCCAGTCATCGCTACGTGCAAATGTGTTGCTTGATTTGCCAAAATAAAAGGCTCGTTGGTCTGGTATGCCGCCTTGACATTGATGGATTTGAAATAATCATCAGCTCTGGGTTTTGCGAGCCTGGAAAACAGGTTATACCAACGATAGCACAACAGAACCACACACCGATGATCCTCGAAACTGGAGATATACTGCAACTGAACAATGTCTGTTATGTTAGCATACATTTCAGTTGTCTCTTTGTCATACGTATCCGTGCTCATGATGGCACTGTTTTGTGTCTTCCTGCCTTCGTCTCGTGCAAGGGTGTTGTAGCGCACATCTCCAACAATGCAAGATTCATAATGTCTTACCCGAGTATCAGGACCCATTGCTAGTGAGTAAAGGGCATCATCAACTGCCTGCCCATCCTCCCGCATCTTCTTAACCTATGGTTAGAAAATAGACAAGCTGATCATCTTATGTACTCAATATATTAAAAAAACTGACAGTGCAATTCAAAAGCTTACATGGCTCTTGAACCATTTCGCAAATCCTGCCATAACCAGTTTGTCAATGTTTCTTGGATTTTGTGGCAGTAACTCCTTTTTTGTAGATGCTGCACAACATAGTGATCACGTCAAACATCTAAATATATAAGAATGTGCTGCAAGTTTAGTAGAGTACGATGTATAAGCTGCAGTACTTAGCCCTTACTTGATATAAGGTAGTATCTCAGGACAGTTATTCAACACATACCAAACCATTTTGTCCAAATCTTTAGGTTTGTCCTCTTGTCGACTCTTCCTTGTAACTCGAATAGAATAATCAAAAACATTGAGCCCGGGATTGTCTTCATCCACCTCTTTGCTAAGCTGATCAGCTGTTTCAATGTATTTTGAGCAGAATGTCAACGCTTCTGTAGCAATGTAGGCCTCTGCAATGGAACCCTCGGGTCTAGCTCTGTTCCTAACATAGCCCTTGAAAGTGCGTAGCCGCCTTTCAATAGGGTACATCCAGCCATACTGTACTGGACCTCTAAGTAGTGCCTCATCAGGTAGATGAACAGCCAAATGCACCATCACATCAAAGAAGGCTGGAGGATATATCTTCTCAAGGTCCCATAGGATAGTTGGTATCTTGTCTCTAAGATGCTCCAAAGCATCTATCCTGATATTTCTACTGCAGAGTTCCCCGAAGAATTGTCCCAACTCTGCAACTGCTCTGTATAAGTCAGGGCGGCCCAATCCTCTAAGGATAACAGGTAAAACCCTTTGAAGTAGGACGTGGCAGTCATGAGTTTTCAACCCTTGTACCTTGTTTCCATCTGCATTGACTCTCCTTTCAGGGTTGGAAGCAAATCCATGTGGGAATCTCACACGTGACAGGACCTCGTAGAATTCTTTTCTTTTTACCTTGTCCAAGACATACACAGCTGGTGCCATATCCCGTGGTTTACCTTCATCTTGCACCTGCAAATCATGTCTGATACCCAGGTGTGTCAAATCGATCCTAGATTTTAAGGTATCTTTCGTCTTGCCTTCAATATTAAGAAGTGTGCCGATAATGTTGTCACATATATTTTTCTCGATGTGCATCACATCAAGATTATGCTGTAGATCCAAATCTTTCCAATACTCCAAGTCCCACAAAGTGGACCCGCGGGTAAACAATAATCTCTCTTCTGCCCTGCCACGCTTCCTTTTCCCGCTACCATTATCAGGCTGGTTTCCTGGTGTAATGTGCCTGACCTTCTCTAATTCCACTTGCAACTCATCGGCGGTGAGCCTCTTTGGCGCATCACGGTTTTCATGCTTTGCATTGAACACATGTCTTCGGTATTTTCTAGGATGCGGCTTGTCCTTAGCAAGGAAACGGCGGTGTCCAATGTAACAGATCTTGCTAAGTATTGCGTATGACAGCGGATTCCTGTCACAGCTAACACATGCATTGTAACCATGTGTCGTTCGCCCTTACATAGTGCCCAAAACTGGATAATCATGGATGCACCAAATTATAACAGCACGCAGAAAGAAATCAGCTGGTGGGCTGCTATATAGGTCTCGAGTGAGAACACCCCTCCATAGCTGTTGAAGTTCCTCCACAAGAGGCTCAATGAACAAATCAAAATCCTTTCCAGGACTTTTTGGACCTGGGATGAGCAAGGCCATCATGTACTTTGATTCTTTGGTGCAGACATTTGGAGGCATGTTGTAAGGGATAACAAGCACTGGCCACATGCTATATGTGGCGCTCTGGTGGCCAAATGGGTTAAATCCATCTGAAGCTAAGCCAAGTCTAATGTTTCTCGAGTCAGCAGCAAACTTTTCATGTTTCTGATTGAAGCTTTTCCACTCACTACCATGTGATGGATGGCTCATTACATTCTGATCTCTGTACTCCTGGTTCCTAGAATGCCATAATACATCCTCTCTTGTTTCAGCATCATGAAACAACCTCTGCAATCTTGGTGTAATTGGAAAATGTCTCAGAACATTATGAGGAATCCTCTTCACATCATCGCCATCTTTCCATCTTGATGATTTGCATTTCGGGCATTCACTTAAGTTGGCATAATCCTTCCGGAACAGAACACAATTATTCTTACAAACATGGATCATATCATACCAATTCCAACTGCACGAAGGAAATTCTTCATTTTACTGTAGGTGTGTGGCAGCTCAGACGCATCTGGGAAAGCTTTGCGGAAAGCAGCCAACATCACATCAAATGATTTGTTGGTCATCCGCTCAAATGTCTTCACCTGAAGAAAGGTGACCATAGCTGAGAATACTGACAACTTATTTCCTGGGGTGACAGGCACGTTGCATTGTTCCAACATGCGGGCCCACCGTTTTTCTTCTGCAGGTGAAAGTTCACGGAATGCACGAGCATTTCGTAGCATTGTTTCAATGTTGGTCAAAGTCACTGGCTCCGCCACCACCTCCTCCTCCTCCACGTAGATCTGCTGCTTCCACGTAGAATTCATAAAACTGCTACACGGGAGCATCAGGCAGATCAAGATGGTGATCTGCTGCTTCCACGTAGTCAATAACATTGACGTTCACAGCTTCACCATGATGAACCCACCTAGTATATGTGACCGACATCCCATACAAGTGTAGATGATTTCACACAGTTGACTGGGGTCTTGTAACTGAATTCATAAAACTGCTACACGGGCAGAGCACATATGATTTTGGACCTCCGTACTCAGCTCTGATAAAGTTCATGAAGTTTTCAACCCCCTCGTATGCAGCAGAGAATCTTCGAGCAGAAGTTATCCAAGTCCTGTCCATCTGTTAGACATACAAATTAGTTCTTCTACTAGATATTACAGGAAAAACATATATGCTTTTTTATGAAGTCCAGAAAAAATACCTAGGTCGATGTCTAAAGCTATGGCAAGATATTTGGACGAGCAGATCTAAGTAACGAAATATATGTAAAGCTAATTCAGCAAACATATTTGAGTGCTAAATTATGGCAGGCTGTTTCAGCAGTCAATGAGGCCGAGCACACAGCCATCGAACTATCGAAGGCCATCGCAGCAACAAAGATCGAGTATAAAACGGTGTAGAGCTATTTCACCTAACAGATTGGCTACTAGACCATGGCAATCTACGTCACAATAAATATATGGTAGGATATTTTAGCAACTAATCGGCCTTGGCATGCCATCTCAGCTAAGCAGATTGAGTGCAGAACAGGGCAAGGAAGCTTCTTAAGCAGGGCATATTGACTGTAAACTACTTCGGCAAACAGTGAGATTAACAGCGTCTATCAGCTAACATTCAGCGCTACACCGACATGCACGGGGCCTTAGTCTAGAATGCGCGTACCGTGGGAGAAGCTGACCGCCGTGCGTCTCCACACGAACATCGCCAGTGGTGGCGGCCCTGACCGTCGTGCGCCTCCACAAGAACGTCGCCAGCGGTGGCGGCGCGGCTAGAGGACGGCAGCCTACGAGAGCGTACTGTGGGAGCGAGAGGATCACCGTGCGTCCCCCTCGACGAACCACGGTGCCGACGTATCGGCGCGGCTAGGAGGGCGGCTTTGGCGGAGCGAATGGAGTGGAGGGGGACGGGGGGAGGGGGGTTTGGGGAATATTATTGGCTAGTTGGTCGAAGGGCGGTTGAATCTAGGATTGGGGGGGGATTTTTGGGTGGGGGGGGGGAGGATTTTCGCGCGGTGGGCGGGGGGAGTTTGGCGCATGGTCGGTTTCTCCAAGTGCAATCCCACGTGTCAGTGAAGAGGCAAGCCGAAGTGTGTTCTGTTTGCGTGAGCCGTGTGCAGGACCGAACGTGTGTCGGGTGCAATGCGACCACGACAGGGGGGGGGTGTGAGTGTACCGCTTTTTTTCCTTTTAAACTAGGTGCTTCACGCCCTAAAAAAACCTTATTGCTTCGCGCGATCCATCGATACTACTACTAGTAATCCGGTAATCCGAACTAAAACGGCGAGGCCGGGTCTTTTCCCGCGCGATATGCTGGGACGTTGGCTTAGTTGGGTTTTTTAGGACGAGTAATGCTACACCTACGTAATCCCAGTTACGTAATTAACGTAATGTGAAACGTGTGAGCTGTTGATTGTAGATTGGGGGGAGGGAGGGGCCCACCACCATGAAAATCAGGGGAGGAGAGAGAGAGAGAGACAATTTACGTTAACCCTTTTGTAGGTTCCCGTAGATGTAGAAAGATGTGAAATGCGTGAATGTGTAGTGGACGTACTATTGGAGTGCCTAAGATAAATTGTGTATGTATAGACCCTATGTGTTTATTTTACTTCACATGTTAGCTTTGTCTCCGTTCAATAAAAAGCAGAGTTGGTGATGATGGTGTGCCTGTCATCCTGCAATATAGGCCGTCCGATCTATATCTAATGGATAGGAAGGAAACTACGACAATTTACCCGCACTCCTCTCCACATTTGCAGATAAGGCCTTCCCTCGTTCATCCTTTTCTCCCACAAGATCTTGATCTTCCGTGCAACGCACGGGCATCTTGCTAGTACTCCTACAATATACTATATTATTGTGAAAGTTCATATACACTGGCCGAGATTAATGCAAACACGACAGATTTTCATTACATTTCGAACTTTTATAGGACAGAAAAATAAAAGAAACCCAACCCTAAACCTATTCTATGGCGGCGACCGACGTCCTCCATCTGCGATCTCTATGTACGGGGGCTGGGTTCAAGACCTGTGAAGTGAAGGTGCGGTCTCAGGCGAGGAAGAGTAGAACACGGGATACGGACCGGCCAGTTGGCACACCATGCCCTGCCGCCTCCCATGCCCTACTCATCCTCGGAGGAGTCCCCGACCTCGGCGGTGCCGAACGTTGGACGGCGGCAAATAGGATGCGTGGCTGACGGTGCTCCTGTCGTCGGCCGCCAGCGTGGCCACCGCTTGTGCGGTCGTGTCCGCGTCCGGCTACGCCGCTATTACGTCGCGAGAGGCAACTCAGGGCGGCGACCTCGAGCTTTATCCCTGAAGACAAGCTCTCCTGTAGAGTGTTCGCGCTTGCGGTCATGGCAGATGTGGTGCCAGGTAGGAGGATGATGCGCTATGGTGTGGAGGTTAGCTGGGCGTTGCCGCTTTAAGTAGCGCATTCTGGTGAGGCCAAGCGTCCTGGTGCGTCATTAAGTCGTCAGAGTTGGTTCCTCGTGCACCGAGCCTCTTAACGATGGCATACGGACGGACGACATGAATGCGGGCAGCTGGCGCCGGCTGGGAACATACCATGCGACGACGCGAGGGACAAGGTTTTTTGGTGTGCCAGGGTAGTCATCTGCGGTCGTGGCAACATTGGAGATGCCCTTTGCTCACATGCAATCGATGCATGTCATTGAAAAAGCAAGACGACCCGGCATGGTCTCAGGTCCTGAGGATGCAGTTGGCCGCGCTACACCACTCCGCGGACACGTGTCGGCGCCCCGTGCATCCTCGACGAGCCGGGTGTTGGGGTGTGTTTGGATTGTGGCCAAAGTGCACCTTACCAAAATTTTGGTCATGGCCCAAAGATTGGTCTTTGTTTGGATGGTTGCCATTTTTTTGGCATGCCAATGAACTCTAGCCAACTCTAGTTCATTTTTCTTGCCAATGCCGGCCAAATCATGGGCAACCAAAACCTCAACCAAAATTTTGGCTACCCAATGCTTTGATGGGGCAACCTTGGGCACAAACCAAACATATTGTTGGTCGTGCCACAGCACTAACGCCACCTTCGGCACACTGAAACCGACCGTGTCTAGCAACGATGAGCGTGTCGCTCATCGTGGTTGACGTGTCCAGAGGCGGTGTTGGAGCTGTGCCACGTTATTGGCCCCCATGACCCACATGAACGGTTGCCGGTGGCGAGGAGGTCGTGGGCCAGCTCCTTCATTGGACTAGTCTGCGCTACGTCGTCCCGACAGGTGTGCCCCACATGTCGGTTTCCCTGTTTTCCCGGCCATATTCGAGCGTCAGTGCTCCGCGTTGCGCATTAGGCCTTTCACTATGTAGGCCAAGCGAGACAACTTATTGTTTATTTGAGCCGTTCAATTATATCATGTGGCGTTTGCTTATTTCTCATTCCTCTCCAACCCTCTTCTCCATCGATCATGTCGCCCTCCGGTCGAGTCCATCCTCCCGCATGCCTCATTTGAACATTCCGTCGAGTATCATTCGCATGTGGGCCTAGACCATGCTTGTATTTCCAATGTTTTGTAATTTGTCCGACATGCATACAAACAAACAGTTCGTTTAAAGTTTCACTTTGCCTCCACTACTTTGCGTCTTAGTTTTGACATCCCATTCGGTTCATGCCCCGACACATGTTGATGAGATCGATTGATGTTCAGAGATCAATTGTGTGTCGTGCAAGGAGATAAAGGTTTGGTCTGTTTCTATGATAGAAATGACCCACGCGGGAGGGGGGTCTGTGGGGATCAGGGGGAGTATATTGTATGTTCATAAGCGAAACGAATGTATTGTACCGACCCTAGTCCTCTTTCAATCGATCCCCGGACCCCGAGATGAAATCGAGAGAGAACGAGTGGGGGCATGTGTGATACCTAAGGCGGATTCAAAATTTTGAACCGGTGATCATAGCATCCGCAAATCATATATAAAGGGTATTCAATGTTCGTTTCATTTTTGAACGTACAATATACTCCCTCCTATCCTTTCTAGTTTACATATAAGTTTTATGTGTAGTCAAAGTATCTCTACTTTGATCAAAAAAGTATCAACATTCAACAACGCCCAATCAATATTGTTAGATTCGTACGTACTCCTAGATTTGTACTTGAGATGGTTTCCAATTCGTTTTCAACCACGTGAATGTGCTTGTTCTCGCACATGCTCTTCCTACTAGGATTTCGCCACGTATAGCCAGTCCAATAGTAACTTTTTTTAAGCTCCCTGTCCAATAGTACTAGTGGAGTACTGACAACATCTGTACTAGAGTATGGAGTGCTCATAGTACACTACAAAAAAAATACACTTCCATGATGATACGTGTTTGTCATAGTAGGTCACGTTTTCTGTCATGCATGTACATCCATGACAATTTTATGACAAAATCAAGATAGTCATACATGTGCTGTCGTAGAAGTGTTCCATGACATTACCAAAATTATCATCACGGAGTGTCCACTTCCATGACGATAAATCGCGCGTCACAGAAGTGCTTTCGTCAAGGGTGACCGGCACGTGGCATCCACCGTAACGGAACACCGTTAAGCTATCAGGTCCGGTTTTGGATCCGATAACCCGTTAACAGCCCCGACCAATGGGGATTTTCCACGTGTAAATCATCATTGGCTGGAGGAAACACGTGTCGGCTCACCGTTGGGACAGATGTCATCCACTCATTGGACCCAAAGCGCCTATGATACATCGACACGTGGCACGGCCCAACAGATGCCCATTCCTGTGAAAAGGCCGGCCCATTTGACTTGGTCAGAAGGTGGCGGGCCGGCCCACGGCAAGCTTGTTAACGGCCTGTTCGCATATAGCCCATTTACAGCCCGCTAACCCAGGGCCCGTTTACGGCCTATCCGAATTAGGCCGAGTAGCGTCATCTGGGCCGTCCAATATAATTACAACCCGTTTTAACTTTCGGCCCATGTATGGCCCATGACGTATTTCAGCCCATATGAGTCCCTTTGTAACTCTTGGCCCATTAATGGCCCGTGGTGAAACCGGCCCGTAATGAACAGTGTATCGCTTTATACCCATTAGCGGCCCATTATTCCATTGGGTCATTTCCAGCCCGTGTTACCTTTCGGCCTTCTGAGGGCCCATTTATTCTTGGGCTCATTTCCAGCATTCGGTTACTTACGGCCCGTTACTGGCCTTTTCTGCTTGTGGGCCAAATTCAGCCCGTGGATACAGTCGGCCCGTTTGTGGCCCATTAATCTGTTGGGCCATTTTCATAGCATCATCAAATACGTCCTATTAATGGCCCGTTATGGTCAGCCCATAAAATGTATGATTTCCACTCTAGCCCGTTTACAGCCCCTTATACGGCCCGTACAAGGCCCATAGATGAGACGGCCCGTAGAAGGCCCATGGATCCTACGAGACGTAGAAGGCCCATTGACCCGACGGCCCATAGAAGGCCCATTGATCCGACGGCCCATAGGAGGCCCATGGATCCAACGGCCCATAGAGGGCCCACGGATCTGACAGCCCATAGAAGGCCCACGGATCCGACAGCCCATAGAAGGCCATGGATCGTCCGTCCCGTAGATGGCCCATGGATCGTATGGACTATGGAGGGCCATGGTCACTACAACGTTTGGGCGAGTTGGCCCCCGTTTGAACGATATAGCATATTCAAAGAATTATCCTACTCTATACTATCACCTCTAAAAAACATACACTATACAATAAAGAGACTAAGGCATAGAAACGTAGAATAATCCTACACTATACAATAGAGAAATTACAGCCGATTATACCCACTGGGCATTATGGTTCGGCACCAGTGATAATAAAGCATACACAAACAACAAATTACATACACTGGGCAAATACAGCTCATACATCATGGACGCGCATCAACATAACTTACCATTTGAACTATAATATCTTCAGAAAATAGGATTGGCCGGATTTAGATAGCACAAATTTCAGTCTGCAAAATCTCCAATTCCTTCATTGTTACCTCAGTGTCTTGTTTCAATTTTTTGACTCCTGCATCTAATACCTGCATGTCCAGTCTCAACTTGTTGATTGTACGTTCAGAATCATGTACATGTTGTCTTGCCACCTCTAGTTGATGCTCGAGAACATCAGCACATTCCAATTCCAATCCATAATCATTCAGTAACGGCCATGCCGCACTGCTCGCAGATCTTTGTGTTGATGTCACTTCATCCTGAAATGTTTCTGTAAGTACACATGACTAGGGCAAAAATATAGTTTCAACAGTGAAGCGAGCAAGACAGACTATTTTGTACATGGCAAAACAGGACTAACAATAATGTTACACGTCATGAAGCATAAGCAGGTGATATTTTAAAAATTATAAAAAAGGTAGTCTGTGCAGCCTGCATACAGAAATCTCTCTTAGCTCACCAGAGGAGCATGATGTTGGGGCCCAATCCAAAACACAGACAAGTTACAAATTTAGACAGCACGTTGCGTAGAAGTAAGCAAGCAGTTGCCCCTTCTGTAGCTCAATTAAAGTCTTAGGAGCATAATGAACAGCAGAGGATTTCATACAAACATACTACAACAAGCAAAACTATGCAATCATTAGCCTAGTATAAACTAGATTGTGAGCCTCATTCAATAATAGTTGGTTAATAGACTTCAAAGCTTCAGGCACACTTCGGCAGAGTAATTAAATGGTAAGGCCTTTAATTATGTCAACTAATAGTTACACAAGTACCCAGCATTAGGCATCATTCTTTGGGCATCTCATTAACTGAGGACAAATAAAGCAATTGAAAAGAGCAAATTAACTATGCCTGAAACAAACAAGGAATTGAACTGTTGAGTTGGATACAGTGACTTACCTTAACAGGTTGAAGAGGCTCAGCGCAGCTCCTACTTCTCTTGCAAGGCTCCTTCCTAACATCTTGTACTTGGAAATCCTCAATCTTATCTTCATTGCACCCCCTCTGCAAGGTGACACAAACTAGTTACTCGTCTCCTTGGAAGATAAATATGCATACTTTCCAGTCTGTGAACACAAAAGGATGAGATTATAACAAAACAACACCACATAATGAAACATGCCGCATCTCTTGCACTTGCACACAATGAAATGAGCATTTACTATATCTGCACTATGTAAAAACTAGGCATACCTTCGAACTGGATCTCCAGGTACTCTTGGAGAGCCTACTTTAGTGTACAACCAAACCTTTATGTCACCTATGAGTTAGAAAAGGCCCCACTACACCAGCCCTTAGTGTTTAAATCGTTGACAAGCTATGTTAGAGTGTTAGGTCAAGAACAACAAGTAATCAAAGCAAACAGTCCTAGTATGGCTGGCTGATGCAAACAAGCAATTGAACGGATGTGTGAGCAAGTCTTACATATCAAGAAAAGAAGCAAAGAAGGAGGCTTAAAGACCATCACTTGACTGACCAGATTTAAGGGGAATTTAAACATCATGTGCAACGTATGAACTAACATAAACATTGCATATTCCAGATTCTACAATGGAATGCACATGTATTAGGTTATGCCATGTATGATGATGCCTAAATGTACACTATAGCAGGCAGGAGTGATTCATCATTCCACGCACAATTGAATTGCAGGTTAAGGGCCAGTTCTATTCCGCCTTTTCAGGGCTTATTGTCAAAATAAGCCATACAAGATGTAAATAAGTCATTTTTGAGTTATGGGCTTGGGCTTAACTAATTTCGCTTTGGAGGGGGGTGTTTCGGGTAGAACCTCACTAAAAATTGAAGGGAAGGGGAATAGTGAAATGACTCTGTTGTCTGCCTATTTTACACTCAAAATGCAACTGGTGACGCCCGCGTCACACCTCACCCTCAAGTAAAAACAAACACTCAAGCGTTCATTTCCCTACCCGCTTGCATCTCCTCTCCCCTTTCCCTCTACCTCGATACCCTGCCTGCAGCACTAGGGTTCCTCCAGCAAGCCGTCACCACTGGTCCCATCTGGCCTGGTCCTCGATGATGCTCTGTCCAGCTAGGCTACATGGCCGGCGGGTAGGGGCAAATCTCCCTGGCCGCTCCTCCCTCTGGTGCCGCCCCTCATTCTCATGGTCTCCAGCAGCTGCTTGATACGTCTCCAACGTATCTATAATTTTTGATTGTTCCATGCTATATTATATTCTGTTTTGCACATTATTGGGCTTTATCATATACTTTTATATTATTTTTGGGACTAACCTATTAACCGGAGGCCCAGCCCAGAATTGCTGTTTTTTGCCTATTTCAGAGTTTTGCAGAAAAAGAATATCAAACGGAGTCCAAACGGAATGAAACCTTCGGGAACGTGATTTTCGGAACTAACGTGATCCAGAGGACTTGGACCCTACGTCAAGACATCAACCAGGAGGGCACGAGGTAGGGGGAGCGCCTACCCCCCAGGCGCGCCCTCCACCCTCGTGGGCCCCCTGTTGCTCCACCGACGTACTCCTTCCTCCTATATATACCTACGTACCCCCAAACTACCAGATACGGAGCCAAAAACCTAATTCCACCGCCAAAACCTTTTGTACCCGTGAGATCCCATCTTGGGGCCTGTTCCGGAGCTCCGCCGGAGGGGGCATCGATCACGGAGGGCTTCTACATCAACACCATAGCCTCTCCGATGATGTGTGAGTAGTTTACCTCAGACCTCCGGGGTCCATAGTTATTAGCTAGATGGCTTCTTCTCTCTTTTTGGATCTCAATACAATGTTCTCCCCCTCTCTCGTGGAGATCTATTCGATGTAATCTTCTTTTGCGGTGTGTTTGTTGAGACCGATGAATTGTGGGTTTATGATCAAGTTTATCTATGAACAATATTTGATTCTTCTCTGAATTCTTTTATGTATGATTGGTTATCTTTGCAAGTCTCTTCGAATTATCAGTTTGGTTTGGCCTACTAGATTGATCTTTCTTGCAATGGGAGAAGTGCTTAGCTTTGGGTTCAATCTTGCCGTGTCCTTTCCCAGTGACAGTAGGGGCAGCAAGGCACGTATTGTATTGTTGCCATCGAGGATAACCAGATGGGGTTTATATCATATTGCATGAGTTTATCCCTCTACATCATGTCATCTTGCTTAAAGCGTTACTCTGTTCTTATGAACTTAATACTCTAGATGCATGCTGGATAGCGGTCGATGTGTGGAGTAATAGTAGTAGATGCAGGCAGGAGTCGGTCTACTTGTCTCGGACGTGATGCCTATATACATGATCATACCTAGATATTCTCATAACTATGCTCAATTATGTCAATTGCTCAACAGTAATTTGTTCACCCACCGTAATACTTATGCTCTTGAGAGAAGCCACTAGTGAAACCTATGGCCCCCGGGTCTATTTTCCATCATATTAATCTCCCATCAACAAGCTATTTCTGTTGCCTTTTATTTTGCTTCTATTTTACTTTGCATCTTTATCATAAAAATACCAAAAATATTATCTTATCATATCTATCAGATCTCACTCTCGTAAGTGACCGTGTAGGGATTGACAACCCTTTATCGCGTTGGTTGCGAGGATTTATTTTTTTGTGTAGGTGCGAGGGACTCGTGCGTGGCTTCCTACTGGATTGATACCTTGGTTCTCAAAAACTGAGGGACATACTTATGCTACTTTGCTGGATCACCCTTTCCTCTTCAAGGGAAAACCAATGCAGCTGAAGAGGTAGCAAGAAGGATTTCTGGCGCCGTTGTCGGGGAGTCTACGCAGAAGTCAACATACCAAATACCCATCACAAACCCTTATCTCCCGCATTACATTATTTGCCATTTGCCTCTCGTTTTCCTCTCCCCCACTTCACCCTTGCCGTTTTATTCGCCCTCTCTTTCCCGTTCGCCTCTTTCTCGCTGGCTTGTCGTTATGGCTAGCTCGGTCTTTATCCCTTCATCTCCCGACTTTGAAGTCCTCCACTTCAAGCAAAGACAAGGGGAAAATTTAAAAGACGCTTGGTTTAGAATGCTCGAACTTTATCGTAATTGCAATATAGAGGGAGATTTTAAAATTTTGCTTCGCAATTTTTATGTTGGGTTAACCTTGCCCCATAAACAACTCCTCGATTTTTCCGCCAAAGGCAGTTTCATCGATATTGATCCTAGCTTCGCTTATGAAATTATAGAAGGGATAGTGGGAGTTATCCCCCTACAAAAAGTATCATTCTTTACCCAAGAAGAGACTCAAATCCTAGAGAAATTATGTGAGTTACAAAAAATTGTTGAACCTCTTAAAAGTATTGGTGGGAATATCAACCGCATGGATAATGTGATTACACTTTGCAATAAGCGGGTGGATAATTTAGATCAAAGGATCACCGAGCATAACTCCATTAAGAAATTGCCTACCAAAGATGGCAATACCTAGATCCATCCTTGATTTTATGCCTAGCTAGGGGCGTTAAACGATAGCGCTTGTTGGGAGGCAACCCAATTTTATTTTTAGTTTTTTTTGCTTTCTGCTTCTGTTTAGGAATAAATATTTGATCTAGCCTCTGGTTATATGTGTTTTTATGTTTTAATTAGTGTTTATGCCAAGTTTAACCTATAGGATCTTCTTGGATGATAGTTATTTGATCTTGCTGTAAATTCCAGAAACTTTCTGTTCACGAAAATAATTGTTAAAAATCACCAGAACGTGATAAAATATTGATTCCAATTGCTGCTGATCAATAATCAAATTGTCTAGGTCTTCCTATTTTTTCTGAATTTTTGGAGTTCCAGAAGTTTGCGTTAGTTACAGATTACTACAGACTGTTCTGTTTTTGACAAATTCTGTTTTTCGTGTGTTGTTTGCTTATTTTGATGAATCTATGGCTAGTAATAGAATTTATAAACCATAGAGAAGTTGGAATACAGTAGTTTTAACACCAAGATAAATAAATAATGAGTTCATTACAGTACCTTGAAGTGGTGTTTTGTTTTCTTTCGCTAACGGAGCTTACGAGATTTTTTGCTGAGTTTTGTGTTGTGAAGATTTCAAGTTTTGGGTGAAAGATTTGATGGATTATGGAACAAGCAGTGACAAGAGCCTAAGCTTGGGGATGCCCATGGCATCCCAAGATAATCTAAGGACACCTAAAAGCCAAAGCTTGGGGATGCCCAGGAAGGCATCCCCTCTTTGGTCTACTTCCATCGGTAACTTTACTTGGAGCTATATTTTTATTCACCACATGATATGTGTTTTGCTTGGAGCGTCTTGTATTATTTGAGTCTTTATTTGTTAGTTTGCCACAATCATCCTTGCTGTACACACCTTTTGAGAGAGTCACACTTGATTCGGAATTTATTAGAATATCTCTATGTGCTTCACTTATATTTTTTGAGCTATATAGTTTTGCTCTAGTGCTTCACTTATATCTTTTAGAGCACGGTGGTGGATTTGTTTTATAGAAACTATTGATCTCTCATGCTTCACTTATATTATTTTGAGAGTCTTAAAATAGCATGGCAATTTTCTTTAATTAATATCATGAGAAATTTGATGCTTGATAATTGTTTTGAGATATAAAGGTAGTAATATCATAGTTATGCTAGTTGAGTAATTGTGGAATTGAAAAATACATGTGTTGGAGTTTGTGATTCCGTAGCATGCACGTATGGTGAACCGTTATGTAACGAAGTCGGAGCATGAAGTATTTGTTGATTGTCTTCCTTTGTGTGGCGGTCGGGATCGCGCGATGGTTAACTCCTACCAACCCTTCCCCTAGGAGCATGCGTAGTAGTACTTTGCTTCGAGGGCTAATAAATTTTTGCAATAAGTATATGAGTTCTTTATGACTAATGTGAGTCCATGGATTATACGCATACTTACCTTTCCGCAATTTTCTAGCCTCTTCGGTACCGCGCATTGCCCTTTCTCACCTTGAGAGTTGGTGCAAACTTCGCCGGTGCATCCAAACCCCGTGATATGATATGCTCTATCACACATAAACGTCCTTATATCTTCCTCAAAACATCCACCATACCTACCTATCATGGCATTTCCATAGCCATTCCGAGATACATTGCCATGCAACTTTCCACCGTTTCATTTATCATGACATACTCCATTATTGTCATATTGATTTGCATGATCATGTAGTTGACATTGTATTTGTGGCAAAGCCACCGTTTATAATTCTTTTATACATGTCGCTCTTGATTCATTGCATATCCTGGTACACCGCCGGAGGCATTCATATAGAGTCATATTTTGTTCTAAGTATTGAGTTGTAATTCATGAGTTGTAAGTAAATAAAAGTGTGATGATCATCATTATTAGAGCATTGTCCCAAGTGAGGAAAGGATGATGGAGACTATGATTCCCCCACAAGTCGGGATGAGACTCCGGACTAAAAAAAAGGCCATAAAAAGGAGAAAAGGCCCAAATAAAAAAAATGATGAGAGAAAAAGAGAGAAGGGACAATGTTACTATCCTTTTACCACACTTGTGCTTCAAAGTAGCACCGTGATCTTCATAATAGAGAGTCTCTCATTTTGTCACTTACATATACTAGTGGGAAATTTCATTATAGAACTTGGCTTGTATATTCCAATGATGGGCTTCCTCAAATGCTCGAGGTCTTCGTGAGCAAGCAAGTTGGATGCACACCCACTTAGTTTCTTTTTGAGCTTTCATACACTTATAGCTCTAGTGCATCCGTTGCATGGCAATCCCTACTCCTCGCATTAACATCAATTGATGGGCATCTCCATAGCCCGTTGATTAGCCTCGTTGATGTGAGACTTTCTCCTTTTTTGTCTTCCCACATAACCCCTACCACTATACCTTATTCCACCATAGTGCTATATCCATGGCTTGCGCTCATGTATTGCGTAAGAGTTGAAAAGGCTGAAGCGCGTTAAAAGTATGAACCAATTGCTTGGCCAAAACCGGGGTCGTACATGATATGAGTAGTTTGTGTGGGGAAGATGGAGCATAGCCAGACTATATGATTTTGTAGGGATAACTTGCTTTGGCTATGTTATTTTGATAAGACATAATTGCTTAGTTAGTATGCTTGAAGTTTTATTGTTTTTATGTCAACATTAAACTTTTATCTTGAATCATATCAAATCTGAACATTCATGCCACAATAAGAAGAATTATATTGAAATTATGCCAAGTAGCATTCCACATCAAAAATTCTGTTTTTATCATTTACCTACTCGAGGAAGAGCAGGAATTAAGCTTGGGGATGCTTGATACGTCTCCAACGTATCTATAATTTTTGATTGTTCCATGCTATATTATATTCTGTTTTGGACATTATTGGGCTTTATTATACACTTTTATATTATTTTTGGGACTAAACTATTAACCGGAGGCCCAGCCAAGAATTGCTGTTTTTTGCCTATTTCAGAGTTTTGCAGAAAAAGAATATCAAACGGAGTCCAAACGGAATGAAACCTTCGGGAACGTGATTTTTGGAACTAACGTGATCCAGAGGACTTGGACCCTACGTCAAGACATCAACCAGGAGGGCACGAGGTAGGGGGAGCGCCTACCCCCCCAGGCGCGCCCTCCACCCTCGTGGGCCCCCTGTTGCTCCACCGATGTACTCCTTTCTCCTATATATACCTACGTACCCCCAAACTACCAGATACGGAGCCAAAAACCTAATTCCACCGCCGCAACCTTTTGTACCCGTGAGATCCCATCTTGGGGCCTGTTCCGAAGCTCCGCCGGAGGGGGCATCGATCGCGGAGGGCTTCTACATCAACACCATAGCCTCTCCGATGATGTGTGAGTAGTTTACCTCAGACCTTCGGGTCCATAGTTATTACCTACATGGCTTCTTCTCTCTTTTTGGATCTCAATACAATGTTCTCCCCCTCTCTCGTGGAGATCTATTCGATGTAATCTTCTTTTGCGGTGTGTTTGTTGAGACCGATGAATTGTGGGTTTATGATCAAGTTTATCTATGAACAATATTTGATTCTTCTCTGAATTCTTTTATGTATGATTGGTTATCTTTGCAAGTCTCTTTGAATTATCAGTTTGGTTTGGCCTACTAGATTGATCTTTCTTGCAATGGGAGAAGTGCTTAGCTTTGGGTTCAATCTTGCCGTGTCCTTTCCCAGTGACAGTAGGGGCAGCAAGGCACGTATTGTATTGTTGCCATCGAGGATAAAAAGATGGGGTTTATATCATATTGCATGAGTTTATCCCTCTACATCATGTCATCTTGCTTAAAGCGTTACTCTGTTCTTATGAACTTAATACTCTAGATGCATGCTGGATAGCGGTCGATGTGTGGAGTAATAGTAGTAGATGCAGGCAGGAGTCGGTCTACTTGTCTCGGACGTGATGCCTATATACATGATCATACCTAGATATTCTCATAACTATGCTCAATTATGTCAATTGCTCAACAGTAATTTGTTCACCCACCGTAATACTTATGCTCTTGAGAGAAGCCACTAGTGAAACCTATGGCCCCCGGGTCTATTTTCCATCATATTAATCTCCCATCAACAAGCTATTTCTGTTGCCTTTTATTTTGCTTCTATTTTACTTTGCATCTTTATCATAAAAATACCAAAAATATTATCTTATCATATCTATCAGATCTCACTCTCGTAAGTGACCGTGTAGGGATTGACAACCCCTTATCGCGTTGGTTGCGAGGATCTATTTGTTTGTGTAGGTGCGAAGGACTCGTGCGTGGCCTCCTACTGGATTGATACCTTGGGTCTAAAAAACTGAGGGAAATACTTACGCTACTTTGCTGCATCACCCTTTCCTCTTCAAGGGAAAACCAACATAGTACTCAAGAGGTAGCACTGCTCCACGATGGTTCGTCCAACGCACTACTCCGGCAGGCGCTGCACAACTACGGCTGATGCCACACTGCGGCAGAAGGCACCTTATTCCCCCTCCCCACCTCCCTGGCCGTGGCCTTGAGGTGCTGTTGAAGGATGAGCTTATCCAACAAGGTGAGGATCTCCTCTGATTTTTTGCCAAATTTTCATTCTGATCCACTATACGATGAATTGCTATGAGCTGCTTCTGCTGCTGCTATATGATGCATTGCTATGAGCTGCTCCTGCTGCTGCTATATGATGAATTGCTATGAGCTACTGCTGCTATATGATGAATTGCTATGAGCTGCTGCTGCTATATGATGAATTGCTATGAGCTGCTGCTATATGATGAGTTGCTATAAGCTACTCCTGTTGCTGATGTATGATGAATTGCTATGAGCTGCTCCTGCTGATGCTATATGATGAATTGCTATGAGCTGCTCCTGCTGTTGCTATATGATGAATTGCTATGAGCTGCTCCTACTGCTGCTATATGATGATTTGCCATGAGCTGCTCCTGCTGCTGCTATATGATGAATTGCTATGAGCTGCTGCTGGTATATGATGAATTGCACACTGCTGCTGCTGCTGTATGATGAGTTGCTATGAGCTGCTACTGCTGCTATATGATGCTTTCAGGTGGTGCTGCTATATGATAATAACCAGCCACTTGGATCATCGAATTTCAATAAATAATTGTTCTTCATTTAAATGTGGGTCATGCATTTTTCGTTTAAATTAGGCAATGGGATCTCCATGGAAAACATTGACCAAAGTAGATTGTGCCAAGTAGATGGTATCTTTGTATTTGCATTTTGAGCAAATAGTGAAGGTCTGTTTTCCTATCATATTAATTACTGCACTGGGTTCAATTTGTGATGTTTGCAAGTCAAATTAATTTTCATATGGGCAACAAAATGAAAAAATATAATGCAATCTAGACTTTTCACTGATCATACCATAGATAAGCTGAAAACGCAATGAAAAGAACTGGTTGGCTTATTACATGGAGCTTATATTCACAGGTGCTTATTTTCTTAGGATAACTCGTAATAACTGTCCCTAAGAAACTTGGCCAATAGAACTGACATACAAATAACATGTCATGATGATTGAAATGGAGGAGTGACGTACCATAGCACACTGTATAGGCTCACCGCTGGCTCTCCTTTTTTTGCGATGTTCCATGAAATTGCCACATACATCTTGTACTTTTTTCATTGTGTAACCCTATCTGCAAGTTGACACGGCTAATTTCAGACATCTCTACATGATAATACATTGCATATCCCTTGCGCATATTTAAACCACCAATTAATGATTGTGTGCGTAGCATAAACTAGCCATGACTCTGTGTGCTGGACTAGCAAGCACTCTAAGGGAGACTAATGTAGTGTACTGGAATTCCTACATGCCACCTACGATTTTGTGTAATGTACTGCCTCTGTTCCTAAATATGTCTATCTAGAGATTCCAGTATGGACCACATACAGATGTATATAGATGCATTTTCGAGTGTAGATTCACTCATTTTGCTCCGTATGTAGCCTATAGTGGAATATCTAGAAAGACTTATATTTAGGAACGGATGTACGAGGTAGTATCATGTATGACATCTACATATCTAATTTAGCAGCCAGTAGTAGAAATCATTGTCTGCACAAAGGGATTACTGGTTGAAAATCCTAGCAAAGCACGCTGGCAGGCACAGAACAATACAAGAGAGAGACACGCTTACAAGATCATAGCAATGCCTCGGTCCAGGATCTTGGTTGGCCAAGCTGTTAGATCCAGAAGAAACATCGTCCTTGTAGTTTTTGCCAGCTGCATAACAGGTAACAGCGACCTGTTAGTATATTTGAAGTGCATCGGGTAGGTGATGCTGGACGGGTTTAAAGGTGACAAGTACCTAGGCCGTGGCGGGTGCTTGGCATCTTGCCAGACGGTGGGAATCAGGTTAGAAATGTCAAGGGTGATGACGTTGCGCTGGCTGTCGGGGTCCGGTAAGGAGATCTAGAACTGTGGAGTAGGGTGTTTGTGGAGCGGCTCCGGTAGGGTGGACTACGGTGTGGGCGAAGCGGATCTGTGGTCGTGGACGAGGGCATAGGTGAAGCTGCTCCGGTGGTTGGGTTAAGGATGGTGTCGACGATGCGGATCTGCGGCCGTGGACGGGGCATCAGAAGCTGCTCCGGTAGGTTGGATGAGGGTGCGAGGAAGCGGATCTGAGGCCGTGGACTTGTGAGTTGGCAAAGCGGCCCCAGTAGGGTTGAAAATGGTATAGGCGAAGCTACTCCGGTGGGGTTGACGATGGTGTCGGCGAAGCGGCTCCGGTAGGGTTGAGGAAGGTGTCGGCGAAGAGGATCAGAGGCCGTCGACGGGGGCGTCGGTGGGGCGGCTCCAGGGGGGACGAAGCGTCTCCGGTGGGGAGTACGAATGAGCCGCTGCAGATGCGCTGCGGTTGACAAGAGTACCGGTGAAGCAGATCCGGCGCCGTGGACAAGGCCGACACTGAATGGGCTGTGGTACTGTGGTGGATGAGCAGTCTACTTGTTTCTAGGGGAGGTGGGAGGGTTAGATGCGACCGCAGAAGCAGATCCAGCGAGGTGGATGCCGCTAGTAGTGAATAGGCTCTGGTACGCTGGTGGATGAGCAGTCTAGGGTTTCAAGAGGGGAGGGGAGAAAGGCCGATGAAGTACGGACGGCGTGATGTGAGATGCTCTGGTGCTGTGGAGTTAGTCGTTTTTGCGGGAGGGGGAGAGGAAATGGGGGTGCCGTGTAGTGGGGGGAACCGGAAGTTACCAAAGCAGCCCCGACCTATTATGAGGGCGGTATTGTAACTGTTGTT
The DNA here is from genome assembly GCF_002575655.3 of Aegilops tauschii subsp. strangulata. Lineage (NCBI taxonomy): Eukaryota > Viridiplantae > Streptophyta > Magnoliopsida > Poales > Poaceae > Aegilops > Aegilops tauschii. The sequence goes on from NC_053035.3 coordinate 327,960,003, forward strand.
TCCGTGCACCAAGGACAAAAGGGGAATTTCGCATGCTAAAGACTAAGGTGGCGGAAATTTTAGAAGGAGGCGGGAGATTTTGCCGCCCGCGGGATCGTTCGTATCCAGTTTCAACTAATTTTGGACCGTGCTAGCGGGAAGGTCATGCAAGACTGTGTACACGGGGCACGCGTCAGCAGTTAATAACTGGTGTGAAGTCCACCCCAGAAAAAAGACAATAACTCGAGATGATGCGCCGATAACTTGGACGTTCACACGGGCGCGGCCAATGGTACGGGTGTAGTGGCGCGTTCACAAAAAAAGGGATCAAACGCTCAGCCTATGTATTTCTCGTGTAAATAGATAATTTAGTGCAATTGGTTATTTACTTTAAACATAATGCATTGACGTGTTAGTGTAGAGGCGCACAAAAAGAAATGGATATTTTAGTCCACTACTTAAAAGTGTTACCTCATATGATTACATAGCCTCCATTTCATAAATTGCATACCCGTTGAATTCATATATGAATATTACATATATTACTTCATAATAGAACCTTAAATCATCCAAGACTAATGATTTTGAATGCAAGAGTAACAGTGGTGCACGTACATGATAGCTACATTGGTTGTTTGAAGAAACATCACTGTAACTTTGGCATGCACAACTGAAAATGTTTATTTAAATAGAAAAAATGTGATATGTGAGTGTCCAATCTTTATAGCGTTGAATCGATATTGTACCTTTGGCCACGATACGAAGTAGATATTGATTTATGTTCAAGCGATGCACGTCCACGATCGCTAGATAGTTATACGTGAATGAATTGTGCAATCTCTCTCACACGCATACATATCTCATTTCCCTGTGGTCATCGGAATCACACACACGCACTTCGTGTATTTCTCTCCCTCCGTCAAGGTTAGAATTCGTCTTTCTACCCCGTCCTACAAGTCTCTCACACGAAACACACACGCTCTCTCTGTCGAACATGCCCACCCCTTTAATTCCGCCCACCCACAGCCACTAATGTCTCAAAGTATAATAGTGTCTCTCACACATATGCCTAAGGTTAACTCGAGTTCCGGAACCATATGAATACATACAATGGGATTCCAGCAGAGCACCTTTTGTTTTGAGATTTCGCTCTCTCTCTCCCTCTCTCCCTCTCTCCCTCTCTCTCTCTCTCTCTCTCTCTCTCTCTCTCCCTCTCTCTCTCACACACACACACGCGCGCGCATGCACACACACATTGTTTCTCGCTTCATTTTTTCCGGCACTTGCATGCACACAATTTTGTTTATCTTCGTGATGCTTTAAGTATGCCTCGCACAAATGCTATCTACCTATCCCTTAATATAGCCAGATATGTGTCACACAAACTCCTTCTCCCTACTAGCAAGATGCCCATGCGTTGCACCGAACATCAAGATGCATTTGTATGAGTAGTTTATCTTGTGGGAGAAAAGGATGAACGAGGGAATGCCTTATTTGCAAATGCGAAGAGGGGTGTGGGTATCTTTTTGCAAAATTTCCACAAATTTCCTTCCTATCCGTCGGGTATAAATCGGATGGCCTATATTGCAGGATGGTAGGAACACCATCATCACCAACTCTGTTTTTTATAAGAGTAGGGATATGTAAGTGTCACTGCCCCCCGACACACCCACCCACACACACACAACCACACACACACTTCCCAACACCGAAGGAGTAGGGTGACACCTCGATCTTGATACTAATCTATCGACTGGCTTCTCTCTCAAACACACACACGCACACACACTACCCGACACCGAAGGAGTAGGGCGGCACCTCGATCTTGATAGTAATCTATCTACTCCTCTTTCAAACACACACACACACACACACTCGCTAGTTGTGCCTCTGTGCCTACCGCGCACACTCTCGATACGTCTTTCTCTCCCTCCCCCTCCCCCCAACAATGACAGCAGAAGGGTGACAACTCGATCTGATCGTAATCTATCAATTGGTTTCTCTCTCGAACATTGTGTCTTTGTGCCTCGCTCAGTAGCCCCCTCGATATGTAGACTTCTCGCGCGCGCACAGCTGTAGTGACGATGACGCTGAACCCAGTGTGCCTCGTTTTTACCGGCCTCATGTGATAGTTTTCACCCTGTTTTCTGTTAATTAACAAGGCAACCTTTTCTTTGTTACTACTCGTGAATCGGAAATCATTTGGGGCAGACATAAAATATATCACTTCAACCCAATTATTGCAGTAACTATTTTAAAAGAAACTAGCTAGATGCCCGTGCGTTGCACGGAACATCAAGATGCATTTGTATGAGTAATTTATCTTGTGAAAGAAAAGGATGAACGAGGGAAGGCCGTATTTGCAAACATGGAGAGGGGTGTGGGTATATTTTTGCAAAATTGCCATAGTTTTCTTCCTATCCGTTAGATATAAATCCGACGGCCTATATTGCAGGATGGCACGCACACCATCATCACCAACTCTGTTTTCTACTCCCCCCGTTCCTAAATATTTGTCTTTTTAGAGATTTCAACAAGTGACTACATATGGAGCAAAATGAGTGAATCTACACTCTAAAATATGTCTACGTACACATCCGTATGTGGTAGTCCATTTAAAATCTAAAAAAGACAAATATTTAGGAACGGATGGAGTATAAGAGTAGACATGGAGATATATCTCCAGCATGGTCTACAACAAAAATGTGCTGGACTGGTTAGCGCCGGATGCTCGCAACACGATGACATGAGTTCTTCTGTCTTTAACTTTAGATTTTTATATTATATATTACTTATTTAATATATACTTCTTTCGCTACTGTACTGACAGTGGGTTCCACCCATAGAGTACTTAGAATACAAGATTAAGGATGGACTTGTTTCTTTTTAACTTTCTGTACGAAGCTGTAGCCACCCTGCAAGTCACGTGTACATTGTACATGCAATTAACTTTTTATATAGGGACAATCATACACGCAATGAACTCAAATGGATTGGATGTCACTCTATTATTTCCAGCATAAGAGCATCTCCAACGGCAGCCGGCAAATTTCCTCCCGCTTCCTTCCGCGGAGGACGACATCAAACGCCAGCGGCATACATTTTCACAACTCTAACCAACCAGATGAAATTCATGCAAACACGGACTGATTTCGTATAAGCATGAAGGATTTCGTATAAAAAAGCCGGATCTTCATATAAACATGATGGATTTCATTACATTTACATGAACTAAGCGGTGCCAATCCGGCTCTCTTGGTATAATTAATACTCCCTCCGTCCGGAAATACTTGTCCTAGAAATGGATGTATCTAGACTATTTTAGTTATAGATACATACAATTTATCCATTCTTAGAATAAAAATTTCCCGCCAGCTGGAGAGGGAGTACATAATCTAAATGGCCGCCCGCGGATCCCTTTGTCTTCCTCATGTCCGGCAGACACTTTGCGGGGTCGACGAAGGTCCTCGGAAGAGACGAAGAAGCAAAGAAAACACCTGAATGCGCAGTCTTCGCCTCGACGGCGGCCTTCATGGGACCCAAGTGGCGGCGGCCTCCCGTGTTCTACTTCTCCTCGATGATGGCGGCGGATACGGAGAAGCTGGCCACTGACTCGTCGCTCTCCACGCACCCGGCTTCTGTCTCTACCTGCATGGCGCTGCTGCAGGCACGAGAGGCGCGCCCACAGACACGGGAGGCGCGACACCGCAGACACTGGTGGCGCGGTACGACGCGGCAGTGACGACGCCCGTACCGGTGTGCTCGCCGCCGTGCCGGCGTGGAGCAACTCGCCACTCCTCATCGAGCTAAACTGGAGCGGCGAGTTGCTGAACCACACGCCTGCTTGGGGCGGCAACTGGCTCCGTCGGGCCAAGCGAAGTTGGTGAAGCACCGAGCGGCCTTGCCCGTATCCGGAGGGCTCGGCGGGCCACCCATCCGGGTAATATGCCGGAGAACGGCTCCTCGGAAGCCATCGGAAGAGTGGAGAAAATGGTGAAGGAGGAGATGGGGGAGAGGCGGAGGGGTGCGATTCTTGCCCGCTGTCTGTCTGGCCTCGTGTAAATAGAGGGCGGACGGTAGGAGCTTGGCCGGCGTCTGGCCTCGTTTAAACTGAGGGCAGACGGGAGGAGCTCGACCGGTGTTGCGTTTAATTCCGGCCCGCTCATGAACGGACGTGTGGCCGGAGTAGGTTTCTCGGTTTGCATGCGGGTTTAACGGAGGGGTTTGATGGAGGCGAGGAGGCGTGTTCAGCCGGGCGTGCAGCGGGCGGTGCAGTACTATTCGATTTGACAGCGGGCGGTGCAGTTCCCGATACGGCTTTAATGCAGACGAGGGAGGGAGTAGCGTTTCACGAAATGTTGAACGGCCAATGCATCCTCCTTCAATTAATGTATGAGGGAAGTAATGGGAGGAGGACCGGGAAAAGAGGCTGCACGATGTGAATGCAACGCAGTTTGCCCTCATATAAAGGCCCCCTTCCATTCCAATGCATCTACCACATCGTACGCACCTAAGCATTTGCCTAAGCACCTACACTAAGCGCAAAAGAGCTCACTCCAGACCCATGGCGGCGATGCGCGCGGGCGGCCAGCGGCTGTGCCAGATGGTCCACGACGTTGGCCTGCGGCATGGCGCCGAGGATCGTCTCCAGATGGTGTTGGAGACCGGCTGGTGGATGGCCACCGTCGACGCCAACTACGACTCTCAGTTGGACCAGATGATCGTTGCCACCACCAACAAGTTCACCGTCCTCAAGAAGCTCATGGGCGACATCGCCGTACTCCTCTAGCCCGCGTGCCCGGGCTCCTCATTGCCTGCCACCCTAATCGGCCTCCATGGCCGGAACCTCTTTCAAGCACTGGTGGCCCTGCGACTGCCTGCCGACGCCACGAAGAATGTCCACCTGGAGGTCGCGCTCGCCGCCTCGCCCTGCAAGAATTCGTCGACCTACACATCCACGTGTACGAGCAAATCATGTACATAGGTATCTACAAGGCCAGTGAGGACGCTACGACGTTGGCCTTCCTCAACCGGCTGGAAGCCTTGGATGCCTTTGCTGAGAAGCACCTCGACCTCGCCACAAAAGCCGCCGCTCCTTAGCCGCCGGTCGGTGGCCCGACGCACTAAGTTGAGGAGGAGGAGGAGGTCGTACGTTGATGGATGCATCTTTCTTCTTGCCTTCTGTAACCACCACTGCGATTGCATCATCATCGTGGCCTTAATTCTTATTGTGCTGTTGCATTCTCGTTCCAGTCAATACCGACATGTGCGATCCCTTTGCTTAATATATGCATCACTGTAACTAGTACTCCATCCGTCAATTTATAAGTTGTGCTTACCTTTTCCATCAACTTCGTGCAACGCGTGGGCATCTTGCTAGAAACACTAGAACATGTCGGACCGCGTGTGACCAAACCGACGATGCGCCAACCTAGCTACTACGTACCCTGCTTATCTGGTGGAAATAGTCCCGCCCTAGTGTTTCCAATCGTTATCTCTATCTATCGATCGTGCCAAGGAGCAGAACCAAAATGTTACAATTTATACATGTTTATCTACTCCTACTCCTATAAAAGACTCAGTTGGTGATGGTGGTGTGTCTGCCATCCGTCGTTTCTGACCATTAGATCTGCATCTAACGGCTGTGAGGTAAGTTGTGGCATTTTTGCAACGATAGCCCACTTCTCTGCTCCAATTTGCAGAAAACCCCTTATTATCTTGAAAGCAATCACATCCCTCCCTCACCTCATCAAAACAGCCTGAGAAAAATATCTCTACTCTTATAAAAAATAGAGTTGGTGATGATGGTGTGCCTGCCATCCTGCAATATAGGCCGTCCGATCTATATCTGACGGATAGGAAGGAAACTATAGCAATTTCGTAGAAAGATACCCGCACCCCTCATCACATTTGCAGATAAGGCCTTCCATCGTTCATCATTATCTCCCACAAGATAAACTACTCATATAAATGCATCTTGATGTTCCGTGCAACGCACGGGCATCTTGCTAGTACTCCTATAAAAGACTCAGTTGGTGATGGTGGTGTGTCTGCCATCCATCGTTTCTGACCATTAGATCTGCATCTAACGGCTGTGAGGTAAGTTGTGGCATTTTTGCAACAATAGCCCACTTCTCTGCTCCAATTTGCAGAAAACCCCTTATTATCTTGAAAGCAACCACATCCCTCCCTCACCTCATCAAAACAGCCTGAGATATATATTTTGAGTGAAAAGTACTCCCTCCATTCCTAAATATTTTTCTTTCTAGAGATTTCAATAAGTGACTACATACGAAGCAAAATGAGTGAATCTACACTTCAAAATATGTCTATATAATCCGTATGTGATATTCCATTTGGAATCTCTAAAAAGACAAATATTTAGGAACGGAGGGAGTAATATATTAGGAGTATATCAAAACAAGAGCGATTTCTTTCAAGTTTGTGAATAAGTACTACTATTCTACTACTTTGGATCCGTCGCAACGCACAGGCACATTGCTAGTAAAAGGAAAAGGCCTGCCGCGTTCGCGTCGCACTCCCCCCCCCACACGCCCGGGAATCGGGAGTACTCCACGGCCCGTCCGGCACGACACATAGCTTAGGGAAGGCGTGTTGCCTAGAATTTTCACTTTCATGTGGGACCGCCGTTGAGCAAACCGACTATTGGCAAACCGCACCCCGCCCGCCGCTGGGTTGGAAAACAAAAACGAGGGGAAGATCTAGCTGTAGCACGGAAGCCAAGAAATTGGGTGTCAGATGGGGCTCGCTGATAGAGTAGGAGCATTCCGTACTACTCTACTCCTACTAGTACCAAGTTTGTAGTACTATACAACTAGTACTACCACTATACAACTAGTAGGTACGTGCAAGACACAACATCGTAGGAGCAAAAAAGGGAAGATCTTGTTTTGGGTGATTTATCTTTTTTTCAGCCAACGTAGTATGAATAATATGATGTGGGGGGCACACATGAAGCTTATGTGGCTTGGTTGCATGGCTACGAAAGGTTAGAGAAAAATAAATAGATAATGTGTTTAGAGTGCACTCCACTAAACAGATATACTTTGGATCCATTGCAATGGGCCGGCACATCTATATCTATACCCCCTATATAGTGTGTGAATAACTTTGAAAGTTGATCGTTGGATGAAGCCAATCTGACGGTACAAAGATGGCAAATCTGAGCACTACTGCCCGTTGGATATCATCTACATTCCACCAGATTCTGCCACATGTAGAATCTAGAAGACTCCATGGTTGAACTTCATTCATGACTAACTTTGCCACAACTAAGCTTAGGCAAAGTGTGTCTGCCACAAAAAATGTGGCTAACAAAATGGCCACCACAAGTGTGGCAAGATTTGGCAAGAAGTTGAGTCTATGACATGTGGACCATATAGGTAGAAAAGCGTGGCAAGCCACAAGTGTAGCAATGAACCAAACACATGCCTGGTGTGTTTGGTAGGGTGTATGATCCCAAGAGTTCCCTTCTTGACCCACTTTTGGGTGTTTGGTAGAGTGTATGGAGGGTACATAAGTCCACACTAGATTAGCACAAATACACTAGAAGCATGCATGAAGAGAGCATACATGAAGTGGGGTGTTGAGTTGAGCATGCATGAAGAGGGAACAACTATGCTGAGACGAGAACGCAACCAAACACACTTGTGGCACACCTAAGCTTAGGCGTGGCAACCTTAGGCTGCAAACAAAACCATAAATTTGAAAGTTGGTCGTTGGATGAAGCCAATCCAATGGTACAAAGATGGCAAATCCGAGCACTACTGGCCGTTGGATATCATCTACATTCCACCAGATTTTGCCACATGTAGAATCTAGAAGACTCCACATGTAGAAGCATAATGCACAAACTACTAGAATCTCATGCGTGCAATGCACGTGTACCTTACTAGTAGTTGGTAGTAGTAAGAAACAAATTCCGGGTTTTGCACGAGCTCATACCGCGGGAGCACCACAAGGCCTGCCGCAGGAGTTAAATTTCCCTCTCGGGGCCCACGGGACCGAACTTCAGTGGCTTAGTGCCCGGCCTATGAGTCAATGACATGCGGACCTTAAATGCGGCTAGCCCACATGTCATTCTCATGGTGGTGGTGTGGTTTGTGACTCACTCGTTCGAGATGAACCGGCCGGTGGTGGCGTGGCCGTGGCGAGGGTGCCACAGCTGGGCGTCGGGGCGTTACGAGGCGTAGATGGCCACACCGGCGGGTACTACCTGTAGTACAGAAGTACTCCAGCTGAGGATTGATGCCCGGGACGAAATGTGTCACAGCCGCTGGATGAAAATTCGATGGTGCGGGACTATAGATCGGAGCAGGCAAACCGCGTCCAATCAGGTGTGGCTGTGGTAGAAAGTTGATGGTCGCCGCAGTTCAGCTGGTCCGCATGTCATGCACACAAAGGCAGAGGAGCGGTGGGGCCAAGAGGGATGAGGCGCATGTCGGGGGGATGAGGATCCCTTGACGTGAACAATCCTGCCATTCTATCACTGACATGTGGGACCCGCAAGTGTGGGTCCCACCAGACAGCGAAGGAAAGGCAGGGTAAGGCAGTGATAGCCACGTCAGAGGATCCATGTCCACGTCGGGGGACGTCGTGCTTACAGGTAGGGTTGGAGCGGCATCGTGGGAATCGCGTGTGGGTGTGGCAGTGGTAGAAACAAGAAACGTGATGGTCGCCATGGTTCAACTTCCATGGACAAGTTGTCATGTCTGCTGACACATGTATATCAAAACTAGAGTGTTTATATTTCAAGCACGTGAACAAGTATTATTCTACTACTTTGGATCCATTGCAACGCATGGGCCAGCACATTGGTAGTAGTAGTGTCTATCTCTATCTCTAGAGGCCTTCCCTCGTTCATCCTTCTCTCTCACAAGATAAACTACTCATACAAATGCATCTTGATGTTCCGTGGTGACAAACAGCCTGAGATATATATTTTGAGTGAAAAGTACTCCCTCCATTCCTAAATATTTTTCTTTCTAGAGATTTCAATAAGTGACTACATACGGAGCAAAATGAGTGAATCTACACTTCAAAATATGTCTATATAATCCGTATGTGGTAGTCCATTTGAAATCTCTAAAAAGACAAATATTTAGGAACGGAGGGAGTAATATATTAGGAGTATATCAAAACAAAAGTGATTTCTTTCACGTTTGTGAACAAGTACTACTATTCTACTACTTTGGATCCGTCGCAACGCACGGGCACATTGCTAGTAAAAGGAAAAGGCCTGCCGCGTTCGCGTCGCACTCCCCCCCCACACGCCCGGGAATCGGGAGTACTCCACGGCCCGTCCGGCACGACACATAGCTTAGGGAAGGCGTGTTGCCTAGAATTTTCACTTTCATGTGGGACAGCCGTTGAGCAAACCGACTATTGGCAAACCGCACCCCGCCCGCCGCCGGGTTGGAAAACAAAAACGAGGGGAAGATCTAGCTGTAGCACGGAAGCCAAGAAATTGGGTGTAAGATGGGGCTCGCTGATAGAGTAGGAGCATTCCGTACTACTCTACTCCTACTAGTACCAAGTTTGTAGTACTATACAACTAGTACTACCACTATGCAACTAGTAGGTACGTGCACGGCACAGCATCGTAGGAACAAAAAAGGGAAGATCTTGTTTTGGGTGATTTATCTTTTTTTCAGCCAACGTAGTATGAATAATATGATGTGGGGGGCACCCATGAAGCTTATGTGGCTTGGTTGCATGGCTACGAAAAGGTAGAGAAAAATAAATAGATAATGTGTTTAGAGTGCACTCCACTAAACAGATATACTTTGGATCCATTGCAATGGGCCGGCACATCTATATCTATACCCCCTATATAGTGTGTGAATAACTTTGAAAGTTGGTCGTTGGATGAAGCCAATCCGACGGTACAAAGATGGCAAATCCGAGCACTACTGGCCGTTGGATATCATCTACATTCCACCAGATTCTGCCACATGTAGAATCTAGAAGACTCCATGGTTGAACTTCATTCATGACTAACTTTGCCACAACTAAGCTTAGGCAAAGTGTGCCTGCCACAAAAAATGTGGCTAACAAAATGGCCACCACAAGTGTGGCAAGATTTGGCAAGAAGTTGAGTCTATGACATGTGGACCATGTAGGTAGAAAAGCGTGGCAAGCCACAAGTGTAGCAATGAACCAAACACATGCCTGGTGTGTTTGGTAGGGTGTATGAAGGGTGCATGATCCCAAGAGTTCCCTTCTTGACCCACTTTTGGGTGTTTGGTAGAGTGTATGGAGGGTGCATGAGTCCACCCTACACAAATACACTAGAAGCATGCATGAAGAGAGCATACAAGAAGAGGGGTGTTGAGTTGAGCATGCATGAAGAGGGAACAACTATGCTGAGACGAGAACGCAACCAAACACAGTTGTGGCACACCTAAGCTTAGGCGTGGCAACCTTAGGCTGCAAACAAAACCATAAATTTGAAAGTTGGTCATTGGATGAAGCCAATCCGATGGTACAAAGATGGCAAATCCGAGCACTACTGGCCGTTGGATATCATCTACATTCCACCAGATTTTGCCACATGTAGAATCTAGAAGACTCCACATGTAGAAGCATAATGCACAAACCACCAGAATCTCATGTGTGCAATGCACGTGTACCTTACTAGTAGTTGGTAGTAGTAAGAAACAAATTCCGGGTTTGGCACGAGCTCGTACTGCGGGAGCACCACAAGGCCTGCCGCAGGAGTTAAATTTCCCTCTCGGGGCCCACGGGACCGAACTTCAGTGGCTTAGTGCCCGGCCTATGAGTCAATGACAACGTCCAACCGCCGCCGCCGCCGGCCCGTTTCCGGCCCCCGCGGCCCGAGTTGCGCCGCCGCCCGAGCCCGCGCCCGCACCGCGCCTCCGCCGCCTCTCCCGCCGCCGGCCGGCCCGCCGCCGCCGCCATCACCGCCGGCCGCCGCCGCGGCGCCCGTCCCCGCCGCCGCGCGCCCGCCGCCGGGCATCGCCGCCTCCGGCGACCGCCGCCCCCGCCGGCGACCGCCTCCTCCGCCGCGCCTCCTCCTCTCCTTCCCCCGCGCCGGCGCCGCCCCTCCCTCTCCGGCCGGCGAGCGCCCGAGCGAGCCCGAGCTCCAGCAGCCGATCCGATCTGGTAGGAAAACCCCCCGTTGACTTTCTCGCTCCGTTTTTTTCCTAAGTCTGAGAATTCTATCCGCAAGTGCTCCTGTTCCCGATGCCGTAACTTTGTGCATGTAGCTCCGATTTGTGCGTATAATATGTCAAATTGTTCGTCTCGTGATGCTCTTCATTATGTTCAATTGCATCATTTTCATTAGAGGTCATCTTGGTGCTCAAATCTTCGTTGGAAGAGGGCTAGTTGCTGTTAACCTCTGGTTCTTATCAGAACTTGGAAATTTGTCATTTTTGCATCATTTAATCTGTGCATCTTTTGAGCATGAGCTCTACATATGTTTTGAAGTATGCCATTTCATCTTTCCAGTGGTATAGTCCATGTATTTTTGTGATCTCTGTGGTGACTAGCACAAGAATGCAAAGTAGGTCCCGTAATAATTCTGATTTCAGGGACTTGGTGATTTCTCTTAAGTCTTTGTCTGCTGTAATTTTGTTGCCATGTAAACTTGATGCTACAGAGAGATCCATGCATATTTTGGAGACGTTCAGTAAGGATGTTTTGTAGCTATAGTTGTAATGGATCCATTCCTGCAATGTTTTGCAATTGTAGAGTACCATAGCATGACTCAATCTTGCTCTACTTTTGCTATAAAATATTTCTGGCAGATTCTTAACATGATATGCATTTTTGCCAAGCTTATTGTAGTTGATCCATACATGCTATGCAATTGTTCTTACCATGGATAGCTTCATAAACATGCCATCTTGCTGTAGGTATGCTTGGTTTGTCATGCGTTGCTCTGTAGTGAGTGCATCAAGCTCACAAAGAGGCCTACATATTAATATTTCTGCCATGCTCTGTTTTCTGCTAAGTCTGGAACCTGATAACGAAACTTGCTATGTTTACGTGCTTTCCATCATTTCTTCTGGTCCTTTTTGGCTTATGGTCATTAAGGGACTTTTGTCATGTGTGCTTTTAGTAGAACACTACCATGCCTTGTTTTGCTATGTTAAGTTCCTGTAGCATGTTGATTTCGTGCTCTGAACATTGCTACCTGATGCTGTTTTCTGTCATGTCCAGTTTTTCACTAAGTCTGTGAACCTGTAATCTTTTGCACTTTTGCCATGCTTGTTTGATCTTGATATGTTGTGAACTAGCCGTAGCTCAGTGTTCATCTTTTGTCAAGCATCTCCTGTAGATTACTGTCATATGCTTTGTTGCTATGTTGAGGTGCTGTAGCATTGTTACTTGTTGCATTTTAAGTGCTATCTTGCTGTTTATCGCAGATTAGTGTCATTCTTGTTTTGCTTGCCATTTGCAAACCGTGCATCCGATTCCGGTGATCTTTATATCGATTTCGACCGAAATCATCTCATCTTTCCAGTGGCATGCTTGGTTTGCCAAGTTACTGCCATGTTCATCATTTTCCTTCCGGAGCACGCATATGCATTGCATACCATATCTTGCATATCATACATGTTTTGCATCATGTTGCTTGCGCATTTCTCGTTGTTGATTGTGGTTCCGTTTGTTTGTGTTCTTGTCTTGGGTAGAGCCGGGAGACGAGTTCGTGAACGAGGAACCTGTCGAGTACGCTTACGAGGATCAAGCTTTCGACAACTCTGAGAACCTTGCAGGCAAGATGACCACCCCTCGAAATCACTTCTATCTTTGCTATGCTAGTTGTTCGCTCTATTGCCATGCTCGCTACCTATCTCTTGCTATATCATGTCTCCCATTTTAGCCATGTCAGCCCTAATCATCCTTTCCTAGCAAACCGTTGTTTGGCTATGTTACCGCTTTTGCTCAGCCCCTCTTATAGCGTTGCTAGTTGCAGGTGAAGTTGAAGTTTGTTCCATGTCGGAACATGGATATGTTGGGATATCACTATATCTCTTATTTAATTAATGCACCTATATATTTTGGTAAAGGGTGGAAGGCTCGGCCTTATGCCTGGTGTTTTGTTCCACTCTTGCCGCCCTAGTTACTGTTATATCGGGATTATGTTCCTTGAGTTTGCGTTCTTTACGCGGTCGGGTGATTTATGGGACCCCCTTGACAGTTCGCCTTGAATAAAACTCCTCCAGCAAGGCCCAACCTTGGTTTTACCATTTGCGACCTATACCTTTTCCCCCGGGTTTTCGCGAGCCCGAGGGTCATCTTATTTAACCCCCCCGGGCCAGTGCTCCTTCGAGTGTTGGTCCGAACTGAGCAGACTGCGGGGCCCCCTCCTGGAAACTCGAGGTATGGTTTTACTCGTAGGATGTCTCATCCAGTGTGCCCTGAGAACGAGATATGTGCAGCTCCTATCGGGATTTGTCGGCACATTCGGGTGGCTTTGCTGGTCTTGTTTTACCATTGTCGAGATGTCTTGTAAACCGGGATTCCGAGACTGATCAGGTCTTTCCGGGAGAAGGTTTATCCTTCCTTGACCATGAGAGCTTATGATGGGCTAAGTTGGGACACCCCTGCAGGGTATTATCTTTCGAAAGCCGTGCCCGCGGTTATGAGGCAGATGGGAATTTGTTAATGTCCGGTTGTAGATAACTTGTCACTTGACCCAATTAAAATACACCAAGTGCGTGTGTAGCCGTGATGGTCTCTTCTCGGCGGAGTCCGGGAAGTGAACACGGTCTGTGTTATGGATGACGTAAGTAGGTGTTCAGGATCACTTCTTGATCATTGCTAGATGACGTCCGTTCCGTTGCTTCTCTTCTCGCTCTCATTTGCGCAGGTTAGCCACCATATATGCTTTTGCCGCTGCAGCTCCACCTCTTTGCACCTCTTTGTCTTATAAGCTTAAATAGTCTTGATCTCGCGGGTGTGAGATTGCTGAGTCCCCGTGACTCACAGATACTTCCAACACCAGTTGCAGGTGCCGACGATGCCGGTGCAGACGATGGCGTCGATCTCAAGTGGGAGTTCGACGAGGAACGTGGTCGTTACTATGTGTCTTTTCCTGATGATCAGTAGTGGAGCCCGGTTGGGACGATCGGGGATCTAGCATTTGGGGTTGTCTTATTTTCATCTGGATTTTGACCGTAGTCGGTCTATATGATTGTATTTTGGATGATGTATGAATGATATTTATGTATTGTGTGAAGTGGCGATTGTAAGCCAACTCTTTATCCTATTCTTGTTCATTACATGGGATTGTGTGAAGATGACCCTTCTTGCGACAAAACCACTATGCGGTTATGCCTCTAAGTCGTGCCTCGACACGTGGGAGATATAGCCGCATCGTGGGTGTTACAGTGCATGAATCCACACTAGATTAGCACAAATACACTAGAAGCATGCATGAAGAGAGCATACATGAAGAGGGGTGTTGAGTTGAGCATGCATGAAGAGGGAACAACTATGCTGAGACGAGAACGCAACCAAACACACTTGTGGCACACCTAAGCTTAGGCGTGGCAACCTTAGGCTGCAGAAAAAACCATAACTTTGAAAGTTGGTCGTTGGATGAAGCCAATCCGATGGTACAAAGATGGCAAATCCGAGCACTACTGGCCGTTGGATATCATCTACATTCCACCAGATTTTGCCACATGTAGAATCTAGAAGACTCCACATGTAGAAGCATAATGCACAAACCACCAGAATCTAATGCGTGCAATGCACGTGTACCTTACTAGTAGTTGGTAGTAGTAAGAAACAAATTCCGGGTTTGGCACGAGCTCGTACTGCGGGAGCACCACAAGGCCTGCCGCAAGAGTTGAATTTCCCTCTCGGGGCCCACGGGACCGAACTTCAGTGGCTTAGTGCCCGGCCTATGAGTCAATGACATGCGGACCTTAAATGCGGCTAGCCCACATGTCATTCTCATGGTGGTGGTGTGGTTCGTGACTCACTCGTTCGAGATGAACCGGCCGGTGGTGGCGTGGCCGTGGCGAGGGTGCCACAGCTGGGCGTCGGGGCGTTATGAGGCGTAGATGGCCACACCGACGAGTAGTACCTGTAGTACAGAAGTACTCCAGCTGAGGATTGATGCCCGGGACGAAATGTGTCACAGCCGCTGGATGAAAATTCGATGGTGCGGGAGTACGGATCGGAGCACAGCAGCGGAGCAGGCAAACCACGTCCAATCGGGTGTGGCTATGGTAGAAAGTTGATGGTCGCCGCAGTTCAGCTGGCCTGCATGTGATGCACACAAAGGCAGAGGAGCGGTGGGGCCAAGAGGGATGAGGCGCATGTCGGGGGGATGAGGATCCCTTGACGTGAACAATCCTACCATTCTATCACTGACATGTGGGACCCGCAAGTGTAGGTCCCACCAGTCAGCGAAGGAAAGGCAGGGTAAGGCAGTGATAGCCACGTCAGAGGATCCATGTCCACGTCGGGGGACGTCGTGCTTACAGGTAGGGTTGGAGAGGCGTCGTGGGAATCGCGTGTGGGTGTGGCAGTGGTAGAAACAAGAAACGTGATGGTCACCATGGTTCAACTTCCATGGACAAGTTGTCATGTCTGCTGACACATGTATATCAAAACTAGAGTGTTTATATTTCAAGCACGTGAACAAGTATTATTCTACTACTGTGGATCCATTTCAACGCATGGGCCAGCACATTGTTAGTAGTAGTGTCTATCTCTATCTCTAGAGGCCTTCCCTCGTTCATCCTTCTCTCTCACAAGATAAACTACTCATACAAATGCATCTTGATGTTCCGTGGTGACAAACAGCCTGAGATATATATTTTGAGTGAAAAGTACTCCCTCCATTCCTAAATATTTTTCTTGCTAGAGTTTTCAATAAGTGACTACATACGGAGCAAAATGAGTGAATCTACACTTCAAAATATGTCTATATAATCCGTATGTGATAGTCAATTTGAAATCTCTAAAAAGACAAATATTTAGGAACAGAGGGAGTAATATATTAGGAGTATATCAAAACAAGAGTGATTTCTTTCAAGTTTGTGAACAAGTACTACTATTCTACTACTTTGGATCCGTCGCAACGCATGGGCACATTGCTAGTAAAAGGAAAAGGCCTGCCGCGTTCGCGTCGCACTCCCCCCCCCCCACACGCCCGGGAATCGGGAGTACTCCACGGCCCGTCCGGCACGACACATAGCTTAGGGAAGGCGTGTTGCCTAGAATTTTCACTTTCATGTGGGACCGCCGTTGAGCAAACCGACTATTGGCAAACCGCACCCCGCCCACCGCCGGGTTGGAAAACAAAAACGAGGGGAAGATCTAGCTGTAGCATGGAAGCCAAGAAATTGGGTGTAAGATGGGGCTCGCTGATAGAGTAGGAGCATTCCGTACTACTCTACTCCTACTAGTACCAAGTTTGTAGTACTATACAACTAGTACTACCACTATGCAACTAGTAGGTACGTGCACGGCACAGCATCGTAGGAACAAAAAAGGGAAGATCTTGTTTTGGGTGATTTATCTTTTTTTCAGCCAACGTAGTATGAATAATATGATGTGGGGGGCACCCATGAAGCTTATGTGGCTTGGTTGCATGGCTACGAAAGGTTAGAGAAAAATAAATAGATAATGTGTTTAGAGTGCACTCCACTAAACATATATACTTTGGATCCATTGCAATGGGCCGGCACATCTATATCTATACCCCCTATATAGTGTGTGAATAACTTTGAAAGTTGGTCGTTGGATGAAGCCAATCCGACGGTACAAAGATGGCAAATCCGAGCACTACTGGCCGTTGGATATCATCTACATTCCACCAGATTCTGCCACATGTAGAATCTAGAAGACTCCATGGTTGAACTTCATTCATGACTAACTTTGCCACAACTAAGCTTAGGCAAAGTGTGTCTGCCACAAAAAATGTGGCTAACAAAATGGCCACCACAAGTGTGGCAAGATTTGGCAAGAAGTTGAGTCTATGACATGTGGACCATGTAGGTAGAAAAGCGTGGCAAGCCACAAGTGTAGCAATGAACCAAACACATGCCTGGTGTGTTTGGTAGGGTGTATGAAGGGTGCATGATCCCAAGAGTTCCCTTCTTGACCCACTTTTGGGTGTTTGGTAGAGTGTATGGAGGGTGCATGAGTCCACACTAGATTAGCACAAATACACTAGAAGCATGCATGAAGAGAGCATACAAGAAGAGGAGTGTTGAGTTGAGCATGCATGAAGAGGGAACAACTATGCTGAGACGAGAACGCAACCAAACACACTTGTGGCACACCTAAGCTTAGGCGTGGCAACCTTAGGCTGCAAACAAAACCATAAATTTGAAAGTTGGTCATTGGATGAAGCCAATCCGATGGTATAAAGATGGCAAATCCGAGCACTACTGGCCGTTGGATATCATCTACATTCCACCAGATTTTGCCACATGTAGAATCTAGAAGACTCCACATGTAGAAGCATAATGCACAAACCACCAGAATCTCATGCGTGCAATGCACGTGTACCTTACTAGTAGTTGGTAGTAGTAAGAAACAAATTCCGGGTTTGGCACGAGCTCGTACTGCGGGAGCACCACAAGGCCTGCCGCAAGAGTTAAATTTCCCTCTCGGGGCCCACGGGACCGAACTTCAGTGGCTTAGTGCCCGGCCTATGAGTCAATGACATGCGGACCTTAAATGCGGCTAGCTCACATGTCATTCTCATGGTGGTGGTGTGGTTCGTGACTCACTCGTTCGAGATGAACCGGCCGGTGGTGGCGTGGCCGTGGCGAGGGTGCCACAGCTGGGCGTCGGGGCGTTACGAGGCGTGGATGGCCACACCGGCGGGTACTACCTGTAGTACAGAAGTACTCCAGCTGAGGATTGATGCCCGGGACGAAATGTGTCACAGCCGCTGGATGAAAATTTGATGGTGCGGGAGTACGGATCGGAGCACAGCAGCGGAGCAGGCAAACCGCGTCCAATCGGGTGTGGCTGTGGTGGAAAGTTGATGGTCGCCGCAGTTCAGCTGGCCCGCATGTCATGCACACAAAGGCAGAGGAGCGGTGGGGCCAAGAGGGATGAGGCGCATGTCGGGGGGATGAGGATCCCTTGACGTGAACAATCCTACCATTCTATCACTGACACGTGGGACCCGCAAGTGTGGGTCCCACCAGTCAGCGAAGGAAAGGCAGGGTAAGGCAGTGATAGCCACGTCAGAGGATCCATGTCCACGTCGGGGGACGTCGTGCTTACAGGTAGGGTTGGAGCGGCGTCGTGGGAATCGCGTGTGGGTGTGGCAGTGGTAGAAACAAGAAACGTGATGGTCGCCATGGTTCAACTTCCATGGACAAGTTGTCATGTCTGCTGACACATGTATATCAAAACTAGAGTGTTTATATTTCAAGCACGTGAACAAGTATTATTCTACTACTTTGGATCCATTGCGACGCATGGGCCAGCACATTGGTAGTAGTAGTGTCTATCTCTATCTCTAGAGGCCTTCCCTCGTTCATCCTTCTCTCTCACAAGATAAACTACTCATACAAATGCATCTTGATGTTCCGTGGTGACAAACAAGGGGACTTGTTTCATATGGCACACATCCTACGATATACTCCCTTTCTCCCAGTTTATTTGTTTTGAATCTTTTCGTTTTATAAGTTTCAAATTCAAATTTAGAGGGGCAGTGGGGCCGAGAGGGGTGAGCCGCAGGTCGGGGGACGTGTGGTGTCATGGGTTCGTGCGGCGTCGTGGGAATCACGTGTGGCTGTGGTAGAAACTTGATGCTCGCCGCATTTAAGGTGGCCCACATGTCATGCACACAAAGGCAGAGGGGCGGTGCGGCCGAGAGGGGTGAGGCGCACGTCGGGGGCCGTGGTGTTGTGGGTTGGAGCGGCGTCGTGGGAATCACGAGTGGCAGTGGATGAAACGTGATGGTCGCCGTAGTTGAACTTCCATGGACAAGCTGTCATGTCTACGGACACATGCATTGCATACCGATCACTGGATGGAGTGGTAGAGAAAGCTAGGCGGATAAATAGTTCCTTATAGTCAAGCGGACCCACGCTACTACTTGTTCCAAAGACATGCACACCATCGAAATAGTCCATCTATATCAATATACATAGAGAGGGAATATTTTTTTACAAGAGAGGAAATAGTTCATCCATCCATAATGCCCTGCTGCTGGTGCATCATCATCATCATCATCATCTTCTTCTTCTTCTTCTTCTTCTTCTTCTTCTTCTTCTTCTTCTTCTTCTTCTTCTTTTTCTTCTTCTTCTTCTTCTTCTTATTCTTCTTCTTATTCTTCTTCTTCTTCTTCTTCTTCTTCTCCTTCTTCTCCTTCTCCTTCTTCTTCTTCTCCTTCTTCTTCTTCTTCTTCTTCTTCTTCTTCTTCTTCTTCTTCTTCTTTTTCTTCTTCTTCTTCTTCTTCTTCTTCTTCTTCTTCTTCTTCTTCTTCTTCTTCTTCTTCTTCTTCTTCTTCTTCTTCTTCTTCTTCTTCTTCTCCTCCTCCTCCTCCTCCTCCTCCTCCTCCTCCTCCTTCTTCTTCTTCTTCTTCTTCTTCTTCTTCTTCTTCTTCTTCTTCTTCTTCTTCTTCTTCTTCTTCTTCTTCTTCTTCTTCTTCTTCTTCTTCTTCTTCTTCTTCTTCTTCTTCTTCTTCTTCTTCTTCTTCTTCTTCTTCTTCTTCTTCTTCTTCTTCTTCTTCTCATTTTCTGTGGGAGACGGCTTCGCAACAAGCTCTCTGGACCTTGCAGCTATCTCGAAACTCACACGGGCATCGAGCGCAACATATTTTATCCGCTCATACATCAAGGGATAATTCTCCCATCTAGACGACCTTAATGCCAGCGTCTCGTCACCCTTCTGAAGATTTGTTCTAAGCACAAAAATTGCTACGTTGAATAGGGATGGTGTCGGTTTATCACAATCTTCTACAGGAATTTTTATTCTGGTTTGTAGGTCAGCGATGCTTTTCAAATCAAGGTTGTACGGCTCCAACTTCTGTTTGTCCCCTGCGATGGCTGCCCCACAGAAGTATATGTCCTCCCGAGACAAGAAATCGTGAAGCTCACCTGGTATGGAGGGCGCGTGTATGATGTGGTACACCAAAACATCATCTTCGAGGCACAGCTGAAGGACATCGGCGTGTTGGATCTTCCCAGTGGCATGCTCCGTGTACTCTGCGTCGAGACCGATGACATTCATCTCCACCTTTTGGAGGGAGTTGGATACATTGTTGATCCACTTCCGAACAACCCTTGGGTGGTCGGTGTCTGTGGCAAGTATGCTCAATGAGCCTTCGACGAGGAAATGTTGGACGCTAAAAACCTGCATCTCGATCTCTTTCGCCATTTGGAACCGCTGGACCGGAGGGCTATGGTTTGGAGAATTAGGATTAGATGGCTAGTCTAACTGAAGAAGATGATTATTTATAGGGGCTTCGGAATTACTCCAGGAGGATGTGAAGAGGTTAAAACAATGTGAATGCAGTGTGGTTTGGATGCAAATGAAGATCAAGGAGTAGTGAAAAAGCCGAGGAAAATCGGTTCCCGATGGAGAAGTAAATGGGAGAAGTTATGTGCATGCATGAGGAGAGCTGCGGTGGTTTGACTGCTGCATGCAATGGATTGGACGGGCTCTTCGGTTGCCTTTTCTCTCTCCCACGCGCACAGAATGGCCCACTTGTATGCTGCAGTTTATTGGCTGGAGTCTGGTTGCAGCTGCTCATGCGTATGCTAATTAATGCTGTGAATGCGGGGCATGGAGGGAAATGGGCGCATGCAAAAGGGTATATACGCAGACTAATTAGAGAAATACTGAAAAAAATTATGCGCAGACAAAAGAGGACCGGAGGGAGTACTACTCATGTTCCTACTACGGTTATGGAATATGCGGTTATCCTCAAAAAAGAAAAGTCCTTCTTCGCGCTTCCGCATGCACGAGAATTTGGTTTTGCTCGCAATATGGATGATAGTTGGAGGATGAAGTGAACCCAGAGGCATGCTAGCACGGGAGTGTACTCATGTTCCTACTACTGCTACTAGTAGTAGTACAACTGTGGTACACTTGATGGTCAAAATACTATTATTCATCCGGTCCTCACAGTGAAGTGACAAGACCCTGCGCCCGAGGTGACACCAGTCCAAGCGGCGTGTCCGGGTTACCAAAGTCAGCCTCACCTTGTGCACTGTGCAGTCACTGTCACCGCCGCTGTATAGCATGCCTCGCCTCGTCTCCCTCTCCCCTAGCACCACTCCATCTCCATCTCCGTCTCGCCGGAGATCCTGAGGTCACTCTTCATTATCTCACTGTGCCCCCGCATACCCTTGCCTCGCTCGCCTCCCCCAGTACCACTATTCCCTCGCTAGCCGCTCCAGCACCGGCAGCCTTCACCCCGTAAATCAAGCCCCCCAAAACCCCACCTTCCAAACTCCACCATGGCCGAACGCGAACCACGCAGGATCCATATGAGCCGCGATTGGAGCAATCTCCCCAGTGACGTCCTCGACCTCTGTTGTTCGTGTATGGATATGTTGAGCGCCCTGCGGCTGGCTGCATGCTCGAGGGGCATGCACGCGGCCATCATCGAAGCGAGGCCAAATCTTTTCAAGACACCCTGCTTGCTGCTATCTGGTCTTGTGAGATTGGCTCACCATGATACGGAGGCGTACATGATGCCCCTCGACTTCAATCCGATCTCCATTAGCCGAAACTTCTTTGCAGGTATGTAGTGGGTCACCGTACATCATTTCCCTCGACTTCGATCCGATCACCATTGCCCGAAACTTCTTGGCAGGTATGTACTGGGTCGGCATGAACTCCCACTGGATGGCTACCTTCAGAGAAGACGGTAAAAAGTTGGTGCTCGTGAACTTCCAGACCTCCCATGATATTATCCTTCCTCCATTGGATTATATAGAGTTTTACCATCGTGGTCCTAGTCATCTAGATTACCACGTCAGTTGGACGTACCTTGTTTTGCAGAAGATTGTAATCTTCCAAGTGCCCACACGACATGCGAATTACGCAGACTTCAAGCTAATTGCCTTGTTCGACCACGGACTCGCCTATCTTTACGCCGGTGCCTTCTTTAGCTGGAGACAACTCGGCTCGCAGTGGATCATCGTCAAAGCTGATACACACTTCTGTGATGCTATTGAACACAATGGCATCATCTACGCGATCGACAAAGCAGATGGCACCATGTATTGCTGGGACGGCGCATGTAAGTTGTTTTCGCTCATGTTAATGATGACGCCATGACACTGTTTGAACTTTTTGTGATGATTGGCATATCCCTGTTTGAGCAGAATTTGAGTAGAACTATGGCAATGTATTAGAGATGCTGGAAATCAGCTATATTTGGAATGAGTTAATTCATGCGATTGTGATCATGTCATTACAGCCAATTTGTACCCCTGAATAATCAAACGGTTAGGAATATATGGACATTCTCCTTATTTTACAGTAATCTATATACTACTACTAAATATGAGTGTGTATCAATGGCCATGTTGGTTTCCTCATTTTCATGATGTAGAAACATGCACCACACTATTGGTTTCATCTAACCATACATTAGGGAAGTAAATGTGCATATGGAGAACTCTATATTTGGAAGTAGTGAAATCCTGTAATGCTTACCATGTGTACATACATATATTCGCCCTTCAGCAATCAATGGCTAGAATAATATCCTCACAAAAATTTTGCCCACAGAACACGAGTATATAACAATGCATGCTCTGTTAGTTACCTTGAAGAATTTGTTTGTGAGGACAGAACATGATTCCATAACATGCATGACATGGTAGTTTCCTATGAAGAATCGATTGCGAGCTAACATGAGTATAACCATGCATGGCACTTCTATATTTTCGAACCCAGTATACATTTTCCTGTATTTTCCTCACAGTTCCAACAGGGACATATCAATGTTGTTTCTTGCATTATCCTACTCATACTATGAACAATGCTAATCTTACATTAACAATGCCTGTCCTTTTTGATATGATGCAGTGTCCCTACAGTTACTGCCCTTTGTAATCACACCACCTTTTCCAAAAACAGGGAAGCACAACTGGTTCCTCGCTTTATCAGACGACGACAAAAGACTGATGATCATTCGAACACATGATCCGGAAAAGTTATATTGCAAAAACCCCACTGTATACAAGCACCTTGAAATACGTGAGTATCCGGACAGTGGCTGTTACGTCTATGAGCAGGATACCAGCTTGTTGGGGCCTTCAGGATTTTTTAGTTGGAGGCGGGTAAACAGCCTTGGTTCACACTCTCTGTTTCTCGGACTCAATTATCCGATTAACGAGGAGATCACCGTTGGCAAGGACCTTGATGGCAGAGAGGCTCTGTTTGCTATGGAAAACTGTGTAGACACGGCGAGCCCTAGGAGTTCGGGAGCAAACTCCCCTGATTGTCAACGATACAACCTGCAGCCAAAAGAAGGTGATAACGACAAAGGCATCCAGATTAACTTTGATCCTTGGATGTCTCAATTACGACAGGCAGTGATGTGGTTCAAGCCTTCAGGTTGATAGGTAATTGGGCTGTTGCGTCGAAAGGGTGGAGTATTGGTGTCTCCGGATCATTGGTCGCTGAAGTGGGTCTGCAAAATATGATGGTGTTGGATCATCTCTTCGAATGACTTTGTTGTCTTTGCTGCTTGTTCTGGATGGGTAGTTCTTTCTTTTGTTATGCATATTCCTTGTCATTTGGTCATCCTTGTCTATGTCACTCTTACTATGTAATAGTTTCCTCTGTTTAGAATGTCATTCTCGTCAGGATCACGAGAGTCTGAGTGCTACAGATGGGTGCGTTTTGGTGGTGTAGCAAGACTTCTTATGAACTATCATGTCTTGTTGTTTATGTCAGTAGTAGTCACTAGTCAGTGTTTGAATGTTGTATATATCGTTGTTTAGAACTGTTTATTGTCTCGAACTACTGGTGGGCTAAATGCGGGCATCACCATTCTCCAGTGTTCAGAGTGTATCTCCTTTTTTCAAGTTATATAATTTGAGCTCAGTGTCTTTTTGATGATGTACACTTGTTTGGGCCAGTGAAGTGTTGTTGAATATGGGCCGAGTAGTAACGCAATGCCAAACAGGTCAATTATGACTCTCAGGCCGGGCTCTCAAAAGATCCTAAAAAAAGGCCGGGCTCTCCAAAAAAGAAAGAATAAGGACTCTTAGGCCGACATGTGGGCGCCACCGGTGTTTTCGTGCTCTTGCGCGCCGAGAGCATATTGGCGCGTGTACGAAATTCAAGCTACCTTTTCATCCCCATTCTCCCACCCCTCCCCCACCTCTGGAATCTCGATTCCTACTCCAGCTCCCCCAAATCCTCCTCCTGTACTCCCTGTACTCAAGCTCACTATCATGTCGTCGGTCAACGCGGATCTCCGAGCCGGAGATACTGAGGTCCGTCCTGCCTTCGATCGCTGTGTGCTGTCGCTCAACAGTGGCATGGCGGCACTTGACGACCAGTTTGCCGGCAAAGTGCTGATGGTAACCATCAACGGCGACCGGCCTCCCGTCTCGCCGGACGACCTTGTCAAAGCTCTTGGCATTGCGCACGGCATCCAAATAAGTGACTTGCTCGTCGAAGTCTGTCCGCCACCGGCTGATTTCTTCGTCAGGTTCCGGACAACTTTCGACTGCAGTCGTGTGTTCGAATCTTCCCGGCGTTTGTTCTGCGATGGCGCGCTGGTGAGCTTTGATCGGTGGCACCCAGGATGGGGCTCGGTGCCCTCTGAGCTTGAGTTTTTAACAAAGCTTACCTTCCACGGCATGCCTCGACGTGCTTGGAACAGCGAGTCCATGAATGAGCTTATCAACGACCTTGGAGGTGAGCTCGTAAGTATGTTTGTTCCTCCAGACAGCTGGGCTCTGACGGTTATGGCATGGATGAAGAAGCTGTCCACCATACCGAAGGTGATTGGTGTTGAGATACCGGTGCAGGAACCGGGGTTGTACTATTCGTCGCCACCAAGGCCGCCGCGGACCACGTTAGGGATGTACCTGTATCGAGTGTTCGTGCATGTTGAAGAAGTGGTCAATCCATCAATCGAAGTCCTGTCGCCGCCGCTGGTGCCAGGGTCCGTCGACGACGTCCATTACAGGAGTCAACGTCAGACTTTCCCCGTGTTGCTCGGAACGATGGATGGCACAGGGCCTACTCCATCGCGCGGCGGAGGCCACTGCTTCTTTGGGAGAAGAGGCAAGGCTGGCTGCCTGGATGTGCTCTAATTTGAGGTAACAACTGAATCTTGTCAGATACTAGTTAAATCCGAGCTATGGGTGTGAAGCACTGATGTGCCAGTACATTTGATTGTGACCAGTTCTAATTTTGTACCTAAACTTTTTTTTAGAAAGGGATGTACGTCAACTTAATGTGCTAGCAGAACTTATTGTGGTGTCTGTTTGTTTTCTTTGCACATCATTCAAGATATTTCCCTGTCATTGATAAAGACGATGAACCGTTATGTACGAGTTCATTGGTTTCAACATAGCCCTACCCGTAGCGATCCACTGCTTCCATCCTGATTGTGCCGCCTGCGTGAAATTTTTGTATGCAAGTTCAGTGTGCTATGATGTTCTATATGATTGTGTCAACTATATAAGTTTTTACTGAGCATCAGCAATGCATATGGCTGAAAGATGTATTTACGAGCATCGACCGATGGGTCTCTCTCTCTCTCTCTCTCACACACACACACACACACACACACACACGCACACACGCACAAGTGGGACCCGTTGAATTATTCATCTGCTCGTGACAACTTTTAATTAGGTTCCACTGTAATCTAACTTTTTTCTTAAGTTATTAATTGAGCTCAGTGACTTCAAAAAGTTGTACAGAAGCCTTGTTTGGGCCTTTCCGGCGTCGCTGAATGTGGGCTGAGTAGCCATGTTAGGTTGTACTGTGCTACATAGGCCTTTTTTTCAACATCAGCAATGCAACTGGGCCGACAGTTGTACACAATATCCGGGTCAACTTGTTATTCTCCGCCCCGCTGGGCTGCAAACTTTCCTAGGAGGTATGCATTAGGCTTAACAAAAAAATGGACTTTAAGAAATAATAAATGAGATGTAATTATAATAACTGGGCAGTAACTATAAAAAAATGCACCAAATGCGTAATTAGTTTAAAAAATATATTATTTTTGGAATTTGAAAATTTTAATTTCATTACTTGTTGCGCGCGCAATATTTCGTTGGATTTTAACATAATACAACTTTATTTTGAAATTATATTTAATCTGACTAGAAATTTCGGATAAAAATATTTGGGATCCCATAAAAATGTGGGAATTTTTTTTTTTGAATTCTGTTTTGAGCGGTTGGTTGAAATTATTAATCGTTGTCCTAGCTAGAAAATGGGTTGTACTTTTAACAAACTGTAAATGGGCTGTAGTAAATTCCATTAGAATTAAAAAATGGGTTGTACATTCTTACAAATCGCAAATGGGCTATATGTTCTCTGCCACACACTTGTGGGCCTTCTAAGTTGACGCGTCCCCTAAAAAAAACTAAGTTGACGCGTATGCAAGGCTTTGTCGACAACACACGGTTCTGGCAGCTCTGGCCGTTGGATGTCCATCCAACAGATGTCGTGCTTCTTCTTCAATCTCGGATATTCTTGCTTCAGCCGCCCAAAAAATGATTCCTCCCCCTGACATTTGGGGCGCACCGTTTCAGAGGCTGACCTGTGGGCCTACTAAGTTGACGCGTACCAAGGGCTTTGTCAACTTAGTTAATATAAACGATTCTAGCTGCAGTGACCATACGATTGAGGGAGTCCTGGATTAGGGGGTCCTCGGATAGCCGGACTATATACCTTGGCCGGACTGTTGGACTATGAAGATACAAGATTGAAGACTTCGTCCCGTGTCCGGGTGGGACTCTCCTTTGCGTGGAAGGCAAGCTTGGCAATTCGGATATGTAGATCTCCTCCCTTGTAACCGACTCTGTGTAACCCTAGCCCCTCTGGTGTCTATATAAACCGGAGGGTTTAGTCCGTAGGACAACAACAATCATAATCATAGGCTAGCTTCTACGGTTTAGCCTCTACGATCTCATGGTAGATCAACTCTTCTAATACTCATATCATCAAGATCAATCAAGCAGGAAGTAGGGTATTACCTCCGTCGAGAGGGCCCGAACCTGGGTAAACATTGTGTCCCCCGCCTCCTGTTACCATCCGCCTTAGACGCACAGTTCGGGACCCCCTACCCGAGATCCGCCGGTTTTGACACCGACATTGGTGCTTTCATTGAGAGTTCCACTGTGCCGTCACGATAAAGGCTTGATGGATCCTTCGATCATCGGCAACGATGCGATCCAGGGTGAGGTTTTTCTCCCCGGACAGATCTTCGTATTCGGCGGCTTCGTACTGCGGGCCAACTCGCTTGGCCATCTGGAGCAGATCGAGAGCTACGCCCCTGGCCGTCAGGTCAGGTTTGGAAGCTTAAACTATACTGCCGACATTCGCGGAGACTTGATCTTCAACGGATTCGAGCCCATGTCAGGTGCGCCGCACAGTCACGACGAGCACGACTTAGCTCTGCCGTCGGACAGTGTTCGGGAGATCACACCTGTGGCTACTCCGGCCCTCAATCCGGAGCAGATCGTGTCGTCCGAGGACAGGCGGATAGACCCCGCCACGGAGGCCGCACCCTCAGTGGTGATAGAGCCGAATACTGACTTCACCTCCTATGAGACTTGTGTTGCCGGACCCTTGGATTCATCCCTGGCCACGGGCTCCGAACCGCCTGCGTCCGTGCCTATCGAATCTGATTGGGCACCGATCATGGAGTTTTCCTCCGCGGATATCTTTTAGCACTCGCCCTTGGGCGACGTGCTAAATTCATTGAGGTCTCTCTCCTTGTTAGGAGACCCTTGGCCGAACTATGTCCAGCTTGAGTGGGAAGCGGACGATGAAGAAATTCATTCCCCACCCACCACCCACTTAATAGCCACTGTCGATGACTTAACCGACATGCTCGATTTCGACTCCGAAGACATCGACGGTATGGACGACGATGCAGGAGAAGAACAGGAACCACCACCCACAGGGCGCTGGACATCCACCTCATCATATGATATATATATGGTGGACAGCCCCAAAGAAAGTGATGGCAATAAGGCAACAGAGGATAATCCCCTCGAGAAGCAATCTAAGCACCGACGTCATTGGTGCCGCTCTAAGCCCCGCCATAGCAAAAGCAGTGATACCGGCACAAGAGACAATAACACTGCGGATAGTGCCGAAGACAAAGACAATCCCCTCCAGCCCGGCTTCGAGCGGGAGGATGGGCAAGCTAGCCCTAAGGAACAGGCGACAGACGGAGAATCAGAGGATGACAATTATATGCCCCTCTCCGAAGACGAGGTGAGCCTCGGCGACGAAGACTTCATCGTGCCTGAGGATCCCGTCGAACAGGAGCGCTTCAAGCGCCAGCTTATAGCCACAGCAAAAAGCTTGAAGAAAAAGCAGCAGCAGCTTCAAGCTGATCAAGATCTGCTAGCAGATAGATGGACCGAGGTCCTGGCAGCCAAGGAATACGAACTCGAACGCCCAACCAAAAGTTACCCAAAGCGCAGGTTGCTACCCCAACTCAAAGAGTAAGCATTAAAGCCTACACTACCAGCGTATGATGCGGCTGACCGGCCACCTCGTGGCCGAGACAAAGCGACATATCAGCCCGAAGTCCAGCCCGCACCCCGTCGCCGGTCAAACAAAAACACCAAGGCCCGGGGCAACACGCAGGACCTGCGAGACGTATTGGAAAACAAAGCAGGACATACAAGATCGATCTACGGATCACGGGGGCGCGCCCCAACGAGTGACGACGACCGTCACACCAGATATACTAAAAGCAAATCCGGCCGGGCCGATACAGCAGACAAGACTCGTATGAACTGCGTCCTGACATAGCCCGGCACAGAGGCGCCGCACACCCCCTATGCTTCACTGACGAAGTAATGGATCACAAATTCCCAGAAGGATTTAAACCCGTGAACATTGAATCATACGATGGTACAACAGACCCCGCGGTATGGATTGAAGATTTCCTCCTCCACATCCACATGGCCCTGCGGTGACGATCTACATGCCGTCAAGTACCTCCCACTAAAACTCAAAGGGCCGGCTCGGCATTGGCTGAATAGCCTGCCAGCAAGCTCCATTGGCAGTTGGGAGAATTTGGAAGACGCATTCCTTGACAACTTCCAGGGCACTTATGTGCGACCACCGGATGCTGATGACTTGAGTCACATAACCCAACAGCCAGGGGAATCAGCCAAGAAATTCTGGACTCGGTTCCTAACTAAAAAGAGCCAAATTGTTGACTGTCCGGATGCCGAGGCCTTAGTGGCATTTAAGCATAACATCCGCGACGAGTGGCTCGCCCGACACCTCGGCCATGAGAAGCCGAAGTCCATGGCAGCCCTCATGACACTCATGACCCACTTTTGTGCGGGCGTGGACAGCTGGCTGGCTCGCAGCAACAACACATCAAGAAATCCTGGCAATTCAGATGCCAAAGATAGCAATGGCAGGCCACGTCGCAACAGACACAAGCGCCGCAACAACGGCGACAATGCCGAAGACACGACAGTCAATGCCGGATTTAGTGGCTCTAAATCCGGTCAGCGGAAAAAGCCGTTCAAAAGAAGCAATCCGGGCCCGTCCAGTTTGGACCGCATACTCGATCGCTCGTGTCAAATTCACGGCATCCCCGATAAACCAGCCAACCACACCAACAGAGAATGCTGGTTGTTCAAACAGGCCGGCAAGTTGAATGCCGAAAACAAGGAAAAGGGGCTGTATAGCGATGACGAGGAGGAGCCCCGGCCGCTGAGCACATGAGGACAGAAGAAATTTCCTCCCCAAGTGAAAACGGTGAACATGATATACGCAACCCATATCCCCAAGCGGGAACGGAAGCGTGCACTAAGGGACGTCTATGCGATGGAGCCAGTCGCCCCAAAGTTTAACCCATGGTCTTCTTGTCCGATCACTTTCGATCGCAGGGACCACCCCACCAGTATCCGTCATGGCAGTTCTGCCGCATTGGTCCTTGACCCCATCATTGACGGATTTCACCTCACTCGAGTCCTTATGGACGGTGGCAGCAGCCTGAACCTGCTCTATTAGGATACAGTGCGCAAAATGGGTACAGACCCCTCGAGGATCAAACCCACAAAAACCACCTTTAAAGGTGTCATACCAGGTGTAGAGGCCTGTTGCACGGGCTCAATCACACTGTAAGTGGTCTTCGGATCTCCGGACAACTTCCGAAGCGAGGAGTTAATCTTCGATATCGTCCCCTTCCGCAGTGGCTATCACGCACTACTCGGACGAACCGCATTCGCCAGATTCAATGCGGTACCGCATTATGCATACCTCAAGCTCAAAATGCCAGGACCTCGCGGGGTTATAACAGTTAATGGAAACACAGAACGCTCGCTCCGTACGGAGGAGCACACTGCAGCCCTCGCATCAGAAGTGCAAAGCAGCCTTCTGAGACAAACCGCCAATTTGGAGAAAAAGCCCCCAGACACCTTCAAGCGAGTCCATAGTACCCTGCAACAGGATCGCCCGACACGTTCAGAGCTCGCCTAGCAATTCGGCCTTCGTCCTAGTCCTAGTCAAGCGGCGAAATTTGCACCGCGCGTACATAATTACGCACTCAAGATACCATGGGCATAGGCGGAGGCATGGCTATGGCACGGCCCACAATGCGGCTCAACCGCCTCAGGACCCGTATATCTTTAACATTTTCTTCCTTTCAGGCCCTTATTCTCTGAAGGCCCTCTCCGATCGCCTGATTATCGGACCCGTCACGGGAAAGAAACACCAAGGAAGC
Organism: Aegilops tauschii subsp. strangulata; assembly: GCF_002575655.3. Classification (NCBI taxonomy): domain Eukaryota; kingdom Viridiplantae; phylum Streptophyta; class Magnoliopsida; order Poales; family Poaceae; genus Aegilops; species Aegilops tauschii. Next base: position 327,990,877 of record NC_053035.3, read on the forward strand.
AAGAAACTTTGACGTACAAGGGAATCCGCAGGTGGTCTTTGATAAGGATCGCTATACCTGTTTTACATACCCACACGCAGCTTGCCCTTGGATAGGACATGTCAAATAGTCCTATTTTTACTTATTGCACTACTTGTATACATACGCTTTGACGTATCATTTAAATAACAATGTACAACATTAGCTCATTATTGCATTCCTTCATCTTTTTTCCTTGTCTGCTTATTTACGACAAATTGCACTCGTACATTCTGATATGTCCAGTGCCCCAGGGGCTTCAGTGTACCCCATAACACAGCAAGAAAAGTCCGAACACTTTCAACAGTGCGGCACCCCGAACTTATAACATTATATGCATCAGCTCCGAATCATGTCTTGGGTCAATAGTTGGGTTTGCCCGGCTCCCATGTTTTGGTACCTTACGTTCCGCTATATCGGCTAAGGTAGCACTGGGAGAACTACTGCGATTGTGTCCCAGTTCTTCCGGACGAGCACCTCAGTAGAGAAAGCCGAAAACTGACTGTCATGATGCGGCGAGAGCTGGTCGCTGTTCGAGAGGTCTCAAATCCTTAAAGATTTTTCCCGCTTCGGGCGAGGAGTCAGCCTTGTCCGATTTAGGCGTACATAGCGCCCCAAGTTCGGCCTTCCGAATACTAGGGGCTTTGCCAAAATTTAAAATTATAGACTTCTATGGCTAAGTGAGAGTGATAAAGCTTTATAGTCCGATTGCCTTGTTCGCTGCGCTAAACACCTCCTTAAAGGACCAATTTTTTTGGATAAAGAGTGTTTAAGATCTATCCCGAACACCTCAGTACTAGTTACATGGGGGCAGAAGCCGACGACTAGCCAACTCTCAGATTTTATAAACGGCCGCACAGAAGGTAATATTTTAAATCAACAAGCGTTATATAGCGCACATGAACTCGTTTTCATATTACAGGATCACATGAGTACATTCATTCAAATATTACATCCTTAGCACATTCCTCCGCCACAAGGCGAGCACCCTTCAGGACACTGTCCTAATACTTTTCGGGGTGGCGATGCTCCTTGCCCTCCGGCGGCCCCTCCTTCACCAGCTTTTCGGCGTCCATCTTCGCCCAGTGCACTTTCTCATGGGCAAAGGCCCTGCGCGCACCTTCAATGCAGACCGACCGCTTTATGACTTCAAACCGTGGGCAGGCATTCACAAGCCACTTTACCAGGCCGAAGTAGCTGCCAGGCAGGGGCTCGCCAGGCCACATCCGGACTATGAGACCCTTCATGGCCAGTTCGGCCGCCTTGTAAAGCTCGACCAGTTGCTTCAACTGGTCGTTCAAGGGCATCGGATGTTCGGTCCCAGTATACTGAGACCAGAACAACTTCTCCGTCGAGCTCCCTTCCTCGGCCCGGTAGAACTCTGCGGCATCCGATACACTCCTGGGTAGATCTGCGAACGCTCCTGGAGAGCTCCGAATTCGGGTAAGTAAAAGGAAAGTTTCCTTCACATGCTTGCTTTGCATAATGAATGCCTTACCCGCTGCTATCTTCTTGACCGCCTGAATCTCCTGGAGGGCCTTTTGGGCTTCGGCCTTGGCATTTTGTGCGTTCTCGAGGGCCTTCGCAAGCTCGGACCCCTGCGTCTTGGAGTCACGCTCCAAGGACTCGTATTTCTTGAAAAAATCCTGGAGCTCTTGCTGAACCTCGCCGACTCGGGCCTATTGCTTCTCGCACTCAGTGCGCTCCTTGACCGCTTTGTCTTCGGCCTCGGACAGCGCTTTCTTCAGGGCCGCCACTTCGGTCGTGGCCCCTAGCAAAATTCAAGACGATCCTATGATCTAACAACCACCTTCTTTTTTCTTTATCAATATACAGACGGGGTATCACTTACCTTTGTTCTCTTCGAGCTGCCTCTTGGTAAGGCCGAGCTCTTCCTCGGACCGCTCAAGGTCCCGCTTCAGTGCGTAGACCTCCGCAGTACGAGCGGCAGCAGCCAGCAGCGAAGCCTGCTTATTCACATAGACATATTCTGATTAGACTCCTGTGATTATTATTTGATCCTCTGTTCGGCCTTTCTTTGCGAACACCAAACAGAGCATCAGGGGCTACTGTCTATGCTGTAACATTTTCTCATAATTTGATTACTTACCTCAAAGCCTGTTAGGAGGCTGGCACAAGCTTCAGTCAGTCCGCTTTTGGCGGACCGAACCTTCTCGACGACCGCACTCATGATAGTGCGGTGCTCTTCGTCAATGGAAGCGCCGCGAAGCGCTTCCAGCAAGTTGTCCAATGCCTCTGGATGGACAAGGGCCATCAGCACAGACGGCTCGCCCCCCTTAGCGAGGGGTCGCCTGACAGAGTCCGGAACCACTGGAGGTTCCGGCGCAGTATTCGGCTGGGGGCCAAACTTGCTTCCCCTGTCATTAGAGCCCATGGGAGTCTTGCCCCCCATGCGCCCAGCGTCTAGGATGTCGCCTTGGGGCGCCTCCAGAACTATCTCTCCTTGGTTCAGTGCCCTTTGAGACAACACCTCGATGTCGTCCGTAGGACAGGGGGAGGTGGCGGTCGGGAGTGAATTGCTGTTCATCGCCGACTGGCCCAAAGACTCATCCGGAGAGGATACGCCGATATGGGCTTTGGATGGACTGCATGATCATGTTTGGCATGATAAGAAGCAATAAAACAAAACATACCAGAACTATTATGGTATCCGGATACTTACGACTTCGCCAGGGGCTTTTCCCTGGGCAACCACTCCTCGTCGCTGTAAGCGGCTGTTGCGGAGTAGTCTGGAAGGAGGGTCCTTCCCTTCTTGGACCCTTCGGCCTCCCCGGATGGTTCGGCCTTCCTTTTCTTGTCTCCCCCGGCTGGGGGGGAGAACTTTCTTCTTCCTCCTCCTCGTTTTCGTGGGAGGAGGGCGCCTCGGTGTTGACGATGAGTCCGATACAACCTTGCGCCGGAGACCTTTCCTGGTCCCCGCGGCCTTCATCTTGGCCTTCTTCTCCGGCGCCTCATAGGGCGCCGGAACCAGCATCTCCGTTAAGAGAGCCCCTACTGGATCTTCGGGTAGTGGGGCCGGACAGTCGATCCGCTCCGCTGTCGCTACCCAGTCCTGTTAAAATGGCGTGGAGGCTCAGATCCCTCACATGATTATACTGGGGAAAGGAACATCTTATGAGATATAAAGAGCTTACCGGATTGGCAGGGCGCTTTTGCGCTGAGTCCGCGATCCTCGGTAAGGGGAGGAGGTACCTCAGCGGCCTTGAACAGCACCTTCCAGACTTCTTGGTGCATCATGTCGAAAAGCTCTCGTAGCGTCTGGTGCTTGGCCGGGTCGAACTCCCACATATTGAATGCCCGTCTTTGACACAGAAGGATCGACGGAAGAGCATGACCCGGACCACGTTGACAAGCTTGATTTTCTTGCTTATCATGTTTTTAACACAGTTCTGGAGTCCGGTCAGCTCCACCGATGAACCCCAGGATAGGCCCTTCTCTTTCCAGGAGGTGAGCCGCATGGGGATGCCGGATCGAAATTCGGGGGCCGCCACCCAGTTGGTGTCACGCGGCTCGGTGATGTAGAACCACCCCGATTGCCACCCCTTCACGGTCTCCACATAGGAGCCTTCGAGCCAGGTGACGTTGGGCATTTTGCCCACCATGGCGCCTCCGCACTCCGCTTGCTGGCCGACCACCACCTTCGGTTTCACGTTGAAGGTCTTCAGCCACAGGCCGAAGTGGGGCTTGATGCAGAGGAAGGCCTCGCACAGGACGATAAACGCCGAGATGTTGAGGATGAAATTGGGGGGCACATCATGGAAGTCCAGCCCATAGTAGAACATGAGCCCGCGGACAAATGGGTGGAGGGGAAATCCCAGCCCGCGGATGAAGTGGGTAAGGAATACAACCCTCTCGTGGGGTTCTGGAGTAGGGACAATCTGCCCCGCGTCTGGGAGCCGGTGCGCGATGTCTACGGCCAGGTATCCGGCTTCCCGCTTCGTAATGTTCTCCTCCATAACGGAGGAGACCATCCACTTGCCTCCCGCTCCGGACATGTTTGGAATGGTTTTGCGGAGAACATGAGAACTTGGGCGCTGGAGCTCGAGTGCGCGAGAATGGATGGGCAGGGAAGAAGAAGGCATGGGTGAAAAAGAGGAGTCCTTGTCCCTTTATAAGGGCAGTAGAAACTGTGCGCCTCCCTACTTGCCCCATAAAATCGCTTATTCCCCATGCGCCGCGATTGATGGCGCGGTTGGGTTACCCATATCCGTATTGATGAGAATCCCGTGATAAGGGGAACACGATCTCTGCTTCGAGAAGACGTGCCAATAAAACCGCCTCGCAACACGTGCAGTGGCAGGCAGGGAAAAACGGTTCGTAATGACCGGGCCACGGCAGGACATCACGTTATGAAAAGTTGTCAGCAGATTAGATTAGTGGAATAATATACTCTCTACGGTGTGGAATTTGTTTTGCAGAGCCGGACACGATCCTTGTGTTCAAAGTCTTCTATGGAGTATTCGGAGGAGGAACCCGCCTTGCAATGCCGAAGACAATCTGCGCGCCGGACTCATCGTCATTGAAGCCTGGTTCAGGGGCTACTGAGGGAGTCCTAGATTAGGGGGTCCTCGGACAGCCGGACTATATACATTGGCCGGACTGTTGGACTATGAAGATACAAGATTGAAGACTTCGTCCCGTGTCCGGGTGGGACTCTCCTTTGCATGGAAGGCAAGCTTGGCAATTCGGATATGTAGATCTCCTCCCTTGTAACCGACTCTGTGTAACCCTAGCCTCCTCCGGTATCTATATAAACCGGAGGGTTTAGTCCGTAGGACAACAACAATCATAATCATAGGCTAGCTTCTAGGGTTTAGCCTCTACGATCTCGTGGTAGATCAACTCTTGTAATACTCATATCATCAAGATCAATCAAGCAGGAAGTAGGGTATTACCTCCATCGAGAGGGCCCGAACCTGGGTAAACATTGTGTCCCCCGCCTCCTGTTACCATCCGCCTTAGACGCACAATTCGGGCCCCCTACTCGAGATCCGCCGGTTTTGACACCGATAACGATTCCATCCAATGGCCGTAGTGCTTCTTCAACCTCTGGTCTTCTTGCTCCAGCCGCCCAAAGCAGCGCCGGTCGTGTCGGGTGCTCCTGCCTCCCATGGCCGGCTGTGATGCCGCGGAGGCCTCACCGCCCCCTACTACTCCCACCGCTGGCCAGGCCATCCCTCTACTCACCCACACCCTTGTTATTCTGCGGCGATGGCAGCCTCACACCGCAGCCGAACAAGTGAACCCTCGTACTCCTCTCCGCGCGGGCTTCCACTGCCGCGTCTTCCCCGGCTCCGTGTCGTCCCCTTCCTAGGCCTCGCCGTCGTCCACCGCCCTGGTGCTCTCGGCGCGGTGTGGTCAACATGGTCAAGGAACGGCTTCCATCGGACGTGGACTGTACATGGAGAGGCTGCCAGCTGGGTCTATGACGGCAGCAAGGAAGTGCCTCCTTTTTACGTGGAAAATAATGATTCCTACACCTGACAGCAGGGACCCACCGGACGGGCCACCGTATTTTGTGAAAAAAACGTTTCCCCCCTGATTGTTGGGACCCTCCAAACATGCCACCGTATTGCGCAAAAAAAAGTTCCCCCCGCTGTCAGCTCGGACCCACCGGAAGTGCCTCCTCATTACGCACAAAAAAATGAATACTCCCCCTGCTGGTCAGGACCCACCTTGGTGGGAGGCTGACTTGTTGGCCTACTAAGTTGACGGGGACGGAGTGCTTCGTCAACTTAGTCAATATGAACGATTCTAGCTCCAATGACCGTACGATGTCCATCCAACGGCCGTAGTGCTTCTTCAACCTCTGGTCTTCTTGCTCCAGCCGCCCAAAGCAGCGCCGGTCGTGCTGCATGCTCCTGCCTTCTGTGGCTGGCTGTGCTACCGCAGAGGCCTCAACGCCCCCTACTATTCCCACCGCTGGCCAGGCCCTACGGCGACAGCAGCCTCACACCGCAGCTGAACCAGTGAACCCTCGTACTCCTGTCTGCACGGGCTTCCACTGCTGCGTCTTCCCCGGCTCCGCGTCGTCCACTTCCTAGGCCTCGCCGTCGTCCACCGCCCTGGTGCTCTCGGCGCGGCGTGGTCAACATGGTCAAGGAACGGCTTCCATCGGACGTGGACTGTATGTGGAGAGGCTGACAGCTGGGTCCATGGACGCAACAAGGAAGTGCCTCCTTATTACGCGCAAAATAAATATTCCTCCACCTGACAGCGGGGACCCACCGGACGGGACACCGTATTTCGCGAAAAAACGTTTCCCCCTGACGCTGGGACCCACCAGCTACATCTTCGCACGCAAGGAAGTGCGTCTAGGCAAAAAAACGATACGCCCCCCTGACTGCTGGGACCCACCAGCTACATCTTCGCACGCAAGGAAGTGCCTGACAGTCAGGACCTACCTGGTCGAAGCGTACGTAGCATTGTCATTCTGGTCGCGAACGTGTACGTACATACTGGTTGATGTAGAGGCGCGCACGTGTCGTAGTAGAGGCACGCACGTAGCATGTACACGTACGTACAACGGCCAGTGTGCAAGAAAGAAAATACGGCCACGTACGTACATACGGGCAGGGTCTCAAACGCCTACTCGCGCATATGTACGGCTAGGGCTCGTGTACATGGCTGGGTCGGAACAGAGAAACTGCGTCGTCGTCGTGTTCATGGGGAGCCAACCGGCTGGGTCGGAATGGAATGCATCGTCGTGTTCATCGGGAGGGCTTGGACGGAACAACCGATGGAAATGAGGCCTAGCGTACCACAGAACGGAGGAAACGGCCTTGTGTTCGACCGGCCATGTTCGAAACGGGATCCTGTTCATCGGGAGGGGTCTGGCGTACCGCAAAACGGAGGAAATGGACCTCCTACAGTCGAAACAGGGGTCCTGTTGATTGGGAGGGGTGTGGTGTACCGCAAAACGGAGGAAACGGACTTGCGTTGGAGCGCTATGGTCGAAACGGGGGTCCTGTTCATCGGGAGGGGTGTGGCGTACCGCAAAACGGGACTCCACGGGATACTGTTCATCTCCACCGTCGACCCCCTCCAGCCTCCACGGGCTACTGTTCATCCACCATCGACCTCCTCCAGCCTCCACCTGCGACTGTTCATCCACGGGCTCCTGTTCATCCAACCTCCACCGCGCGCTACTCCACCGGCTACTGTTCAACCAGCCCTCTCCACGGGCTCCTGTTCAACCACCCTCCACGGGCTACTATTCATCCAGCCCTCTCCACGGGCTCCTGTTCAACCAGCCCTCCACGGGGTGGTCCTGTTCATCCTGCCCTCCACGGGGTCCTGTTCATCCAGCCCCAACCGGCTCGATCCATCGGGGTCCTGTTCATCCAGAGGCAACACCACGGGGTCATGTTCATCCACCCCCACTAGGAACTGTTCATCCAACCCCCCCCCCCCCCCCAGCGACGCTCACTGTTCATCCAGAGGCAACACCACGGGGTCCTGTTCATCCACCCCCTCCGGGAACTGTTCATCCAAACACCCCAGCAACGCTCACTGTTCATCCAGAGGCAGTATCGATCGGCTTCAGTTAGCAGCAGTAGCGAAGGAATCGCTCAATCGGGTTCAGTTAACAGCCATCGATCGATCGCTCGGGTTCAGTAACGCGTAGCCTGCAGTGCAATCGCTCGGGTTCAGTTAGAGCCCAACGCCTCGCTCGGGTTCAGTTAGAGCCCAACGCCTCGCTCGGGTTCAGTTAGAGCCCAACGCCTCGCACCCACGCGTGTGCGTGTACGACAGAAACGCGCATCGCTCAGCCCCGTCCACCCACCGTAACCCTGGAACACCCCGATATTTTCCTCGCCCTCGCTTCTACCATGGTTTTTTCCATCATTGTCATGCAGCTGCGTCTCCGGCCCGCCCAGGACGAAAAGCCCATTTTCTCTCATGATTTTTGTCATAGAAGTAGGACCCCACCTTATCTATGATGATACCTTGTGTTGTCACAATTATTGTCATAGAAGTGTCATAAGTATGACAGAAAAAAAATTCATTCGGCCCAAAATGTCACGGATGTGTTTTTTTGTAGTGGTAGTACTCCCTCCTTGCATTTATATAGGGCCTATGTGGAGGAGAGAGATGTGAAAAAGTAAGGGGAGTGAGCTCTCATGCAAGAGCCTAGCTATATACGCATTCCTAGTTAAATAGGAGATGGAAAAAAGTACTAATACAATAGCCAACCTTATAATATTTTTTGCGGGAAATAGCCAACCTTATAGCCCACACTACTGTATGAGTGCATATAATAGATGATGGCTTTAGATGACATGGCAGTTCCTTATAGCCATCGACTGGCTATATTATTAACCATACTCTAATGCGTTTTTCAAAACCGCATTTGACTATTGACAAGATTAATAGTACATGAGATGTATAATGTGAAAATTATATCATTGGAAGCTCCTTTCACATACGAATTTGACCGTATGCTTTGTGTAAGTTGCATGTCATATATTATTACTCTAACATTTGGTCAAAGTTAGCCTCGAAAAATGCATTAGGCCCTGTATAGTAAATGGAAGGAGGGAGTAGTAGTGGAAGTGGATCCTCTGACGTAGGTATCCCTGCCTTACCCTCCCTTTCGGTCACTTACTGGCGGACCCCATGCTTGCTAGGCCCCGCATGTCAGTTACTCAATGGGTTCGACCACGTAAAGGGATCCTCATCCGTAGTATACTCCCTCTATTTTTATTTACTCCGCATAAAACGGAGGGAGTGAAAGTATAAATGACGCGGGCGGGGGAGGGACGTCGGTTTGCTCTCAACTGCGGTCCCACAAGCGAGCGAAAACGCAAGACGAAGCGCATTCCATTCGATGAGCGACGTGGAGGGTCCAGCGTGCCGGGCTGCAACGCAAACGCGACAAGAGCGATGTACAGTCAAAACCGATTGACCGGTCGTCACCGGAACCACTATTCACAACAGAACCTTCGCTGCTCGGCCTATGCCAGCCACTGCCCTAAAACCACACCTAATCTCCAGCCCCTTCCCCCACCTTTCGATCCCCTAGCCCGCATCAAGCGTCCCCTAGTTCGCTGGAAAGCCATGGTGCGCCGCAAGATCACGTACTACAAGATGCTGACGCCGGAGCGCCACGCAGAAATCGCGGCGGCGGTCGGCGCCACAGACGTCCGTTCCCAAGCTCGCTTTGCGGCGGGCCAATCCCCGAGTTCTCTGGAGCCAAGCTACGCGGAGGAGGAAGCCGATCCAATGTTCATGGCGGAGGTCGTGGCGCAGAAGGCCCTCGATGGGTATGAGACGATGGAGATTGACTTTGTGCCGGCGTCCGAGTCCCCCATGGTGCAGGCGGACCAGCGGTTCAACCTGGCGATACTAAAGGAGGACCGGGAGACAGAGGCTCAACTCGACGCGGAGCGTGCGCATGCCGCTGCCATCGAGGCTCTCCTGCAGGCGGAACCGGATGTCGTGGTTGTGAACCGGGCGGCGGAGGCTCAACTTGAGGCGGAGCGCGTGGATGCCGCTGCCATCGAGGCCCTCCTGCAGGCGAAACCGGACGTCCTGGACTTGAACCGGGCGGCAGAGGCTCAACTCGACGCGGAGCGCGCGGATGCCGCTCTCATAGAGGCCCTCCTGCAGGCGGAACCGGACATCCTGGACTTGAACTGGGCGGCGGAGGCTCGACTCGACGTGGAGCGCGCGGATGCCGCTGCCATCGAGGCCCTCTTGCAGGCGGAACCGGACGTCCTCGACTTGAACCGGGCGGTGCTCTCGTCCGTGCAGAGCGCCCGCACGCTCCGCGTGAACGAGTAGCTGGAGGCCGAGGACAACCACGGTGCGGAGACACACGTCGGCAGCTACGGCTGGTTCGCGCCGGCAGCCAAAGACGACGAGGCCGTCTCGTTCCGCGAGCAGTGATAGTTTTTCTTTATGTTGTTGTTTTTATGATCTTTTGCTGTGTAAAAACATATATTGTTATGCAAGTCGCCTGACTTGGGTCAGTCTACCATTTCAGGCGGTTGGATGAATATCCTACGTCTCCTAACCCTTCTTCCTCACCTCTTCTTCTTCCCCAACAGACCACCGCACGGGCCGTACGGATACTCCCCAACACGCGGTTGGATAAACATACTCTATGAACGAAAATTATGTGTCAGCGGTAGGATGGCTGAGTTTGGTTTGTTCACATGCGACAGCACGTGTCAGTGAGGGTGCGTTCCCTTGGTTGGGTTTGCGGCGTGCTGGAGCGACTGTGTGAGGGTGTTGTGCGACCGCGGCGTGCAGGAGCGACCGTGTGAGGGTGCGGTGCGACCGCGACAGCTATGCGCAAGTGTACCTCCTTTTCATTTTGAAAACTTTAGGCAAGCTTGGCAAAAATGTGTGGCGAAGTATGGTAATGCAAGGCCTAGACCCAAACAGGATAAGTACGTACTACGTACTAGGAGTACTAGTGTTAAAAAAGAAAGGCAGGGTTTTCCTTCGCGGGATTAATCGATACAAATCCTCGTTTCACGTGTTAATTAATGCGTATTTTTCTCCAAAGCCCAAAGAGCTAACCACCTCACTCCTCATCACTTGATTAATGCAGCGCCATGCAAACCAACCTTCTCACTTCCGCATGCATGCATGGGATATTAATGTCCTTGGTTGCTAGTACGAGGCAAACCCCATCAATTTTGCCTCAATTGGTGTTAGTGGCCTTTTGCAAATTGTAATTTTGATATACTGGCCTTGTGTACAAAAAAATGGAGGTAGTAACTATATTTGACTTCCTTCCCCATTGCGGTGACGTCGACAATATCTCGAACATTGTGGTTTGGCGAAGTGCGTTCGACGGAGAACACCGAGTGAGGGAGACCACGGTAAGTCGTTCGCAAGTGCCGCCTGCAAGCCGAGACAACCGCCTTATTTGCATCCAGGAAGTCCGTTTAACCAAAGGACACGTAAATGTACTAGTACTACTCGTACACAATAGCGTCGTCTGTCCAGCTTAGTGCGGTGAGATGGTTTCTCGAAGAAGACGATGGAGAAGCGGAGTCAGCGAAGAGTGAAATGATGGTTGCTTCATACGTGCTTTGCGATTTGACGCCTCACTACTTTGTGATTTGTTATAGAAGGGACAGGGGAGTAGAATCTATGCTCTATACTGTACATGCGTCCAAGCACAGGAGAAAGAGGAGAGACGTTGCATTTTTCTATTCCTTCAATCAATCAATCAGGGAGCTTTGGTTCCATCCTTTTAGCTTTGGCAACACCATCCACAATGGTTCCCACGATGCCAAAAGCTATTTTCACATTTGGCTACACATTGTGGATGCCCTTAACCGTACCACTTGGTTTTGCTCCTGTGTGCTATCTATACAAATCTCAATTATATTGATTTAAAAAAATTATAGAATCAAGATTAGTAAAAAGGAGGTGATTTTGCCGTGCGGATGGCGGGGGAGGTTTCTTATTTTCAGAGGACGTTGTCCTGGCGGTTTGCTAACATGCGGTCCCACGTGTCAGTGCTTTACCAAGCCGATCCGCTTCCCACATGAGGCAGAACAACGACAGAAGTAACACGTGGTTAACTTGAAGAAGATGAGGGAGAAGCGGATTCAGCAACGAGTGAAATGATGGTTGCTTCGTCCCTCCAACTTGTTTTTTTAGCATTATTACTTTGTCCCTCCAACTTAACTGCGGGAAAGGTGCAGCTTTGTGATTTGACGCCTAATTGCTCATTACTACGCCGGCGCCATGACTGGGTGCGTCACCCCGGCTGCTTTGCACTGTATTTCGGTATGGCACGTGGACCCGGTAGCTTGATGTCCCACATGTCGGCGAAAGGGACTAGATGATTTATGAAAGCGAGCGCTCCACTCTTACGACGGAGGAGTACACGACACGACGGCCCAGTGAACTGTCACTTGTACTGTATAGTACTATAGTTTTGTTGTTTCGCATGATCCATCGATACAAACCCGATTAAACAGGAAAGGGCGGGATTTTTCCCGCGCGGTATATGATACTGGCCATACATTTCAAATGCAATTTTATTGTACGCAAACTGAATAATTAAGTAACAATGTGATATCTAGTAAAACTAAAAACACATATGATTTATTGTGTTAGAGTGTAGTAGTAGTGCTGTATTGCATAGTTGATAGATGTAACATGCGAGAACGTGTAGAGATGTAGTTTTGGACGGCCAACAGAGAGAAAAGCGTAATACGTTCACCGAACTTCAGAATAAGCTGATTACGGCCACTATATATGTTTTGCGGTGATTATACGGTCACTTGCTCACGGTTCAGCATCGGATTGCACTCTGTTGACCGGCCAAATAGTCTGCGTGGCACCATGTTGACTAGTTAAATTAACCACGTTCCTTGTGGGTCCCACCTGTCAGTTCACATAGGGAAAAGGTCAGATAAACACAAATTTACGTAGGCGCGACAATACTCCAACCCGTGCGCGGGAATCACCTGGTTGTGTATGTGTCTGTCAGGGCCTGATGTGTGCGCCTGCACGTGTAGGTTGAGCACTTGGGCGTGAGAGTGTGTGTTGGTCATGTGGTGTACTGGTGTGTGCATGCATGTGTGTGTGTGTGTGTGAGTGTTGCGTGTGTGCGTGGTTGCGTGTGTACGTGTGAGTGTTGCATGCGTGCGTGGGTGCATGTGTTCGTGTGAGTGTTGTGTGCATGCAGTTCATGTGCATGCATGCGTGTGTGTATAATCACCACACCAGCTCCTGTGTGTTAGAACAGACGGCTCAACATACCAATACAAGGCCACCTTGTCCGTTGTGCCCGCGGTCATGACTTCGAACCACCGTCCAATATTTTTTTGTCGTTTGTTTTCATTCTTACTAGCAAGATGCCCGTGCGTTGCACGTAACATCAATATGCATTTGTATGACTAGTTTTTCTTGTGAGAGAAAAGGATGAACGAGGGAAGGCCTTATTTGCAAATGTGGAGAGGTGTGTGGGTACCTTTTTGCAAAATTGTCATAGTTTCTTTCCTATTCGTCAGATATAAATCGAACGGCCTATATTGCAGGATGGCAGGCACACCATCATCACCAACTCTATTTTTTATAAGAGTGTATTTTATATTTTATAAGAGTGTAGAGGTAGAGTAGATACAAGCCGACAGGTGGGCCCGATGGTAGTGAGATAATGTGATGCAACACTAGAGGTGCCACGTGGAGCGTTTAACTGGTCAACTAGTCGTGTCTTGAGCAAATACAAAGTTGTACGGTGAGCCCGTGACTGTATAATAACCACAAAACGTAAATGGTGACCTTAATGAGTGGATTCTGAAGTCCAATGTACGTATCGTGCTTTCGCTTCAAATACAATGATTGTCACTGTATATATCGCGAGAGAAAGATGAAACATGCGTGAATGTGCTGGGGGCTTACTTTTAGAGGACCTAGAGATAGTTTGTGTGCGTACGTGAAAGGGGCGTAGAGGGGGGGTATGCGATGGAGAGGGAGATGCTCTTCGTTTCTCTTTATTATGACTAACTTCATATATAGTATAAAAATATACAAATTCACAGTGCGGAATAAATATCATTGTGGGCACCATGCAATGCAAATTAGCGTTCATACTCCTCCATATAACTTTGTAATGTTGTATATATGTAGAAATTATAAAATAATTTTTTGGCCACACTTTATTCAAAAGGAATGTTGTATGTGAAATAAACGTGAAGAGAGGGCTTTTTAGATCAATGGGGTACGTGATGTAACATGTGTGAATGTGTAGTTGATGCATTTGGCAGGGCCTAGAGAGGTATGTGTGTGTAATACGTATTTGAGAGAGGCATGGATAGCGGGGCCGGCGGGGGGGGCGTGGGAGAGATAGCACGAGAAATGAGAGTGGTCTAGAGAGAGAGAGACGAATATGACGTCACGGCGAGAGATTCCCTTGAGTGTGTATATGCAAGGGGGGAGTGGATAGAGGCACCAGGAGAATATATTTTTTGTGTGTGGTGTCTGTGTTGGTATGTGTGGGTGTGAGAAGATAACGAGACGTGGGGGCAGAGGGTGTGTCACCGCGTGAGGTCCGGTGGGTCGAGGTGAGGCCCTTCGTTCGGTTCTGTCCTGCGCCACATTGGTCGGCCCGTGACGCATTTAGGGAGACCCATGGATGACTAGTCGTACAAGACAAAGATAGCATAATTGTGAAGGACTCTATGTCCACTGACAAAGCCGGCTAGGATTTGTAACCCTAGGTTCTCGGACTAAGGTAACCCCTTTATCTCTGATATTACTATTCATCCAACCTAACTTTAAGGGGCATCCTACTGAATGCTCTGCTAGAATCATACTCGTCGATTAGGAAGAGAGGTGTGAGACAATGCGTGAGAGACAGGCCTAAAGATAATGTGCGTACAGGAGACACGTAGGCAGGTCTATGTATATAGAAAGGGTCGATGGGAATTGTGCGTGTGTATGCTTGCGAGAGGAAGAGTGCTTGTGATAAAGGTTAGTGAAAACAATCGTAAATGGTTACGAGAGGGAGGGAGGGTTATATCGGGAGCATGTGTGCGAGAAAGACACCTCGGGAGAGAGTGTGTGAGCATGTGTGAGAGACCACCGATGGAGAGTGAAACTACACGTAAAAGACTGCTGTTCTTCTACACATGAATTGATTAAAGATATAAATTGTATCCAAATATTAGGATGGGATCATGATATTTGCAATTCGCGTAAGGAACGGTCATTGATCCATCAGACATCTAGATTCTATCGAATTTGAGCATGTCTATGTTATTATTCGACACAATTGATCCACATAGTTAGTATTTTGAACTCCAGACAATGCATCGCTTTAGAAATCGAATATAAATGTGAGTATAGTTCATGTTGTGTGTGTAAAGCACATTATACATACGAAAGTTACACAATGAACATTATAAATAGCTACCTATGAACTAGCATACATTTGAATTCAATTTAAGGTGGTTTAAAAAATCGAATTCAACATGAAGTCCATTCAATTATTTGAATTTGATATCATGGCATTTGTAAATCATACCTAAATTATGGGGCCACCAATCTTTGCTCTGATTTTGTACATAATAGCATATGTAGTCGTGTACAAAATAGATTCAAATTTAGCTCCTCCATTCCAAAATAATCGTAGTTATAGGATTTTCAAGTGTTAAAATTTCAAAAATAAGAGGATAATTTAATGAGGTTTTCAAACATACAAGGTTAAATTTAACGTTGTCTATTTAGGTCAATCATCAAAGTTCAAGAGTACTCTAAACGTGAATGCTTGTGTTTCAAAATTTCGAACGAAGCGCCAAAAGAGCCTCTACTCGCCCGAAACTGCGTGAGACTAATGTTTGGTAGTACAAGGAAATTACTTTTCTAATAACTCCGACCCGTGAAACCTACCGGCCCGACGTCCAAAGGTCTAAACCGGGGTAGGTTTGTAGCTTCATCTAGACGCCACGCAACCACCTCCGAAAAACATTCATACACAATGGCCGCCTAAGCACACATGCGCGCGGCCGAAATCGCTTCCGCCCACTATTTGGGACACCTGGGATTACCATCCTACCCCCGACCCGCAGTAGGTCCGAAATTTAAGAGGGGGGCAAAGTTTGTACTTTCCCCAAATTTCAAACAAGTGTGTCCCATCTTCTGTTCAAAAAAGCTAAAAACAAGCGCGTCCCAGACCGAAACATGGTTCTCCCCCTCCCCCCGCCCACCCGTCCGATTCTCCATTCGTACTTCGTGGGTGCAAAAACTACCTCTCCACCAGCCGCGAAACCCCGGCGTCCTCCGTCCGCCACCCCATCCCACCCATCAACCACCGCCCTCCTCCATCACGCCGGAGCCGATACCCCGACGTCGTCGTCCACCGCAACCTCAACCGCAATGCCCTCCATGGCTAGTAGTTGAAGCCGAGGCCGAGCCGTCCGTACCCGAGCCAGTTCAACCACGCCGTCCTGCGCCTCACCGCTGCCGCTCCAACTTTGCCACCCTCCATCGCACCGGAGCTATTCCTGCTACGCCGTCCTTCGCCGCCTCGGATCTGCTTCCCCTCCGCCGACATACAGCCATGACAACACAGTCAAGAATTTGGCCATGGGTTCGTCCAAGCCTGCACCCTCCTCCAGAACATCGGTTTCCCCGGCAAAAAGAAGAAGATCGGCGCGACATGTGGAGGCGACCACACCGGCAACCGAAAATGGTACTCCTCTTCCCTTATTCGTGCAAATCTTACGTGTCTGCTTGCATGGTATTCATCCCACAGAAGACACTAGTTGACCGCTTCTTCTTGATACTAGATGTTCCTAGTAACTCGCGATGCACAAGGTTTCTCCTCATATACTATTTCATCTTAGCTATAGCTCCGTTGCCCCCCCTGAATTTCAATTCCTGGTGAGTTGATTCCCAATTAACGGAAGCATTCCCCGGTGTAACAGGCGCTAGTCCGCCTATTACGCCGGGGAAGCAGCACCTCGGTGTTTATCTTAGGGGCGTATGGGGCCTAGAGCTACTGGCGCCCGATCTGGAGGTCGGCTGGGATTAAAGGGATGGCCTGGGGGCACTGCCAAGCACGGCGGTGGTGTGAGGTCAAGGGGAGGGCGGGGGGGGGGGGGGGGGGGGGGCGGAGGCAGGGGCCTGGGCCGGTGGTCGCTGGCAGTTCGAGAAAGATCATCAACAGTGACTGGCGGGAGGTAGACGAAGGCCATCTGCCCGTTCCTTATAGATCGGACGATTCATTAAAAAAATCGACTAACCTATTTATTTTCAGTCGACTGTTATCTTGATATGACCACATGTGGTGGTGTGCTGGAGGGAGTACCTGCATTTCCTATGCTCATATATTACAAAATCATACGGAGTAGAATCTAATTTTGTTTGCCATGCAATGTTGTAGAGCTATCATATGTCTCCTGTCATTTATTTTTCAGCCACCTGCTATCTGCTACTTTTACAGTGCACTAGTTCTACACACACTTCACCCATACTGTCACTATTGTGTTTTTATGCAAGGGTATTTCAGAGTCTGCCTCGAGACAAGTAGAAAATAAAAGAGAGAAGTTGCTCCAGCTTTCTACACGGGTAAGCACGGCACGTTTCAGCGCTATAAAGGGTGCAGTGTCAGCAGATGGAGACGGTAAACGTAACTCTGGAGTTGATGACCTCGCTCGCAATGAACCACCATCCCAGGTGCTTGCTTTAACTTCGCGGTGTCATATGTGGTTGCATGTTCCATATGGTTTCTAGCTTGTATTCGAAAGGCCGAAGTCGGTCTTTATTAAGATAAGGAAATATATATTTTACATGAACCACCATCCCGTGAGCACCAGAAGACAAATAGCTAGTCAGGGCACTGGCCGAGCCAGTGACAAGCCCAGCAAATACAGGCATCACCTGGAAGCCAACTAAAAAGCCATGATGGTGGCGAAGCAGCCCGCCTCCCACCAGGCTCTCAGGTCCTAGATGATCATGCTCACCACTCCAGCCGGATGTCTAGCTTGTATTGCTTCCAATTTGGTTAAATTGCATCTGCTTAGCTTACACATTATACCTTTGAATATGACATGCCTTGCTGTTTTTGGTACATACTAGTGCATCTGTGTATTAACCATGTTCTTACATCAAACTAATGTTCTTGTGTATCCCTCATCAATCACTTATGATGAGGTAGTCAGGCAAGTGGGCTACTCCTCATTTAAAGAATGTAGCGTCAGCCTCCCGACATGATTCTCAAGAAACAGCAAGGCTAGATGAAGATAGTGAACGTATCTCTGTAGTTGATTACCGCATTTCCCCTACACTAGCATCGCAGGTGCTTGCTCTAACTTGGCAGCGTGATATGTGGTTGCATGTTGCATATGGTGTCTAGATTGTAATTCTTCCAATCTGGTTAAACTGCATGTGCTATTCTGCTTAGCTTATTACATTATACCTGTTAATGTGACATGCCTTCCTGTATTTAGTACATACTACATCTGTCTATTAAGCATGTTATTACATAAAACTATTGTTTTTTTGTATCCCGCATCAATCAATATGACGAGACACCTTTAGTATATGCAGTGCGATATTAGTTGCATCTTTCATATGATTTATAGCATGCGCTGCTTCTAATTTGTTGAAATTCCATTTATGATGGGACGCTTTTAACTTGGCAGAGTCATATTGGTTGCATCTTTCATGTGGTGTCTAGCTTGCATTGCTTCTTATTTGTTGGAATGGTTTATGCTTAGTTTACACAAACGGTTGTGAACATGCCATGCCGTCCTGTTTTTCGTACATATTCCATCCTGGTATCATGTGTTTGCCTTACATCAAAGTAGTGATTGTCAGTATCATGCATGGATGAGTTCTGAAGAGAGAATTTTATTGCTTTTTCTTGTCGGTTTTACTTGACAATTCAAAATCAATAAAGCGGAAGGAAGTTAGCAAGGCAGCGGATAAAGGTGCTCCTTCCAAACGGAGGGCCTCTTAGTTTCTACTCCCCCATCCCCCCAAGATGATTTCCAAGACAACACATGCATAGACACTCAACGTAGCTGTGTTTATGATGAGCACGTCTCCCCTAGTGCACCATCACCGGTGCTCCCTCTAACTTGGCACTGTTATATGTGGTTGCATGTTATGTGTGATGTCTATCTTGTATTGCTTCTAATTTTGTTGAATTCCATCTGCTTACTTTACACATTATACTTGAATAAGACACGTGTTCCTGTTGCTAGAACATACAATATCTGTCTATCACACCATATTCTTACATCAAATTACTACTGTTGTGTAACCTGCAACAATCACTTATCATAAGACATGTTTGACTTCGGAGTGTGATATAGGTTACATCTCACATTCTTTTCTAGCTTGTACTACTAATTTGTTGAAATGGCACTTATGACGAGACAGTTTTAACTTGGTAGAGTGATATTCGTTGCATCTTTCATATGGTGTCTAGCTTTCATTGCTTCTAATTTGTTGAAATGCCTTCTCCTTAGTTTACACATCATAAGCTGTGAATATGCAATGCTGTGAATATGCAATGGCACTAATGACGAGAGACCTTTAACTTGATAGTGTGATGTTGTTTGCATCTTGCATATGATTTATTTCTTGTACTGCTTCACATTTGTTTAAACGACATTTATGATGAGACACTGTTAAGTTGGCAGAGCGATATTTGTAGCATCTTTCATATGGTATCTACCTTCCATTGCATTGCTTCTAATTTAGTGAAATGTATTCTGCTTAGTTTACACATCATAGTTCTGGTTATCTCATGCCGTCCTGTTTTTCTTACATATTACATCCTCCTATCATGTGGTTGTCTAACATCAAAGTTTAGTTCGTCTGTATCACGCATCAATTTGTTCTAAAGAACTAAATTGTTATTCATGTTTCTTGTCGGCTTGACTTAACATGGCACAGAGAAAGAGGAAGCAAGACAGAACGACGGGGAAAGGGAAGCGGAAGAATCCTGCAGATTTTGCTGGTACTGATGGTGCAATAGAAGGTCAAAGTCCAGCGGAAAATTGTACCGACAGGGTATCCCGTGCTACACGAGCTGCAGAACAAGCCAAACAGAAACAAATAGCTGCCACCAAACAAGCAGAGACAACCCTAGTTGTTGCAACACCTTCCACAGTACCACCAGCTGCACGATTTACTCGTTGGTCAACTCAGCTAGCAGCACGTTCCCAAGCTCCCTTGCCACCTGACACTACTTCCGAAGCACTCTTGACACAAGATGAGTTGGCAAGATCAGATGAACTTTGTGAGCTTCAACAGCAAGAAGGTAGTTGCTGGAGTCAAGTTACAGTTGCATGCTTCTTTATATGTAGTCTCACAGTTTGATGTACACTAACACTTCCTATGTTTGTTGTTGGACTAGCACCTAGGCGCAAGAGGAAACAAACATCAGGGATAATGCTCGATAGGTTAACTAAATCTAGAGGAGGAATGATAACCCACAAGTATAGGGGATCAATTGTAGCCTCTTTCGATAAGTAAGAGTGTCGAACCCAACGAGGAGCTAAAGGTAGAACAAATATTCCCTCAAGTTCTATCGACCACCGATACAACTCTACGCACGCTTAACGTTCGCTGTACCTAGAACAAGTATGAAACTAGAAGTAGTTTGTAGGTGTTTTTGGATAGGTTTGCAAGAATATAAAGAGCACGTAAATAAAAAGTAGGGGCTGTTTAGATAAAGACACAACTAAATTAGTTTTAGTAGAGAGCTTTTTGTCACGAGAAAGTTATTTGTCCCTAGGCAATCGATAACTAGACCGGTAATCATTATTGCAATTTTATATGAGGGAGAGGCATAAGCTAACATACTTTCTCTACTTGGATCATATGCACTTATGATTGGAACTCTAGCAAGCGTCCGCAACTACTAAAGATCATTAAGGTAAAACCCAACCATAGCATTAAAGTATCAAGTCCTCTTTATTCCCATACGCAAACGACCTACTTACTCGGGTATGTGCTTCTGTCACTCACGCCACCCACCATAAGCAAATCATGAACATATTGCAAATCCTACAGCGGGGATCCCTCACGCTTGCGCGACACGGAGAGCACCATAGGACAGCACCAATAATAAAACATGCAACTCAAACCAATCACGATCATCAATTAACCCATAGGACAAAACGGATCTACTCAAACATCATAGGATAGCCATACATCATTGGGAAATAATATATAGCGTTGAGCACCATGTTTAAGTAGAGATTACAGCGGGTAAAAGAGGGGTTACACCGCTGCATAGAGGGGGAAGAGTTGGTGATGATGGCGGTGAAGTTGTTCGTGAAGATTGCGGTGATGATGATGACCCCCGGTGGCACTCCAGCGCCACCGGAAGAGAGGGGGAGAGAGCCCCCCTACTTCTTCTTCTTCCTTGACCTCCTCCCTAGATAGGAGAAGGGTTTCCTCTCTGGTCCTTGGTCTCCATGGCATGGTAGGGGTGAGAGCCCCTCCGAGATTGGATCTGTCTCTCTGTCTCTCTCTGTTTCTGCGTTCTGGTATTCTGCCCTTTCACCGTTTCTTATATATCCGGAGATCCGTAACTCCGATTGGATTGAAACCTTCGCCCGGATTTTTCTCCAAAAATTAGCTTTCTTGCGGCCAAAGAAGGGCAGTAACCGCCTCAAGGGGGGCCCACAAGGGTCAGGGGCGCGCCCCCTGCCTCGTGGCCCCCTCGGGCACCGTCTCGCGTTGATTCTTCTTCCCATATTTCACAAATATTCCAAAAATATTCCCCATCCATTTTAATCCCGTTTGGACTCCGTTTGATATGGGGTTTCTGCGAAACATAAAACATGCAACAAACAGGAACTGGCACTGGGCACTGGATCAATATGTTAGTCCTAAAAATAGTATAAAAAGTTGCCAAAAGTATATGAAAGTTGAATAATATTGGCATGGAACAATAAAAAATTATAGATACGACGGAAACGTATCAGCATCCCCAAGCTTAATTCCTGCTCGTCCTCGAGTAGGAAAATGATAAAAAGATAATTTTTGATGTGGAATGCTACCTAGCATAAACTTGATCATGTAATCTAATCATGGCATGAATATTAAGACACGAGTGATTCAAAGCAATAGTCTATCATTTGACATAAAAACAATAATACTTCAAGCATACTAACCAAGCAATTATGTCTTATCAAAATAACATAGCCAAAGAAAGCTCATCCCTACAAAATCATATAGTTTGGCCACACTTCATTTCTGTCACACAAAATGCTCCGATCATGCACAACCCCGATGACAAGCCGAGCAATTGGTTCATACTTTTTAACGCGCTTCAGCCTTTTCAACCCTCACGCAATACATGAGCGCAAGCCATGGATATAGCACTATGGGTGAAATAGAATATGATGATGGAGGTTTGTGTGAGAAGACAAAAAAGGAGAAAGTCTCACATCGACGCGGCTAATCAACGGGCTATGGAGATGCCCATCAATTGGATGCACTAAGAGCTATAAGTGTATGAAAGCTCAAACTGAAACTAAGTGGGTGTGCATCCAACTTGCTTGCTCATGAAGACCTCGGGCATTTGAAGAAGCCCATCATCGGAATATACACGCCAAGTTCTATATTGAAAATTACCACTAGTATATGAAAGTGATAACTCAAGAGTCTCTCTATATGAAGAACATGGTGCTAATCTGAAGCACAAGTGTGGTAAAAGGATAGTAACATTGCCCCTTCTCTCTTTTTCACTCATTTTTTGTTTTTTTGTTTTTTTTTGGGGGGGGGGGGCTTCTTTGGCCTCTTTTTTATTTGGGATTCTTTGGCCTCTTTTATTTATTTTTAAAGTCCGGAGTCTCATCCCGACTTGTGGGGGAATCATAGTCTCCATCATCCTTTCCTCACTAGGGCAATGCTCTAATAATGATGATCATCACACTTTTATTTACTTACAACTCAATATTACAACTCGATACTAGAACAAAGATATGACTCTATATGAATGCCTCTGGCGGTGTACCGGGATGTGCAATGATCTAGCATAGCAATGACATCAAAAAAGGACAAACCATGAAAACATCATGCTAGCTATGTTACGATCATGCAAAGCAATATGACAATAAATGCGCAAGTCATGTATATGATGATGATGGAAGTTGCATGGCAATATATCTCGGAATGGCTATGGAAATGCTATGATAGGTAGGTATGGTGGCTGTTTTGAGGAAGATATAATGAGGCTTATGTGTGATAGAGCATATCGTATCACGGGGTTTGGATGCACCGGCGAAGTTTGCACCAACTCTCGAGGTGAGAAAGGGCAATGCACGGTACCGAAGAGGCTAGCAATGATGGAAGGGTGAGAGTGTGTATAATCCATGGACTCACATTAGTCATAAAGAACTCATATACTTATTGCAAAAGTTTATTAGCCCTCGAAGCAAAGTACTACTACGCATGCCCCTAGGGTGATAGATTGGTAGGAAAAGACCATCGCTCGTCCCCGACCGCCACTCATAAGGAAAGCAATCAAAGAACACCCCATGCTTCAAATTTGTCACACAACGTTTACCATACGTGCATGCTACGGGACTTGCAAACCTCAACACAAGTATTTCTCAATTTCACAATTACTCAACTAGCACGACTCTAATATCACCACCTTTATATCGCAAAACTATTGCAAGGAATCAAACATATCATATTCAGTGATCTACAAGTTTTATGTAGGATTTCATGACTAACCACGTGAATGACCAATTCTTGTCAACTCTTAAATAGATATAAGTGAAGCAAGAGAGTTTAATTCTTTCTACAAAAGGTATGCCCACGCTCTAACAAGTATAAGTGAAGAAAAAGAGCATTCTACAAATGGCGGTTTTCTATGTGAAGAGAAACAGGCAATCCAAACTTCAAATGATATAAGCGAAGCACATGAAGCATTCTATAAAGCCATACTCAAAAGATATAAGTGAAGTGCAAAGAGCATTCTATAAATCAACCAAAGACTATCTCATACCAGCATGGTGCATAAAATAAAAGTTAAAACTAAATGCAAAAGACGCTCCAAGATTTGCACATATCGCATGAACGAAACGAATCCGAAAACATACCGATACTTATTGAAGAAAGACGGGATGCCTTCCGGGGCATCCCCAAGCTTAGACGCTTGAGTCTCCTTGAATATTTAGTTGGGGTGCCTTGGGCATCCCCAAGCTTGAGCTCTTGCCTCTCCTCCTTCTCCTCACATCGAGACCTCCTCGATCTTCGAACACTTCATCCACACAAAACTCAACAGAAACTCGGTAAGATCCGTTAGTATAATAAAGCAAACCACTACTCTAAGTACTGTTTAAAACCAATTCATATTTTATTTTTGCATTGTAGCTACTGTAATGTAACTTTTCCATGGCTTAATCCACTGATAGGAATTGATAGTTTCATCAAAACAAGCAAACTATGCATCAAAAACAGAATCTGTCTTAAACAGAACAGTCTGTAGTAATCTGAACATTCACCATACTTATGTTACTCCAAAAATTCTTCCAAATTAGGAAAAATAAAAAATTGTATAGAAAGACATTGCAAAAAGTTTCAGGACCGTTTGACGTTCCAGTTAAAAATGTAAAATTGCGCACTACAGCCAAAGTTTCTGTCCTGCACCGCACAAACCAACAAGCATTGTAAACATCCTAAAGGCAAACCTTGGCACATTATTTTTATTATACAATGGAATTTTACAAGGGGATAATTATTTTTGTTGAAAAGTTTCTGTAATCAAGATTCACAAAGTTTCCGTGAGCATGAACAAAGTTCAAGGAGCTCCCCCACTTCAACAATGCTTGTCTCTTTCACTTTCACTTTCCTTTTTGAAAAGGTTTTAGGTTCCCCTCTTTATTTTTTTGTTTTTTAAACTTTATAAAAGCACTCAACAGAAATAAATGACTCTCTAAAACTTCCGGGTTGTCTCCCTGGCAACGCTTTCTTTAAAGCCATTAAGCTAGGCATATAGTGCTCAAGTAATGGATCCACCCGGATCCCAAGGTATATCAAAGCCAATTTTAATTAACAATGATTTGTGATTTAGTAGTGAGCACAGAGTAACATATATCATGCAACAATGGAGTCTAACTCTCTTCCGATGCATCGGCATGTCATAAAATAACAATGCATGCACACATAGTAAAGGCCAATGCATAGTATAAACAGTTCTTGCAATTTTATCGTGTTGGAAACATAGAGAAGTGGAGATATAGTTCCTCTCTCATAATAATTGCAAGTAGGAGCAGCAAGCACATGCATATTATATTCATCAAAATCATCATGTGCAGCGGTAAAAGGCAACCCATCAATATAATCCTTAATAAGTGCAAACTTCTCCGATATAGTGTAGTCGGGAGAATTCAAAAAGATAATAGGACTATCATGCGTGGGTGCAATAGCAACAATTTCATGTTTAACATAAGGAACTATAGCAAGTTCATCTCCATGAGCATAATTCATATTGGCATCTTGGCCACAAGCATAGCAAGCATCATCAAAAAGGGATATTTCAAATGAATCAACGGGATCATAGCAATTATTATAGCAATCATCCTTCGGTAAGCACGAAGGGAAATTAAACAATGTATGAGTTGAAGAGTTACTCTCATTAGAAGGTGGGCACGGGTAGCTAATCCGCTCTTCCTCATTTTGTTCTTCGCTCTCCTCATCATCTTTTTCATGCAATGAGCTCATAGTTTCATCAATTCCTTCTTCCATAGACTCCTGCAAAATATTAGTCTTTCTTGGACAGCGGAGGAGTCCTCAATATATGGTTTAATATAAGGATTAGAAACATAATTATCATAGCAATATTTAAGTATAGCCAAATTTTCAGATTTGTAGAGAGTAGCATCACACTCTTCAATAAAAGAAGTAATTTCACAAGTACCCCTAAAAGCAACAAATTCTTCAATTTGTTGAACATCATAGTAATTATAAACACCCTTAGTATACGAAGATACAATTCCATTATCACTAAACTCACATTGGTAAGGAAGGTGCTTCTTGGGGTTTTTAGAACAACAAGTACAATAATATATTTCACATAAATTCCAAGCATAGCACTGCAAACGATGAATTTGATCCAGTAAAAGTTTCCCTTTTCAGATATGCGGTGTCGCACATAGCAAGCATGCTCATCTAAAGATTTGCCCTCAACTAAGCTAGTTGGGGTTTCAGCACGAGCACATAGGGATCGAAGATGATCCAAGTAAAAAGCTTCAGGAGTGTGATAGATTTTGAGTGGTTCTTCAACCATTGGTTCAGTAGGTACAACTATTTTTTTTGGTATTTTGTGTTTCCTACCCATAACTAAAGATAGAAAACAACTTAGAACAGCAAATAAAAACTACTTAGTGATAAAGCAAACAAGCACACACGAGAATATTCACCCCACGCTATGACTCTCCGGCAACGGTGCCAGAAAAAAGTCTTGATAACCCACAAGTATAGGGGATCAATTGTAGCCTCTTTCGATAAGTAAGAGTGTCAAACCCAACGAGGAGCTGAAGGTAGAACAAATATTCCCTCAAGTTCTATCGACCACCGATACAACTCTACGCACGCTTAACGTTCGCTTTACCTAGAACAAGTATGAAACTAGAAGTACTTTGTAGGTGTTTTTGGATAGGTTTGAAAGAATATAAAGAGCACGTAAATAAAAAGTAGGGGCTGTTTAGATAAAGACACAACTAAATTAGTTTTAGTAGAGAGCTTTTTGTCGCGAGAAAGTTATTTGTCCCTAGGCAATCGATAACTAGACCGGTAATCGTTATTGCAATGTTATATGAGGGAGAGGCATAAGCTAACATACTTTCTCTACTTGGATCATATGCACTTATGATTGGAACTCTAGCAAGCGTCCGCAACTACTAAAGATCATTAAGGTAAAACCCAACCACAGCATTAAAGTATCAAGTCCTCTTTATTCCCATACGCAAACGACCTACTTACTCGGGTATGTGCTTCTGTCACTCACGCCACCCACCATAAGAAAATCATGAACATATTGCAAACCCTACAGCGGGGATCCCTCACGCTTGTGCGACACGGAGAGCACCATAGGACAACACCAATAATAAAACATGCAACTCAAACCAATCACAATCATCAATTAACCCATAGGACAAAACGGATCTACTCAAACATCATAGGATAGCCATACATCATTGGGAAATAATATATAGCGTTGAGCACCATGTTTAAGTAGAGATTACAGCGGGTAAAAGAGGGGTTACACCGCTGCATAGAGGGGGAAGAGTTGGTGATGATGACGGTGAAGTTGTTGGTGAAGATTGCGGTGATGATGATGACCCCCGGTGGCACTCCGGCGCCACCGGAAGAGAGGGGGAGAGAGCCCCCCTCCTTCTTATTCTTCCTTGACCTCCTCCCTACATGGGAGAAGGGTTTCCCCTCTGTTCCTTGGTCCCCATGGCATGGGAGGGGCGAGAGCCCCTTCAAGATTGGATCTGTCTCTCTGTCTCTCTCTATTTCTGTGTTCTGGTATTCTGCCCTTTCACCGTTTCTTATATATCCGGAGATCCGTAACTCCGATTGGATTGAAACCTTCGCCCAGATTTTTCTCCAAAAAATAGCTTTCTTGCGGCCAAAGAAGAGGGTCAGGGGCGCGCCCCCTGCCTCGTGGCCCCCTCGGGCACCATCTCGCGTTGATTCTTCTTCCCATATTTCACAAATATTCCAAAAATATTCTCCGTCCATTTTTATCCCGTTTGGACTCCATTTGATATGGGGTTTCTGCGAAACATAAAACATGCAACAAATAGGAACTGGCACAGGGCACTGGATCAATATGTTAGTCCCAAAAATAGTATAAAAAGTTGCCAAAAGTATATGTAAGTTGAATAATATTGGCATGGAACAATCAAAAATTATAGATACGATGGAGACGTATCATGGAAGAATGGAGATCTGTTTTGAGGCAGGTTTAAAAAGGCCACGTGATGCTACATAGTCAGCCAAGTTAGTATCAGAGGCAGCGGTTGCTATTAGGTGTCATGTACGTATCCTCCTAACATGGATTCAGTACAGGAATGACAAAGACGAAACCCAGTTCAACACCTTCCTCGACCATTTATCTGTATGTATGGTTATGTATGGAAACTAGTAATATTGTCTTGCTCTGTCCAATACTTTCTAGGTTGCTGATAATGAGACTCCCATAATTTTCAACAGATGAGGTTCAAGTTGGATAGCCAAGATGATGCAACCAGACAAGCTTGCACCCATGTTTTCAAGTCTACTCTGCGACAGTATCAATATAACTTGAGGAAAACTCACTTTGAAGGCAAGGCTAACAGTGAACTTGCCCAAACATCTCCAGTGGAAAATATATCTGATGAAGACTGGAGAGGCCTCGTTAAACACTGGTCCGATCCGAAGTATCCGGTATATATATGTGATCAGATCACATGTTGAAGTCCTATTTACGCATGTGCCACACAAATATATCTTCTTGTAGGTGAACTGTTCAAAGAACAAGGCCAACCGTACGAAAGTGAAATTCCAACAGACGACAGGATCTCGTAGCTATATTGCACACTGCGAGGCTCTTGTAATTAGATGCTGTTTCACTCTTTTTGCTGTACCATATTATCATATCTATATTGGCTTGTTCCAAATGCAGAGGAAAGCCTGCAAGGACCAAAAAGTACCTGAACCAAATTCTGCGGAAATCTTCAAGGACTGTCACACTAGGGCATGGCTACACCAGTCAAAGCCGTTGTTATAAGTCCTTAATCCTCATGCCTTTTAACTACTACTTACTCTGACTTGTGCCTTGAACTGCATGGTTTGCAGCCAATGTCTATTACTCTTTTCAATTTTATACACAATTGTCTTAGCATATCATTGCACCTTACAAGGTTTAAAAGAGAGGAGTGATGTTCCTTTGATCTTGACCTGTAATCTAGTTCCGTGCTGGACTTGCCCACACAACGTTACAATTGCCTGTTCGTCTGTTCTCAGTTGTTTTGTGATATGAATGATGTCGTACTATGCTTAATGTATTATAAACTTCGTCTCTTTATCCTTAGCCCTCAATACAATGTGAAGAAATAGACAATACATTAGCGATGGTACATGGTCATATGTTTGGAACCTTTTATTATGTACTTTGCAATAAAATACAACTAATATTTTACATGGGTTCACCAGAATAAGTTCTGTATATAGACCAAAGCTATTTTGTTTGGTTTTGTTGCCTCCTTAATATCTTCTGTTCTAGTACTACTAATGTAAAACCTCAACTTTTCAGCGAGCTATGGAAAAAATGGTGGAACCGCCACCTTCTGAAGGTGGCGAGGCAACTATAACCGCAATGTCAGCTCTTGCTGCAGTGGGTCAGTACCTGTCCACTAACAGTGCCAAAAGCACGTTCCTGCGTAATACTGGGTTGGTTGTTAAGGCAATCTCGTCCAAACTGCCTCATGATCAAGATATGCAAGCTGAAAACAATGTTGTATCTGCGCTCCAGAGACAAGTCCATTCCCTAACAGAGACCCTTTGTGAAACAAGGAGAGACATTGTTCGATGTTGTCAAGATATGCATGGTTTTGAAACCAGACCACCAGACATTTGCTATGTTGTTCAGGAGCCTAGGAGAACTGAAGGCGAAGGTTATGGTGCTCCATCGGACAATACAGCATGAAAACGTAACAGTCAGGTCAAATGAACTGAGCTTCTGAACTTCTGGTGGTGCATTTATCTGCTAGACTGTTAACTTTTATGCCAACCTTCCTTTTGTTTTATCGTTGTAATTTGTTTTGGTGCGATACAAAATTTGTTCTTAACGTGCTGCCACCGGCTGAAGAAAACAGCAAGCCATTTTTGTATAGTGTAGGGTGTTCCCTATATTTGCACTGGTGGCGAACTTTGATGCCAAGTGGATGTAATATGTGTAATAGCCGTGATAGCCTAGCGTAAGTTGCTTGCTTATTTATTTCCTTATTGTCTTGTTTATTTGTTTTCTTGTAGTCAGTGCAGTTCTTTTTCCGAGGTTTGCTAGTGGCCGCAATAACCTATTTTTTTAAACTAGGCCACATTAACCATGGGCTACATATTTATTGTAGTTAACATGGGCCTCCTATGGGCCGTAGAAACAATGGGCCTTCTAAGGGCCGTAGAAACAATGGGCCTTCTACGGGGCATAGAAACAATGGGCCTTATACGGGCCGTAGACACAATGGGCCTTCTACGGGCCGTATCATCAATGGGCCTTCCACGGGCCGTATGATCGGTTGGCCAAACATGGGCCAATAACATACCACATTATGGCCGTAAATGGGCTAGAGTTGAAATCGTCCGTTCATGGGCCGACCATAACGAGCCGTCATTAATCGACCGTATTTGATGACGCTATGAAAACGGCCCAACGTATTAACGGGCCACAAACGGGCCGACTGTAACCACGGGCTGAATTTGGCCCACAAGCAGAAAATGGCAGTAACGGGCCGTAAGTAAACGAATGCTGGAAATGAGCCCAAGAATAAATGGGCCCTGAGAAGGCCGAAAGATAACATGGGCCGGAAACGGCCCAACTGAATAATGGGCCGTTAATGGGTATAAAGTGATACACTGTTCATTACGGGCCTGTTTTACCATGGGCCGTTAAGGGGCCGAGGGTTACTAAGGGCCTCATATGGGCCGAAAGATGTCATGGGCCATACATGGGCCGGAAGTTAAAACGGGCTGGAATTATATTGGACGGCCCAGATGACGCTACTGGGCCTAATTCAGATAGGTCAGAAACGGGCCCTGGGTTAGCGGGTTGTAAATGGGCTATATGCGAACAGGTCGTTAACAGGCTTGCCGTGTGCCGGCCTGCCACCTTTTGACCAAGTCAAATGGGCCAGCCTTGTCACAGGAATGAGCCTCTGTTGGGCTGTGCCACGTGTCGACGTATCATAGGCGCTTTGGGTCCAATGAGTGGATGACATCTGTCCCAACGGTGAGCCGACACGTGTTTCCTCCAGCCAATGATGATTTTACATGTGGAAAATCCCCATTGGTCGGGGCTATTAAAGGGTTATCGGATCCAAACCGGACCCGATAGCTTAACGGCGTTCCGTTACGGTGGATGCCACGTGTCGGTCACCCTTGACGAAAGCACTTCTGTGACGCGCGATTTATCTTCATGGAAGTGGACACTTCCGTGATGATAATTTTGGTAATGTCATGGAACACTTCTACGACAGCACAGGTATGACTATCTTGATTCTGTCATAAATTTGTCATGGATGTACATGCATGACAGAAAACGTGACCTACTGTGACAAACACGTATCATCACGGAAGTGTATTTTTTGCAGTGAAGAAGGGTCCCCGGCGAGGAGGCGGCGCTGCAAGACGAAGGGTAGCCGGCGAGGAGGCGGCGCTGCAAGAAGAAGGGTCACCGGCGAGGAGGCTGAGCTGCCAGTAAGCAGCAGTGAAGGTTTGAACTTGGAAAGCAAGGAGGAACAGTGGAAATGTGGCTTTTGGTAGGAGGGAGGGGCGGGGAGATAGATATTTCCGCGGTGGCAAAAACAATTCGCTCGGTGCCGCGAGAAACTAGCGCGCAAGTGTGGTTCAAGCGGGGGCGGTGGACTGTAGACGACGAAGCTTCCTGCGTAAGCCAGACAAGACGGTGCGCCAAGATATTTTATATCGCATCCCACACGATTCTTTCTAATAAACTATTTGTGCTATACCTGATTTTTTCATTATGTTTTGAAAGACAAAATGGTGTTACAGAGGGAAAGGATAGTGTTTGAATTGCTAGAACATTTACGTACAGTGAACATGCAACTAGTACATGAGTGTCGTGTTTAAATTTGGAATTATTCCGGGTTCGTTTGGCATTTTTATGCATTAATTGAGTTTTTGGGCATTTAATGTGCATAATTCGAATTTGAACTACAAGCACATGCTCCAATGCACCAAAGTTTGCTGAAAAATCACATGTGTGTGTTTGGGTGAATTTATAGGTCCCGTGCAAGAAATGGGAATAAAATTCAAACATCTGGGTGTTGTGGCTCGGCCGGAATGATTGAGAAACTTTGTTTTCTAATTCCTGTAAATCCAAAACACGGCTGAAAATCATGAAACTTGGCATGGTGTCATGACATGGCACCAACATGCTGCAGTAATTTTTTTGGCTGAATTGGGACAAGCTTTCGTGTAAGCTTCTTGCAAACCAGAGCTTCCCTCAAGAAGGCTCTTGGTTCTGAGAGGGAACGTGTCACCTCCGTGTGCGAAACGACATACATACACTGCCTTCTCCCGCCTTAACTTTTTTACACCGGCAGATTAGACCAAATAGAAGTACCGTGCTAAATTTTGGAATTATTCTTGGTTCGTTTGGCCTTTTTATACATTAATTGAGTTTCTAGGCATTTAATGTGCATAATTCAAATTTTAACTACAAGCACATGCTCAAGTGCACCAAAGTTGTTTGAAAAATCACATGTGTGTCCTTGGGTGAATTTCTAGGTCCCATGCAAGAGATGGGAGTGAAATTCAAACATTTAGGCATCGTGGCTCGGCCGGAAAGATTAAGAAACTTGGTTTTTTAATTCCTATAATTCCAAAACACGCCTGGAAATCATGAAACTTGGCATGGTGTCATGACATGGCACCAACATGCTGCGGTAATTTTTTTGGCCGAATTGGGACAAGCTTTGGTGTGAGATTCTTGCAAACCGGAGCTTCCCTCAAGAAGGCTCTTGGTTCCGAGAGGGAACGTGTCACTTCGTGTGCGAAACGACATACATACACTGCCTTCTCCCGCCTTAATTTTTTTACACAGGCAGATTAGACCAAATAGAAGTACTGTGCTAAATTTTGGAATTATTCCGGGTTCGTTTGGCCTTTTCTATACATTAATTGAGTTTCTTGGCATTTAATATGCATAATTCAAATTTGAACTACAAGCACATGCTCCAGTGCACCAAAGTTGTTTGAAAAATCACATGTGTGTCCTTGGGTGAATTTCTAGGTCCCATGCAAGAGATGGGAGTGAAATTCAAACATCTAGGCGTCGTGGCTCGGCCGGAAAGATTGAGAAACTTGGTTTTTTAATTCCTGTAAATCCAAAACACGCCTGAAAATCATAAAACTTGGCATGGTGTCATGACATGGCACCAACATGTTGTGGTAATTTTTTTGGTCGAGTTGGGACAAGCTTTGGTGTAAGCTTCTTGCAAACCGGAGCTTCCCTCAAGAAGGCTCGTGGTTTCGAGAGGGAATGTGTCACCTCCGTGTGCGAAACGACATACGTACACTGCCTTCTCCCGCCTTAATTTTTTTACACAGGCAGATTAGACCAAATAGAAGTACCGTGCTAAATTTTGGAATTATTCCGGGTTCGTTTGGCCTTTTCTATACATTAATTGAGTTTCTTGGCATTTAATATGCATAATTCAAATTTTAACTACAAGCACATGCTCAAGTGCACCAAAGTTGTTTGAAAAATCACATGTGTGTCCTTGAGTGAATTTGTAGGTCCCATGCAAGAGATGGGAGTGAAATTCAAACATCTAGGCGTCGTGGCTCGGCCGGAAAGATTGAGAAACTTGGTTTTTTAATTCCTGTAAATCCAAAACACGCCTGAAAATCATAAAACTTGGCATGGTGTCATGACATGGCACCAACATGCTGTGGTAATTTTTTTGGTCGAATTGGGACAAGCTTTGGTGTAAGCTTCTTGCAAACCGGAGCTTCCCTCAAGAAGGCTCGTGGTTTCGAGAGGGAATGTGTCACCTCCGTGTGCGAAACGACATACGTACACTGCCTTCTCCTGCCTTAATTTTTTTACACAGGCAGATTAGACCAAATAGAAGTACCGTGCTAAATTTTGGAATTATTCTGGGTTCGTTTGGCCATTTTATACATTAATTGAGTTTCTGCGCATTTAATGTGCACAATTCAAATTTGAACTACAAGCATAGGCTCCAGTGCACCAAAGTTGTTTGAAAAATCACATGTGTGTATTTGGGTGAATTTCTAGGTCCCATGCAAGAGATGGGAGTGAAATTCAAACATCTGGGCGTCGTGGCTCGGCCGGAAAGATTGAGAAACTTAGTTTTTTAATTCTTGTAATTCCAAAACACGCCTGAAAATCATGAAACTTGGCATGGTGTCACGACATGGCACCAACATGTTGTGGTAATTTTTCTGTCCGATTTGCAAAGGCGCACACATTAACAATCAACAAAGTCATTTTGGAACAAGTGTTGTCACGTTACAAATCGGAAACACAACTTTTATTGAAACCGTGGGCGTTCTACTTACCAATTACGTGCGGCCATGCGTCCCCTTTTTTATTGGCTAGGAGGTCCGTGCGGGGTAGCTATTTGAGTACGGGAGGCGTGCGATCAGACCCCTGCGCGTGCTCATCGGGAGGAGAGCCCTTTGACCGCTACCCGCTGCGCACCTCCCTCCCAACGTCATCGTTAATGGCGCCCGACCACCTATTCTACGGCGTGGCTATATGTCTCACTGGACTGAGATTTAAGAGAGAGAAATGAAAATCTGAAAAGAAAGTTTTGCACGGATCTTGATGTAAGATCCGACGGACCTATATAGCATCGACTATGACTTATAGCAAGCATGATGAATATAAGGACGATGACAGTGGATAATAATTGTCTTACATATTTAGAAACATAATTAAAAAAAGCCACATGCGGCAATGCCCGAAATACACAAGGGCAAAAGAAGAAGGAAGACAACGATCTGGCTCGCTGATATCTACTTTCTTGATGCGTTGCTGCAGGCCACGGGTCTCCGCGGCGAGCGGCGACGAGCTCTTTCTTGTCCTCAAGATGTTGCTTGAGAGCATCCACGGATTCCTCCACCAGCCTTCTACGCTCGATGCGCAGCATGGCATTCTCGTCCATAAGTTTCTCAACGATGACCGCCGGTCCTCTTCAACAAGCAGTGGTCTGCTCCTGCTGCTCCACACTTCCGACGATCTTCGCCCTCAGCAGGTCGCGCTTGGCCCGGAGCTTCGCATTGCTCTCATTTAGTTGCCGGATGATGTCGGTAGACTGTTCAAACGAGGCTTTCAGTTCATCCTGCAACCTCGCCTACCTGGAGATCTGATCCATCTGCCTAAGGACGAGGGCACGCATGCACGTGTAAGAGTCCTCGCCTGCCTGCGAGACATTTTCCCAGGCCACCGCGGCGCGGGAGGACATCTCTGCTGCATTCGCGGCGCGGCGGGAAATCTCTTCTCCTTCTGCGGCGTGGCCGGACCAGTTTGCTGCATCATCGGTGCAGCGGGACCTCCATGCTGCTTCAGCGGCGCGGCGGGACCTCTCTGCTGCTACGGTCGTGTGGCGGGACATGTTGGCTGCTTTCGCGGCGAGGCGGGACATCTCTCGTGCTTCCGCTTCCAGGCTCGCCTCTCCCTGGTGGCAAACTCTCGACCCAGAACTCACGCTGGCCATGGCGGACACAAGGGAATGATGATGAATGAGTTGTTTGTTTTTGTGGATGAGGAGTTGAGGAAGAATGTGTAGTCATCTTGGAGTAGTAGTATTTATAACCGCATAGTAATACGCTCCTAAGTGGGAAACCGTTTAGGTTTTGATCGGTGTGAATAGGTTTGCAATTTGGAATGTGACGGGACGCGGCCTCCCTTTTCTTCTAAAAAAATTGTGACGGGACGCATGCTCAAAATTTACTGATGGTTATAAGTGCGGCACTATTCCCGGAAGGCGTAACGTGGGCACGTACGCCTTCTCGGCCGCGTACGTGGCGTTTGCACCATAGGGTGCACCACAATAGGCAATGTCAGCACACGTCTTGTTCCAATAACCGTGCGCGCTCATTATTACCATCGTGCACGCTTCTTTTAATTAGAATGTGTGTGTCCGTCTAGCGCACACACATTGATCTATCTAACTGTTTCAGTTTGTTGTGGCTAATTGCAAACAATTCATCCATGTGAAGTGTATGCCATCAATTGCAGACACTTTGATCTGGCTGGCCCGTTTCTGTTTTGTTGCCTAATCGCAAACAGTTAATCCTTCTGAAGCGTATGCCCTCAATCACACGCACCTTGATCTAGCTGACCGTTTCTTTTGTGTTGCCTAATCACAAACAGTTCATCTGAGTGAACCGTATGCTCTATATCGCACATGCCTTCATCAGGCTGCCTGTTTCTTTTGTTCCGCCTCATCGAAAACAGTTCATTGGACCGAACCGTATGCCCTGGATTGCACACGCAACTAAAATCTGAACTGTGTTTGATGGCTCCGCCATCGCAAACGTTTTGCACCTTTTTGACGGTTCTCTTACACCACCGTTTGCGATTATTGCATCACACACAGTTTCGTCGAAGGGTCTCTGATCGTAGTGTCACGTTAGCATTATCCTGCAGTAGTGCAAGCTTAACTCCTACTCGTCCTCGAGTAGGTAAGTGCTAAAATATATTTTTTGATGTGGAATGCTGCCTAACATGTCATATCATATTTCTTTTCCTTATATCATGTACATTTGGACTTTTAGTTGTTCAAAGCAATAGTCTAGTTTTGACATAATAATTTAGATACTTGAGCATATCAACAAGCAACCATGTCTTTCAAAATATCAACGCTAAAATAAGTTATCCCTAGCCCATCATGCTCAACCATTGATCCATTCATGAAACACACTCGAATATTAGCTACACCCAATACTTAAGTACGATCATATTGCCTCCTAGTTGGTGCTTTTATAAGAGAAGATGGAGACTCAAAATAAAAATTGCATAAAGTAAAAGGAAGGCCCTTCGCAGAGGGAAGTAGGGATTTGTAGAGGTGCCAGAGCTCAAAGCGAAAAACTTAGAGATAAAAACATTTTGGGAGGTGTATCCATCCCACCAACGAAAACGACTTAGAGTTCCCAACACTTTCCATGCTAGATATATCACAGGTAGTTCCCAAACAGAAAATAAATATTATTCCTTTTTCCACCATACTTTCACTTTCCATGGCTAACCGTATCCACGGGTGCCTTCCATACCAACACTTTCCAAGGAATTTATTATTTGACAACATAAAGTGTCGTGGAATTGTCACGGCAGATGTCCTCATGCAAGGACTTAGTCGTGGAGCCATCGCAGCTAGGAAGCTTAAAGGGGTTAAGCGGGACAAGGAACACGAGGATTATACTGGTTCGGCCCCTTACGGTGAAGGTAAAAGCCTACGTCCAGTTGAGGTGGTATTACTTAGGGTTTCGATGACCAGGGAGCTTAATCGCTATGCCTGGCTCTCGATCTGTTGTCTCTCGTCCTGAACCGCCGCCGGGTCATCCCTTTATATAGAGAGGTTGACGCCCCGCGGTTCTCAGAGTCTCGGCCGGCTTAGAATAGTATCCGGCTCGGACTCTTAACTACTCTTGCCTTACATTACAAGTCTTGCCATAACGGCGGTTTATCACTACGGGCCTTAAGCCGCCTCCGGGTCTTAAGCCCATTATTGATGCGCCATCCTCAAGCTTGGTACTGGGCTTCACGTGATGATCATTATGACGTAACCCGACCCCTCCTGGGCGGGTGACTCTAATGGTTATATCCTCAACATTAGGCCCATTAGGCCCCAGATTGATTTGAACCGGTTCATGTCAATCTTCAAAATCTTCCGGCTTCTGCTTGTGCAAAGGTTATAACCCGGCGTGACGTCATCTTCTGGATTCTTGGTAACCCGCCATGACGTCATCTTCCATTAAATTCATTTTTTATTCTGTCATATCTCAACGGATCTTATCTTTAAAGACCATCCCGAAAATCGAGGCGTTTCTGCGGCAATATAATCATGTCTTCCGCCTCCTCTTTTCCCGCGCCCATTTACCAGCCGGCCCTTATAAATAGGCCCGGCCCATAGGTCTTCGTCACTCTTTCCCTCCATCGTCTTCCTCCTCTGACGCTCCAGAGCCCGAGCTCCGCCACCGCCGCCGCGCACCTCGTCTTCACCGACCAAGGCCGCTGCATCAACCTGTCTTGACCAGAATCCTGCGGCGCGCCTCCGCTGCTCATCAGCACCAGTAAGTCCTCGCCGTCCCGTACCATAGATCCGCATTAGAGCTCGCAAGTTCTCTGTGTTCTTCGCAGTTCATCGCGATTTCTTCACAGTTCCGCCACCGAGGTTCCCTTTGAACCAAAAACGGTACAGACTCCCTGCGGTAGTAGTTTCTCACTCATTTTTATGCTAGTAAATCCCCTTTGTCCGCAACAAGACCTCATTTAGAGCTTATGAACTTCTTTGTATCAGTTTTTAGGTCTAGAAATTTTTCCTTTCTAAACGACCGTTTGATCCAAAATAATCCCTGCAATCTGTGAAACTTGTTTGTGCAACACTTAGACAAAAAACTGCATCTGTTAGCCATGGCGGCTCATATTGCCGGCTTAAAAGAGGCCATGCTCCGTGAAATTTCCGGCTCATTCATAATAGAGTTTTAAACAACTTGAATTACTTATGATATCCACAGCGGCTTAGATAACCCGACACAATTAACCATATATCATTAGGCCCCTTCATAAGCCGCCATCTTGAATACTGAACTGAAATCTTCCTCCGGCTTATATTTGAACCGGAAATTTTCTTTTGTCATAGGCTTCCGTCTTTCACAATGCCGCCCAAGGCTCCCAAGGCACCCATTACGTGCAACTGGGTGAGATCCAACGTTACTGATAATACCTTAGATGACTTCGTGAAGACGGGTTACCTGCCTAAGAAGGAGGTCATGTCCTATCGTGCCCCTGACCCGTCCGAAGAAAGACCTCAACCAAGAGACGGAGAGGTTGTTATATTTGCTGATCACATGAGCCGGGGTTTTGCACCTCCCTGCTCAAAGTTCTTCAGAGATGTTCTGCACTTTTTCGATCTGCGACCTCAAGACATTGGACCCATTTCCGTGTCGAACATTTGTAACTTCCAAGTGTTCTGTGAGGTGTACCTTGGAGAAGAGCTCAGCCTACTACTCTTTAGGGAGCTGTTTTATCTGAACCGCCAGAACGAGTGTGCCAACGGGCCTAGCTTGGAACTTGGTGGAATCTCAATTCAACGACGGAGAGATTGCCTCTTTCCTTACGCTGAGCCGCCAAGCCACCCAAAGGACTGGAACCAGACATGGTTCTACTGCCAGGATACTTCTCTGGCTAATGAGAACCCTCTGCCCGGCTTTCGCGCCCTGCGTCTGGAGTCAAATCACCCCCTGCCAGACAAATTATCTCAAGCTGAGCGTCAACCACTTATCCCCATCATCAACAAGATTAAAGCTCTTCTAGGAAACGGCCTTAACGGCGTTGATCTGGTCCGGGTCTGGATTGCTTGGCGGGTGATTCCTCTAAGCCGCCCCGGCTTAATGTGTGACTACACGGGCCGGAAGGATGATCCTCTTCGGCACAGCCCCAACGACTTACCTGAGGACGTCATTGATGACATGACCAAGTCCCTTCTAAACGAGAGCTTAGCAGATTGCGGGAGGACAGGCTTAAGTCCCTTCTGCAAAGCTAACCCGGCTCCGGCGGTAAGCTACTGATCTGAGCACCTTACTTTCCATTTTAACAATTTTCATCTTAACTTCAAGAAACCTTTGTTATATTTTCAGGCTAATGATAAGTTCTGGAAGGTCAGGTATGACCATGAGGTTGCTAAAAAAGCCAGGAAGGTCAAAAAAGCCGCCAGAAGAGCCGCTCCCCGCAAGAAGGGGAGTAAGCCTAGCGCCTCAGACCTGCTTCAGCTCGATGACACCTCCGAGTCAGAGGTAGCCCTTGATTCTTTAGGCTCTTCTTTTGTTTGTTTTTAACCACCTTATTGAGACTGATTATCAGCAGGATGGTACCGGAGCGAGTAACCCGGTGATTGAAGAGGTAACTATACTTTCCTCCGACTCGGAGCCCTTGCCAAGGCTGAAAGTCCGAAGAGTAACCCGGAAAGTAAGATTTTCACATCCTTTAGCTTATCAAGATCCTCAATTTCTTTTGAAGCGACAGATTCATGAGAGCCGGAGGCAAACCCGGACCAACAAGGATGCAGACCTCTCCTCCGGCTTACCTGAAGCATCAAGGAAGCGCCGGACCGAGGTTATCTCCAACTTATATCCTTTTCATCCTTTGGTGGGCGTCACTCGTCAACCACTCAATTCTTCTGATTCAAACTATCAGGAAACTTCACCTTCCTCCGGGGACTCCATGCAATCTAACTTGCCGGCTTTCAAGACCGCACCCGGGTAATGATGATCAGCTTACTTTGTGCTTATCTTACTCATGTTTTTGCACTAACCTTTTGACTTTCAGTGCACAAGCAAAGCTCAGCAAAAGGGCAAAGAAAAGTAACCCGGTCGAAGAGCCGGTCTTGACTGAACCCAACGCCTCTGCCTCTGAGCCGCCATCTGCACCAGCTCCAGAAACCACCGCTCCAACTGAAGAACAAGCCATGGAGGGTTCTGATAACCCGGAGATTCCCAGCCCAGCTCAACCGGCCGATGACCCGGATGTGGTGATTACCCGGACCGAATTTGTTGAACTGGGAAGACCCACCGTGCTGGCTAAGTGCTCTGCTAAGGAGGAACTTTCGGAGCGCCGCAGAGCTAGGCTGGACATTACTAACTATGCCAATCTGAGCATTGGAGATATTGTCGCTGGTTATATTGGTCAAGTGCACAACAGCCGGGACCTGGAAATTGACATGGTGAAGCAGATACAGCAAAAATCTGAGGTACAACTCTCTTGCTTACTCCATAGTCATCCTTACCATGCTAGCCCCCAAGTCTATTACTTATGATAGAATATGTTGTAGACTTAATACCGGCTTACCTGGTAACACTCAAGGGCCGGCTTAAACAGCATAGTTCACCTGATTCATTCCTTACTTTAACCAAATAGTTGAGCAATTTGACACATTAGCCCCCAAGTGCCAAGTACCTTTGCCTGCAAAGTGCTTGGGACTTATTTTCATGAACCGGCACTGTAAATAAAGCTTCTCAGCCTACATTAGCCCCCAAGTGCCAAGTGTCTTTGCTTGCAAAGTGCTTGGGACTTTAGTGTTGCATGATAATCACTCAAACTGTAACCCGGAACTTGTACAGGCTGCCTGCAAGAAACTTGAATCGGAAATCTCTGATCTGAAGACCCGCCTGAAGACTCAGGAAAATGAGACCCAGAAGGCCAATGCCAAATTTGAGTTCAGTGTCTCTGCATAAGAAAAACTGAAGAAAAAATTTGAAACAGAAAGAAAAGCCTGGGCCGATGAGAAGACTGCCTTGCTCAGCCGGGCTGAACAAGCGGAGGCTGCTCTTCCTGAAAGAACCACCGAACTCACCGGCTTAAAACGCCATGTATCGCAGATGGTCGCCGCAATCTTCGGTAAGTTACTCTGTAAGCTTCTAACAAGTTTACATCATTTACGTCTGATAAGTCCCACCATTGCCATCAGCTCACCTGACTTTGTAATGTAGGTCCCAGGAGTTCCAACCTCAACCAAAACGTGCTGACCAAGCTGAAGGCGGTTTACACTTTGGTGGAGCAACTTTACACCGGGTCACAACGTGCTT
Source organism: Aegilops tauschii subsp. strangulata (assembly GCF_002575655.3). NCBI lineage: Eukaryota > Viridiplantae > Streptophyta > Magnoliopsida > Poales > Poaceae > Aegilops > Aegilops tauschii. The sequence goes on from NC_053035.3 coordinate 328,031,932, forward strand.
TAGCCGTTGTGGCTCTGTCCAATGAAGTTCCCACTCACCTGGCAGATGTACTCAGGCGGCTTGCCGTACTTCCTCAGCGCTTCCAAGAGCTGAGACGGGCTTCTGCAAGAGCCGGAGCTATAGCTGCTCTGAGCCGGGCCAAGGCGTTTCTACCGGAGCTAGACCCGGCCGACATCGCTCTTGGATACCCCAGCCTGAAGGAAGACGGCACCCCCTTTGACCAGAAAGACTTCGCCGCCTGTGTGAAGAGCGTGCGCCCAGTGGCCACCTTGATTGGGAATGACATAGACCGTACCAAGTATCAGCCGGGCTATGACGCGGAGAATCAGAGGATCCCAACTCCATGCTATGAAGCAGTTAGCCTGATCCCTCCAATTCGTAAGCATACCTTCGCCCCAGAAGTTGACCCGGCCGGGTTAATTGATGATGAGGCTCAATTTGAAGCTTTGAGCGGCATTGACTGGAAATCATCAACCTTCCAGGTCATGGAAACAGCCGGAGGAGCGGAGAGGGATGAGCCGGGAGCTTCAACCCAACAAGCACCTTGATTTCTTAGGCGGCTCATGGCTACGCCTTAAAAACAATGCCTCACCTTTTGGACTCGGGGAGTCCTGTAATAGAGTAGGACAAACACTTAATTTTGTCGTGCCATCGTGCACGTGTGGAGTGCTTAACTCCGTTGAAGCTGCTCTTTTATATTCCTCCGGGTTATGTTTGATCATTTACTTTCCTTAAGTTTAAAGAACTGTCTTTCATTGTCCTGCATAGAAAACAAATCACAAGTCTCTGCAAGCCTTCAAGTACACTTACGGTTTATGTAACTCAAATAATGAGGTTGAGAACTCAACTCCGGTTCACCAGCATCGATAATGCTTATTGTGTGCTATCAACATTGTTAATCAAAGTTAAGCTGGCGGAATAAGAACCACCCTTGCACACTGTTGATATGATCAAAAGAACTTGTTGCAAACCAAAAAGATCAAAACTTAGGGGCTTCTGGTTCGAATACGACCAGAGAACCGTCCCAAAGGGGTTAAGCTAAGATTCGAATGCGATCATATAGCCCCCAGTGGCTTTGGCGTTGCCTATCAAGAGGGTACCGACAGCTATGTTCTCTTAGGTTCGAATACGACCCATGTTTGAACAGGAAGCCCCCAAATGACCTTAAGAGTTGTTTAACGACGCTGATTCGAATACGATCCACGTCGGTTCCCAAAGGGGGTTGAGCTATGATTCAAATATGATCAAGAAAAACTCCCCAATGAGCTCGGCAATTTGCCAATCAAGTGGGTATCGACAACTATGTTCTCTTTGGTTCGAATACGACCTATGTTTGAACAGGAAGCCCCCAAGTGATCGTATTGTTAACGGCTAGATTCGAATACGATCATAAGCCGGATCCACCTCCAAGTGACCATGTAATGTTGTAATGGAAATAACACATTTACCTTTGGAGGAGAAAAGGACAGAGGTCCTGCTTTATTATTTATCATAATATATACATGGCTATAGAAATATGTACATTATGAGAGCCGGTGGCTCAAGTGTAATAAGGCCGAAGCTGAGCTATGTTCCACGGCCGACGGGTCTCTTCCTCCGACTTACGTGAATCTTTGTGCTCCCGAACATCGATAAGGTAGTATGACCCGTTGTGCAAGTTCTTGCTGACCACAAAGGGCCCTTCCCAAGGCGGGGATAACTTGTGTGCATCTGTTTGATCTTGGATGAGCCGGAGCACCAGATCACCTTCCTGGAAGACCCTGGACTTAACCCGGCGGCTGTGATAGCGGCGCAGGTCTTGTTGGTAAATCGCCGAGCGAGCTGCTGCCACATCACGCTGTTCGTCCAACAAGTCAAGAGCATCTTGGCGCGCCCGCTCATTATCGGCCTCAACATAAGCCGCCACTCGAGGCGAGTCATGACGGATGTCGCTAGGGAGGACCGCCTCCGCTCCATAAACCATGAAGAAAGGCGTTTAACCCGTAGACCTGTTAGGAGTAGTATTGATGCTCCATAACACGGAGGGTAACTCCTCCACCCAACAACCCGGCGTCCGTTGCAAAGGGACCAAAAGCCGGGGCTTGATGCCCTTCAAGATTTCCTGATTGGCTCTCTCAGCTTGACCATTGGACTGAGGGTGAGCCACTGATGAAACATCAAGCCGAATATGCTCTCGTTGACAAAACTCCTACATGGCGCCCTTAGACAGATTGGTACCATTGTCAGTTATAATGCTGTGTGGAAAACCAAAGCGAAATATCACCCTTTTCATGAACTGAACCGTTGTGGCTGCGTCACACTTACTAACTGGCTTTGCTTCAACCCACTTTGTGAACTTGTCGACCGCCACCAAGAGGTGGGTCTTCTTATCCTTGGATCTTTTAAAAGGTCCAACCATATCAAGCCCCCAGACCGCAAATGGCCAAGTGATTGGAATCATCCTCAATTCTTGAGCTGGCACATGAGCCCGTCGCGAGAACCTCTGACAACCGTCACATTTACTGACCAAGTCCTCTGCATCAGCATGAGCCGTCAGCCAATAAAAACCATGACGAAAAGCCTTGGCCACAAGGGATTTTGAGCCAGCATGATGGCCACAATCCCCCTCGTGAATCTCACGTAAAATTTCTTGACCTTCCTCAGGGGAAACACAACGCTGGAAAGTCCCAGTGATACTGCGACGATGCAGCTCGCCATTGATAATTATCATTGACTTAGACCGCCGGGTTATTTGTCTGGCCAAAGTTTCATCCTCAGGCAATTCTCCCCGGGTCATGTAAGCCAAGTATGGTACTGTCCAGTCTGGGATAATGTGGAGAGCCGCCACCAACTGTGCCTCCGGGTCGGGAACAGCCAAGTCTTCCTCTGTAGGCAACTTAACAGAAGGGTTATGCAAAATGTCCAAGAAAGTATTAGGCGGCACCGGCTTTCGCTGAGAGCCCAGCCGGCTTAATGCATCAGCCGCCTCGTTCTTCCTGCGATCGATGTGCTCTACTTGGTAACCCTGAAAATGTCCAGCAATGGCATCAACTTCGCGGCGATAAGCCGCCATGAGAGGGTCCTTGGAATCCCACTTGCCTGACACTTGTTGGGCCACTAAATCCGAGTCGCCAAAGCACCTTACCCGGCTCAAGCTCATCTCATTAGCCATCCGAAGACCATGGAGCAAGGCCTCGTACTCAGCCGCATTGTTAGTACAGGGAAACATCAACCGTAGCACATAGCAAAACTTGTCACCTCGAGGGGAAGTTAATACAACTCCAGCCCCCGAGCCCTCCAATTGCCTAGACCCGTCGAAGTGAATAGTCCAGTATGTATTATCCGGTTTCTCTTCAGGCACCTGCAGCTCTGTCCAATCATTGATGAAATCCACCAATGCTTGAGATTTGATAGCAGCGCGTGGCACGTATTTCAGACCATGAGGCCCAAGTTCTATAGCGCACTTAGCCACTCTTCCTGTGGCTTCTCTGTTTTGGATGATATCTCCTAGGGGAGCAGAACTAACCACAGTGATAGGGTGACCCTGGAAATAATGCTTAAGCTTCCGGCTTGCCATGAATACCCCATAAACAAGCTTCTGCCAATGTGGATACCGTTGTTTGGACTCAATGAGTACTTCGCTGACGTAGTAAACCGGCCGCTGAACCGGATACTCCTTCCCCGCTTCCTTACGCTCCACCACCACAGCCACACTGACGGCTCGTGTGTTAGCGGCTACATACAGCAATAAGGGCTCCTTGTCAACAGGAGCAGCAAGGACTGGGGGCTCAGCCAGCTGTCTCTTCAAATCCTCAAAAGCAGCATTAGCAGCATCATTCCAGATAAAATCATATGTTTTCTTCATCAGCTCGTACAGTGGCATAGCCTTTTCACCCAAACGGCTTATAAACTGGCTCAAAGCAGCGACGCGGCCCGCCAGACGCTGGACGTCGTTTATGCACGCCGGCTTAGCCAGAGAGGTGATTGCTTGATCTTTTCCGGGTTAGCTTCAATGCCTCTGTGAGAAACCAGAAAACCCAAGAGCTTGCCTGCGGGAACACCAAAAACACACTTGGCCGGGTTAAGCATCATCTTGTAAACCCGGAGATTATCAAAGGTTTCTCTAAGATCATCTACCAAGGTCTCCTTCTCCCTGGATTTAACCACGATATCATCCACATAGGCATGAACATTGCGCCCAATCTGGTTATGAAGACAATTCTGCACACAACGCTGGTAAGTCGCCTGTGCACTCTTGAGCCCAAAAGGCATAGACACATAACAGAAGGCTCCAAAGGGAGTGATGAACGCCGTCTTCTCCTGGTCCTTAACTGCCATTTTAATCTGATGGTATCCAGAATAAGCATCCAAAAAACTTAAGCGCTCACAACCCGCCGTAGCATCAATAATTTGATCAATACGGGGGAGAGCAAAAGGATCAGCCGGACAAGCCTTGTTTAAATCCGTGTAGTCCACACACATCCGCCAGGTGCCGTTCTTCTTGAGCACGAGCACTGGGTTAGCTAACCATTCTGGATGAAAAACTTCAACGATAAACCCGGCCGCCAAGAGCCGGGCTACCTCCTCACCAATGGCTTTCCGCCTCTCCTCATTAAACCGCCGGAGGAATTGCCTGACCGGCTTAAATTTCGGATCAATATTGAGAGTGTGCTCAGCGAGTTCTCTAGATACACTCGGCATGTCAGAATGCTTCCATGCAAAAATGTCCCTGTTCTCACGGATGAACTCGATGAGCGCGCCTTCCTATTTCGGATCCAGATTGGCACTGATGCTGAACTGCTGAGATGAGTCACCTGGAACAAAGTCAACAAGTTTAGTCTCATCAGCGGACTTAAATTTCATTACCGGCTCATGCTCCGTGGTTGGCTTTTTCAAAGACGTCATATCTGCCGGGTCAACATTGTCCTTGTAAAACTTCAACTCCTCTATTGCACAAACAGATTCAGCGTAAGCCGCGTCACCTTCCTCACACTCCAAGGCTATCCTTCGGCTGCCATGAACCGTAATGGTCCCATTGTGACCCGGCATCTTGAGCTGCAAATACACGTAACACGGCCGTGCCATGAACTTGGCGTAAGCTGGCCGCCCAAATAAAGCATGATACAGACTTCTTATCTTAACCACCTCAAAGGTTAGTTTTTCCGCCCTGTAGTTGTACTCATCTCCAAAGGCCACTTCCAGCTCGATCTTACCGACCGGATATGGCGACTTGCCGGGCACCACGCCATGGAAAACAGTATTGGACTGGCTGAGGTTTTTATCAGTTAAACCCATACGACGGAAGGTCTCATAATAGAGGATGTTGATGCTGCTGCCTCCGTCCATGAGCACTTTAGTGAATTTATACCCCCCAACCCGAGGAGCCACCACCAAGGCCAGGTGACCCAGATTATCAACCCGGGGAGGATGATCTTCCCTACTCCACACAATAGGCTGCTCAGACCATCTTAAATAGCGTGGAACCGCCGGCTCAACAACATTCACAGCCCTTTTATGGAGCTTCTGCTCTCGCTTGCACAGACTGGTAGTAAACACGTGATACTACCCGCCATTGAGCTGCTTTGGATTAGTCTGGTATCCCCCATGCTGCTGCTGATGATGACCCTGGCCGGACTGCTGATTAAAGTCCCCTTGAACATTCTGAGAATTGGAATTTGAACCGCCGCCCGGGCCATGAAAGTCGCCAGCGCCTGAGCCGCCGCCCGGGCCACTGTTGCCATTGAAAGCATTGGAATTTTTAAAGGCCTTCATGATTGCGCAGTCCTTTCATAGATGAGTGGCCGGCTTTTCCCTAGAGCCATGCCTTGGACAAGGCTCATTCAACAACTGCTCGAGCGTCGGGCCTGACCCGCCGGCACGGGGGGGTGGTCTCCCTTACGCCGGTGGTTGTTACCCTGTGAATTGGCGTTGGCCACAAACTCCATACTGCCATCAGCCTTACGCTTGTTACCTCCCTGGTTCGCCGAGTTATGCTAGGGGCCCTTGCCATTGCCATTCCGTTTTCCCTTCCCTGTCCTTTCATCATCCGACGCGGGATCCTTGGTACTATCAGAATCGGCGTACTTGACCAGAGCCGCCATCAGCGTACCCATATCATTGCAATCGCGCTTGAGCCGCCCGAGCTTCATCTTCAGGGGCGCAAAACGACAATTCTTCTCCAACATTAAGACTGCAGAGCCGGCATCCATCTTATCAGATGAATGTATTATCTCTTTGACCCGACGAACCCAATGGGTTGTAGACTCACCCTCCTGCTGCTTGCAGTTAGTCAAATCCACAATTGACATAGATTGCCTACATGTATCTTTGAATTTTTGGATGAACCGGGCTTTTAGCTCAGCCCAAGACCCGATAGAGTTCGGTGGCAGTCCTTTCAACCAGGTGCGGGCAGTCCCATCTAACATCATGGTGAAGTACTTCGCCATTGCCGCTTCACTGACCTCCAGCAACTCCATAGCCATCTTGTAACTCTCGATCCATGCTCTGGGTTGTAAATCAGCCGTGTAATTAGGTACCTTCCTAGGCCCTTTGAAATCCTTGGGCAGACGTTCATTACGGAGAGCCGGCACCAGACAAGGAACACCTCAAGTCCTCGTAGGTATACCCGCGTCGATGGAAGCCGTCGGATAAGCCGGGAGTGGCTGGTAAGCTGTCAACTGAGCCGCCTGCTCCGCCTCTTGTCGTGCTCTGTCTTGGTCTACCGCGTTAAAAGCTCCATTACGAACCGGGCCGTGGCCTGGGGGCAAGTCACGGCGTCGGACATTGCTAGAGCCGGTCGCTGAGACCATGTGTCTGCTATAACTCGGGCTCCGGCCTGGACGAGGGGTTGAATGAATCCTGTCCCGGCTATATGAATATGCCTCCTGTTGCGCCAGAGCCGTCTGAAGGAGTTCTCTGACCCGGCGGGTTTCAACCGCCGTCGGAGAGTCGCCATCGATTGGGAGAGCCGCCAGTCGCGCCGCCGCGGCGACCATGTTTTCCAACAGGTTGGCATAATGACCCGGTGGTATTGGCACGTACTGAGGCGGGGCAGCGTTCACCCGGGGAGGCCCCATCACTTGGGGCTGAATTGGCGTTCCAGCCCCGGGCGCCGTGATCTCTGGCGGGTTACTCGGCCCTGCACCAGGCGTGTTGAAGAGGTTTCGAGGATCGTAAACCGGAGGGAGTCGAGATTGGGCCTTTTGATGCCTCCTTCTCATGACCTCATTGGACGCGTTCTGATCCATCGTGAGCCGGAAAGACTGCGCCTGAATCAGCTGAGTCTGGGCGTCGAGAGCCGCCCTCTCTGCAGCCATCCTGATCCCTTCCGCCGCCAGATCCTCCTTGGCTTTTGCTAGATCCAACTTTAACTGTGCCACCTCTGCGTCATGCTGAGCTTGATCCGCTGGGGCGACCGTAGCGGTTAACAGGGCCGTCATCTTGTCTGTGAGATCCATCAGCACCTGAGCCGGCGAGGGCACAGGGCTTCCTGCCCCGGCGGCGGGGTTTTGAACAGGTTGTGCACCAGCCATAAAGATTCCAACCCGGCTCGGCGGCTCAAAGGGGTCCGGAATACTGTCGCCATCGGAACAACCCCTGAGCCTGCCATCTTGAAGTTGGTATAACGAGTCGGTCTCCTCTGTGGATGACTCGCCATCAGAGCGAGCGGCCGTCTCCTCGCCAGATCCAGATCTTTCAGAGAGTCCTCCATGGACGCATCCCACGAAAGCATGCTTCAAGGCAGGCAGAGTCCGGGCGGGTCGTGCACGCTGAGCCGTCTCGATGAGATCGGCGCAGAGGTCCGGCTCAAGGCCCGGCTCACCAATCTTGCCAATAAAGACATGGATTCCGCCGAAGGGGACCCGGTACCCGTACTCGATTGAGCCGGCGTCGGGGCCCCAGTTTGCATCGTCGATGGAGAGCTTGCCGCGACGACTCTTGGTCATCCGGTCCACAGCGTATCCCTTGAGACCTTCAAAGCTGCCCTTCAAGAACTCAAATCCACCGTGCGCTGGCCCCATGGTGGTCGCCAACTGTCGTGGAATTGTCACGCCAGATGTCCTCGTGCAAGGACTTAGTCGTGGAGCCATTGCAGCTAGGAAGCTTAAAGGGGTTAAGCGGGACAAGGAATACGAGGATTATACTGGTTCGGCCCCTTATGGTGAAGGTAAAAGCCTACGTCCAGTTGAGGTGGTATTACTTAGGGTTTCAATGACCAGGGAGCTTAATCGCCATGCCTGGCTCTCGATCTGTTGTCTCTCGTCCGGAACCGCCGCCGGGTCATCCCTTTATATAGAGAGGTTGACGCCCCGCGGCTCTCAGAGTCCCGGCCGGCTTATAACAGTATCCGGCTCGGACTCTTAACTACTCTTGCCTTACATTACAAGTCTTGCCATAACGGCGGTTTATCACTACGGGCCTTAAGCCGCCTCCGGGTCTTAAGCCCATTATTGATGCGCCATCCTCAAGCTTGGTACTGGGCTTCACGTGATGATCATTATGACGTAACCCGGCCCCTCCTGGGCGGGTGACTCTAATGGTTATATCCTCAACATAAAGTAAATTCATTTTTGCATTTCGGGATTGGGCATCCCTAAAACCTTTGCCTTACTCTCGTGCAATGACAAGTGAATAAACACTCATCGTGAGAATAACACATCTAGCATGGAAAATATTAGCCACCTCTCACCGCTCCGCGAGCGAAATAAACACACAAAAGAGAAGTGTTTTTTTTGAAAATTAGAGATGGCACATGCAAATTTGCTTAGAACGGCAAAAGAATACCGCATATAGGTAGATATAGTGGACTCATGTGGCAAAGCTGGTTTAAAGGATTTTGGATGCACAAGTAGAGATCATACTTGGTGCAAAATGAAGGCTAGCAAAAGATTGGGAAGCGACCAACCAAGAAACGGATAATCTCATAAGCAAGCACTAAGCATAAATAACACCGAATAATGCACCACAAGTAGGATATAATTTCATTGCATGACTATTGACTTTCGTTCTTGCATAGGGAATCACAAACCTTAACACCAATATTCTTACTAAAGCATAATTACTCATCAACATAACTCACATATCACATCATCATATCTCAAAACTATTACTAAGAATCAAGTTTATTTTGTCCAATGATCTTCATGAAAGTTTTTATTATATCCTTCTTGGATATCTATCACTTTGGACTAAGTTTCATGTGTTGCTTTTCATAAGCTCAAACAAATATAAGTGAAGATCATGAGCATAATGTTTTCTTTCTCTCAAATTAATTTAAGTGAAGCAAGAGAGAATTTCTTGAAAATTTTACTAACTCTCAAATGAATCTAAGTGAAGAAAGAGAGCATTTATTCAAAAATACTAAAGCACACCGTGCTCAAAAAGATATAAGTGAAGCACTAGAGCAAGTCCATAGCTCATAAAGATTTAGGTGAAGCATAGAGAGCAATTCTAACAAGTCATGACATAATTTTGGCTCTCTCAAATAGGTGTGTCCAGCAAGGATTGGTGACTTAAAACACAAAATAAAACAAGCAAAGATTCATATAATACAAGACGCTCCAAGCAAAACACATATCATGTGATGAATAAAAATATAATTTTGAGTAAAATACCGATGGTCGTTGGAAGAAAGCGGGGATGCCACTGGGGGGCATCCCCAAGCTTAGTTGGTTGCTCATTTTTGGATAATATCTTGGGATGCCGGGGCATCCCGAAGCTTAGGCTCTTCCATCCTTCCTTCATCCATTGTAAGATAACCCAAAACTTGAAAACTTCAATCACACAAAACTCAACAAAACATCTGTGAGATCTGTTAGTCTAAGAAAGCAAACCACTACTATAAGTATTATATCAAACCAATTAATATTTTGTTTTTGTATTATATCTACTGTATTCCAACTTTTCTATGGCAAAAACTTATCAAAGAAAACCATAGAGCCATCAAAATAAGCACACAACACAAAGAAAACAGAATCTGTCAAAACAGAACAGCCTGTAGCAATCTGACTTTTTTGAAAACTTCTGGAACTCCAAAAATTCTGAAAAAAATAGGACGACCTGAGAAATTTGTATATTAATCTTCTTAAAAAAGAATCATGGAAAAATCACTTTCTGATAAAAAATAAGAATTGTTTTCGTGAGCACAAAGTTTCTGTTTTTTTCAGCAAGATCAAACAACTATCACCCAAGAAGATCCTATCGGTTCTGCTTGGCACAAACACTAATTAAAACATAAAAAACACAATCATAACAGTAACATAATTGTGCTAACACTCAAGAACAGAAAGCAAAAGGCAAAAATAAATTTTATTCATTGGGTTGCCTCCCAACAAGCACTATAGTTTTACGCCCTTAGCTAGGCATAAAGCAAGGATCTAAGTTTTGTCATCTTTGTCCAACTCTTCAATCAAATACTTAGGATCCTTCAGAGATTTAGCATAAAGATCTTCAATAACAATACTTCTGGGAATAAATTGAAAGAATTCATCCTTGAAAGAAGGATCTCTTATCACTTCAACAAAATCCGGGTGAATACTAATCATCTTAAGATCTTCTTTATTACCACTACTAGAAGTTGCACCCTTGTTCTTGGTAGATTTGCCAATTTTTATGGGAGTTTTTTCGGTAGTTTTAGCGGAAGCAAAAGTCGTGCTTAGATCACCAAAAATTTCCTCTAATTTATCAATCCGAGACGAGCTTTCTTCTATTCTTTCATGGATTATGGTACCCTTTTCTTTTAGCAACTTCAAAATTTCTCCCGCTCTTTACCCAATCTTGGTTTCTTATCTATAATTTCCATATGGTCTTCGGTGAGCATTTTCTTTTCAATAGCATCTAATCTTTCTATAACATGCTCAAGAGTCAAATTTGTTTCATTAATCATAAGAGGTGGTGAGCCCACTAAATTTCCCAAAGCATTAAAAGCATCAAGAGAGGGACACATCAAGAAATTTCCACCGGCAATCGTATCAAGGACGAATCTATACCAAGTGGTGATGCCAATATAAAAGCAACGAAGAAGAACAACGGTAGACTGCTTACGAATAGATCTATTATGAGCATTGCAAATTCTATACGAAGCATCTTTTAAATTTTCTCCTCCCCTTTGTTTAAAGTTGAGAACCTCGTTCTCAGGAGTGCAAGCAATAGAGGAAGAGCTATCCATAACGATAATAACGGCAAACAAGATTGCACACAAAAACAAATCCGACAAGAAAACGGCGAACGAAAAAGAGGGGTGAATAAAATAGCAAATTTTTGTGAAGTGGGGGAGAGGAAAACGAGAGGCAAATGGAAAATAATGTAAATTCCGAGGAGATGAGATTTATGATTAGGAACCTGGCATATGTTGAAGATCCTCCCCGGCAACGGCGCCAGAAATTTCTTTTGATGTCGCTTGAAGCTACGTCGGCATTTCCCCAAAGAGGAAGGGATGATGCAACACAGCGGCGGTAGGTATTTCCCTCAGATATGAAACCAAGGTTATCGAACCAGTAGGAGAACCAAGCAACACAACGTAAACAACCCCTACACACATATAACAAATCCTCACAACCCGACGTGTTAAAGGGGTTGTCAATCCCTTCCGGGGTATGGCGCCTCAAGATAGGCAAACAAACATGAGATAAATTTGTAGTAAATTGATAGATAAATTGCCAAATAAAATAAATAAGAAAAAATTGCAGCAAGGTATTTATTTTTTTTACATTAATAGATCTAAAAATAAATGCAAGAGAAAATAGATCGCAAAGGCAAATAATATGAGAAAGAAGACCCCGGAGGCCGTAGGTTTCACTAGTGGCTTCTCTCGAGAAAAATAGCAAATGGTGGGTAAACAAATTACTGTTGGGCAATTGATAGAACTTCGAATAGTCATGACGATATCCAGGCAGTGATCATTATATAGGCATCACATCCAAGATTAGTAGATCGACTCCTGCCTGCATCTACTACTATTACTCCACACATCGACCGCTATCCAGCATGCATCTAGTGTATTAAGTTCATGGAGAAACGGAGTAATGCAATAAGAACAATGACATGATGTAGACAAGATCTATCTACGTAGACATAGACCCCATCGTTTTATCCTTAGTAGCAACGGTACATACATGTCGGTTCCCTTTCTGTCACTGGGATCAAGCACCATAAGATCGAACCCACTACAAAGCACCTCTTCCCATTGCAAGATAAATAGATCAAGTTGGCCAAACAAAACCCAAATATTGGAGAAGAAATACGAGGCTATAAGCAATCATGCATATAGGAGATCAAAGAAACTCAAATAACTTCCATGGATATAAAAAGATAGATCTTATCATAAACTCAAAGTTCATCGATCCCAACACACACACCGCAAAAGAGTTACATCATATGGATCTCCAAGAGACCATTGTATTGAGAATCCAGCGAGAGAGAGAGAAAGCCATCTAGCTACTAACTACGGACCCAAAGGTCTACAAAGAACTACTCACACATCATCGGAGAGGCACCAATGGAGGTGGTGAACCCCATCCGAGATGGTGTCTAGATTGGATCTGGTGGTTCTGGACTCTACGGCGGCTGGATGAATATTTCGTCGACTCCCCCAGGGTTTCTGGAATATTGGCGTATTTATAGAGCAAAGAGGCGGTCCGGTGGGCACCCGAGGTGGGCACAACACACCAGGGCGCGCCTGGGCCTCCTGGCGCGCCCTGGTGGGTTATGCCTCCCTTGGGGCACCCCCCCCCAGGCGCAGCCAGGGCCCGTTGTGTTCCTTCTGGCCCATAAAAATTCTCCGTAAAGTTTCGGGGCATTTGGACTCCGTCTGATATTGATTTTCTGCGATGTAAAAAACATGGAAAAAACAGCAACTCGCACTTGGCACCATGTCAATAGGTTAGTACCAAAAATGATATAAAATGATTATAAAACATCCAAGATTGATAATATAACAGCATGGAACAATCAAAAATTATAGATACGTTGGAGACGTATCAGTACCATGGTTTGCCTCTGAACTCAGATATGGTCTTCCACGAGCTAGGCTGTTTCAGAGTGAATCTGAATGGGGCGTAGTTGCAAGTTGATCATTACTACAACATTGTGTAAACCATTGTGTTCCTATCAGCGATTATTTCAGAGCCCCAACCTCTACCATTGCCTTATATTTGTTCACAAATTTTAGATTGCTATCTTGATACGTCCATTTTGCATCATGTTTACCTACTATTATTTATAATGTGTTTATGCATAATAATGCTTTTTGGAGTAATGTTAATGCCTTTTCTCTCATAATATTCAAGGTTCACACAAAGAGGGAGAATTTCGGCAGCTGCAAATCTGGACCTGAAAAAGCTACGTCAGGCTACCTATTCTGCACAACTCCAAATGAGCTGAAACTTCACGAGGAATTTTTATGGAATAAATAAGAAATACTGGAGCAAATAACTACCGGAGGGGGGCCACCTGGTGAGCACAGGAGACTAGGGCACGCCAGGCCCCCAGGCGCGCCCTGGTGGGTTGTGCTCAGCCCAGCCCACCTCCGGTGCCCATCTTCTGATATATAAGTCATTTTGACCTAGAAAATATTAGGAGAAGACTTTTGGGACGAAGCGTTGCTGTCTCGAGGCGGAACTTGGGGAGGAGCACTTTTGCCCTCTAGCGAAGCGATTTCGCCGGGGGAACTTCCCTCTCGGAGGGGGAAATCATCGTCATCATCATCACCAACAACTCTCCCATCTTGGGGAGGGTAATCTCCATCAACATCTTCAACAGCACCATCTCCTCTCAAACCCTAGTTCATCTCTTGTGTTCAATCTTTGTACCGAAACTATAGATTGGTACTTGTGGGTGACTAGTAGTGTTGATTACATCTTGTAGTTGATTACTATATGGTTTATTTGGTGGAATATTATATGTTCAGATCCATTATGCTATTTAATACCCCTCTGATCTTGAGCATGATTATCATTTGTGAGTAGTTACTTTTGTTCTTGAGGTCGCGGGAGAAATCTTGTTGCAAGTAATCATGTGAACTTGATATATATATATGTTCGATATTTTGATGATATGTTTGTTGTGATTCCCTTAGTGGTGTCATGTGAACGTCAACTACATGACACTTCACCATATTTGGGCCTAAGGTTAGATGATGGGTTGTGAGAGTGACAAAAGCTTAAACCCTAGTTTATGCGCTATTCCGTAAGGGACTGATTTGGATCCAAAAGTTTAATGCTATGGTTAGAAATTATTCTTAATACTTTTCTCGTAGTTGTGGATGCTTGCGAGGGGGTTAATCATAAGTAGGAGGTTTGTTCAAGTAAGAACAACACCTAAGCGTCGGTCCACCCACATATCAAATTATCAAAGTAGCAAACACAAACCAAACCAACATGATGAAAGTGACCAGATGAAATTCCCATGTACCCTCAAGAACGCTTTGCTTATCGTAAGAGACCGTTTTGGCCTGTCATTTGCCTCAAAAGGATTGGGCTACCTTGCTGCACTTTTCTTACTATTATCGTTACTTGCTCGTTACAAATTATCTTGCTATGAAACTACTCGTTAATTATAATTTCAGTGCTTGTAAACAATACCTTGCTGAAAACCACTTGTCATTTCCTTCTGCTCCTCGTTGGGTTCGACACTCTTACTTATTGAAAGGACTACGATTGATCCCCTATACTTGTGGGTCATCAGTTGCATCTGATTGGCACAACCGAGTTCTTCAGAAAATTGGTACCGAGGCCCATAACCTTGAACTCTGTTGCAGCAGAACGCAAGATTTTGATTTTCGATTCTCACTACACAGCAGCAACCGGATAACCAAAACACAACCAGTAGGCCTAAATGCAGTGATGGATCTAGGGGTGGGGTGTGGGGGCCATGGCCCCCACATACAATTTGCAGAACATTTTTTATTAGTACATTTATATGTATATTTAGTACTTTATTAACTATCAGTTTGCCTCAGTCAACTTTTTTTTCCTATGAGCTCTAGGTGCTCCCAAACAATAACAAAGGACCGAGAGAAAGAAAACGGAACTAGCCCACAAATTTGTACGTGATGTCACTTACGAGTAGATGTGGCGTAGATGCGCCCTAAATAGACTCGTATGCTAAATACTTCCAAATTACCTACTACAGAAAGAGGGGTTTTCATGAGCTCGAAAAATACTACTCCATGGTGAACTACTCACAACAAACAGAGGAACCGGAACCAGAAACCACCGAAAGAACAAGGATATCGAAGACCTGGTACCAGCCTCTCGCTGAGTCTGCCCAGTCCTCCTCATCACCGGGGGAGCTCCGGCGGATCCCTAGCGGAGGAGGGGTACCGGCTGCTCGCTCCGAGAGCGCATGCACAAGCCAGAAGGCAGGGCTCCAACATGTCGTGCTAAGATTCTCGACGCTGGCGTTGCCGGCGACGAATGTCCTCAACAAGGATATCGAAGCCCATCTTCTGGTATATAAGTAATTTTGACCTAGAAAAAAATCAGGAGAGGACTTTTGGGACGGAGCGCCACCGTCTCGAGGTGAAACTTGGGCAGGAGCACTTTTGCGCTCCGGCGGAGCGATTCCGCCGGGGGAGCTTCCCTCCCGGAGGGGAAAATCATCATCATTATCATCACCAACAACTCTCCCATCTTGGGGATGGCAATCTCCATCAACATCTTCAACATCACCATCTCCTCTCAAACTCTAGTTCATCTCTTGTGTTTAATCTTTGTACCGGAACTATATATTGGTGCTTGTAGGTGACTAGTAGTGTTGATTACATCTTGTAGTTGATTACTATATGGTTTATTTGGTGGAAGATTATATGTACAGATTCGTTATGCTATTTAATACCCCTCTGATCTTGAGCATGATTGTCATTTGTGAGTAGTTACTTTTGTTCTTGAGGTCACGGGAGAAATCTTGTTGCAAGTAATCATGTGAACTTGATATGTGTTCGATATTTTGATAGTATGTATGTTGTGATTCACTTAGTGGTGTCATGTGAATGTCGACTACATGAGACTGCATCATATTTGGGCCTAAGAGAATGCATTGTGGATTAGTTATTAGATGATGGGCTGCGAGAGTGACAGAAGCTTAAACCCTAGTTTACGCGCTATTCCTTAAGGGACCGATTGGATCCAAAAGTTTAATGTTGTGGTTAGAATTTATTCTTAATACTTTTCTCGTAGTTGCGGATGCTTGCAATGGGGTTAATCATAAGTAGGAGGTTTGTTCAAGTAAGAACAGCACCTAAGCACTGATCCACCCACATATCAAATTATCAAAGTAGCGAACACAAATCAAACCAACATGATGAAAGTGCACTACTGCAGGATGCTGCTAACGCGACGCTAGGATCAGAGACCCTTCGACGAAACTGTGTGCGATGCCATAATCGCAAATGGTGGTGTAAAAAACCCGTCAAAAAAGGTGCAAAACATTTGTGACGACGGATGCATCAAACACGGTTCAGATTTTAGTTGTGTGTGCGAAGCAGGGCATACGGTTGATCCAGACGAACTGTTTGCGATTAGACAGAACAACAGAAACGGGCAGCCATATCAATGCGTGTGCGATATACGGCATACAGTTCGCTCCGATGAACTATTTGCTATTAGGGAAAGCAACAGAAACGGTCAGCCAGATTAAGGTGTGTGTGATATACGGCATACGGTTCGGTCGAATGAACTGTTTTCGATTAGGGAAGAGAACATAAATGGTTCAACTTAACAAGATGTGTGTCATACATGGCAAAAGGCCCGGAGGTTAATTCGAGAACAAGTACACAGAGGTTAATTTGACATACATGACTTATAAGTTTCACAAAAATCATATCACTTTTTTTGGAAAACATTTAATTGCGTTGAATGTATATAATGCTCCGTTCTATTAGTTGAATTAACCTCGAGGTCAATGTTTTGGAAACATGTCGTAAAGTAACGGGATAGACCTTCATTCAAGCCAATCAACATGTGCTCAAAAAACAAAAATTATCAAAAAGTAATGAGATAGACCTTCTTCAAGCCAATCAACATGTGTACAAAAAACAAAAAATGAAAAAAAAATTACAAAACAAGGACCTCGAGGTTAATTCAACTAATATGATGGAGCACTGTATACATTCAACGCAATTAAATGTTTACAGTGACCCATCACATCAGTTAATTTAACATCGAGTCCACTTCCCATCCGGTCACCCATGTGATGACTACTCCAGCCTCGGCACACTTAACTTGGGAGTTTTGTTAGATGAGCTATCGGTAGGGAAGCTGGTCCTTGCTGCTGTAGGATCCCTCTTTGCATCCTTTATTGGGCACCCGGATGACCGACTGTTGCTGCCCAATGATCAATGCCACGTCCCCCGCATGGCAATTTTTGCAGCGGGTAACTGCATCGTCGCATCGCGCCGGGCGCAACCGCATGCACACGAACGTGCGTGATCGTGCACCGGCCCCAAACACTGGCAGCACAACTTATAAATTGATGGATGGAGTACTAGTTACAATGATGCATATAATTAAGCAAAGTGATCACACATGTCTGTATTGACTAGAACGAGAATGCAATAGCATAATAAGAGTTAAGGCCACGATATTGCGATCACAGTGGTGGTTACAGGAGGCAAGAAGAAAGATGCATCCATCAATGTACGACCTCCTCCTCCTCAACTCAGTGCGCCGGGCCACCGACCGGCGTCTAAGGAGAGGCAGCTTTTGTGGCGAGGTCAAGGTGCTTTTCAGCAAAGGCATCCAAGGTTCCAACCGGTTGAAGAAGGCCAACGTCGTAGCGTCCTCACCGGCCGTGTAGATACCTATGTACACGATTCGCTCATACACATGGATGTGTAGGTCGACGGTTTCTTGCAGGGTGAGACGCCTCGCGGTGAGCGCGACCTCCAAGTGGACATTCTTCGTGGCGTCGGCGGGCAGTCGCAGGGCCACCAGTGCTTGAAAGAGGTTCCGGCCATGGAGGCCGATTAGGGTGGCACGCAATGAGGAGCCCGGGTGCGCGGGCTAGAGGAGTACGACGATGTCGTCCACGAGCTTCTTGACGAAGGTGAACCTGTTGGTGGTGCGAACGATCATCTGGTCATACTAAGAGTCGTAGCTGGCGTCGACGGCGGCCATCCACCAGCCGGTCGCCAACACCGTGTGGAGACGATCCACAGTGCCATGCCGCAGTGGGTCTGGAGTGAGCACTTTTGCGCTTATTAGTGTAGGTGCTTAGGCAAATGCTTAGGTGTGTACGATGTGGTAGATGCATTGGAATGGAGGGGCGCCTTTATATGAGTGCAAACCGCGTTCCATTCACATCGTGATGCCTCTTCTCCCGGTCCTCCTCCCATTACTTCCCTCATGCATTCACACGATGCTAATTGAAGGAGGATGCATCATTGGCTGTTCAACATTTCGAGAACCGCTACCCTCTCCCTCGTCTGCATTAAAGTCGTATCGGGAACTGTGCCGCCCGCTGTCAAATCGAATAGTACTGCGTCGCCCGATACACACCCGGCTGAACACGCCTCCTCGCCTCCATCTATGCTTAATTACTGAATTTCAGTTGCAAAAATTAGATACTGGTAGTGATTTTTAGCTTCATATTTTGACAAATCGCAGTGTTACAAGATTGGCAAATGGCAATGTTACTAGATCAACAAATGTCAATCTTTCTAGTCTGACAAATGGCAACATACCCAATATGACAGATGCAAATCGCACCAAATTGTTTGTAAGTGGTTCACACGGTTCATGCAAAAGAACCTTTTGTGTTCAAGAGATGCACAAATCCTGCTCTCACTTTGCATACGGGTGTTCTATCTAAAACGTTTGCGATCAAGAGCCATTAAAACCTATAGCCATTAAAACCAAGACACGTGGTGTCACGTGAATGGTTAACATAACGCACACGGTTTGAATTATACAAATGTTTGAGATATTAAAGTGGCAGCTATTTTTTCAAAATGCCTTTGTTGGCTGTTATTCGAGTGCGCCTTCTCTCAAAATGGACACGAAAAATAACGCAGCATGTCAGGTGCCATTACATTATAGCATGCCAGGTTTCATGAATTTCAGACGAGTTTTGGATTTACTAGAATTTAAAAAAAGTATCTCAACGTTTTGCCGGCAATCAACGGTGCCCTGGTGTTTGAAATTCATTCCCATTTCTTGCATTGGACCTAAGCATGCACCCAAGGACAAAGATTTGATTTTTCAACCAATTTATATGCATTGGAGCATGTGCATGTAGTTCAAATTTGAATTATGCAGATAAATGCATTGAGAACTCACTTAATGCATAAAAATGTCCAAACGAACCCCAAAAAATCACAAAAATTGACACAACACTCCCGTTGTTCTATGTTGACAAGAGAAATTTTTTGAAAGCAATAAGAGGCAATGGATATCGTTTTGTCCCCAAAGGTGGGACGTTCCCTCGCGAAACCCTCATGCTTGTTGTGAGAAGCTCTGGTTTGTGAGAAACATATACCCAAACCTGCCCCGAATGGGACAAAAAATTTACCACGGCATGTTGATGCCGCTCCATGATAGCATGTCAAGTTTCATGAATTTCAGACGAGTTTTGGATTTACTAGAATTTAAAACCAGGTATCTCAATGTTTGCGGCCGAGTGACGGTGGCAGGGTGTTTGACATTCAATCCCATTTCTTGCACGGGACCTAAGCATGCACCCAAGGACAAAGATTTGATTTTTCAACCAATTTATATGCATTAGAGCATGTGCATGTAGTTCAAATTTGAATTATGCACATAAATGCATTGAGAACTCACTTAATGCATAAAAATGTCCAAACGAACCCCGAAAAATCACAAAAAATAACACAACACTCTTGTTGTTCTATGTTGACACGAGAAAAAATTTGAAAGCAATAAGAGGCAATGGATATCGTTTCATTCCCAAAGGTGGGACATTCCCTCGTGAAACCATCATGCTTGTTGTGAGAAGCTCTGGTTTGTGAGAAGCATATACCCAAACCTGCCCCAAATAGGACAAAAAATTTACCATGGCATGTTGATGCCGCTCCATGATAGCATGCCAAGTTTCATGAATTTTAGACATGTTTTGGATTTACTAGAATTTAAAAACCAGGTATCTCAATGTTTGCGGCCGAGTGACGGTGGCAGGGTGTTTGACATTCATTCCCATTTCTTGCATGGGACCTAAGCATGCACCCAAGGACAAAGATTTGATTTTTCAACCAATTTATATGCACTGGAGCATGTGCATGTAGTTCAAATTTGAATTAAGCACATAAATGCATTGGAAACTCACTTAATGCATAAAAATGTCCAATCGAACCCCGAAAAATCACAAAAAATAACACAACACTCCTGTTGTTCTATGTTGACACGAGAAATGTTTTGAAAGCAATAAGAGGCAATGGATATCGTTTCGTCCCCAAAGGTGGGGCGTTCCCTACCGAAACCATCATGCGTGTTGTGAGAAGCTCTAGTTTGTGAGAAACATATGCCCAAACATGCCCCAAATGGGACAAAAAAATTACCACGACATGTTGATGCCGCTCCACGATAGCATGCCAAGTTTCATGAATTTCAGACGAGTTTTGGATTTACTAGAATTTAAAACCAGGTATCTCAATGTTTGCGGCCGAGTGACGGTGCCAGGGTGTTTGACATTCATTCCCATTTCTTGCATGGGACCTAAGCATGCACCCAAGGACAAAGATTTGATTTTTCAGCCAATTTATATGCACTGGAGCATGTGCATGTAGTTCAAATTTGAATTATGCACATAAATGCATTAAAAACTCACTTAATGCATAAAAATGTCCAAACGAACCCCGAAAAATCACAAAAAATAACACAACACTCCTGTTCTTCTATGTTGACACGAGAAAATTTTTGAAAGCAATAAGAGGCAATGGATATCGTTTTGTCCCCAAAGGTGGGGCGTTCCCTACCGAAACCATCATGCTTGTTGTGAGAAGCTCTAGTTTGTGAGAAGCATATACCCAGACCTGCCCCAAATGGGACAAAAAAATTACCACGGCATGTTGATGCCGCTCCATGATAGCATGCCAAGTTTCATGAATTTCAGACAAGATTTGGATTTACTAGAATTTAAAAACCAGCTATCTCAATGTTTGCGGCCGAGTGACGGTGGCAAGGTGTTTGAGATTCATTCCCATTTCTTGCATGGGACCTAAGCATGCACCCAAGGACAAAGATTTGATTTTTCAACCAATTTATATGCACTGGAGCATGTGCATGTATCTCAAATTTCAATTATGCACATAAATGCATTGAAAACTCACTTAATGCATAAAAATGTCCAAACGAACCCCGAAAAATCACAAAAAATTAACACAACACTCCTGTTGTTCTATGTTGACACGAGAAAATTTTTGAAAGCAATAAGAGGCAATGGATATCGTTTCGTCCCCAAAGGTGGGGCGTTCCCTACCGAAACCATCATGCTTGTTGTGAGAAGATCTGGTTTGTGAGAAGCATATACCCAAACCTACCCCAAATGGGAAAAAAAATTACCACGACATGTTGATGCCGCTCCATGATAGCATGCCAAGTTTCATGAATTTCAGACGAGTTTTGAATTTACTAGAATTTGAAAACCAGGTATCTCAATGTTTGCGCCCGAGTGACGGTGGCAGGGTGTTTGACATTCATTCCCATTTCTTGCATGGGACCTAAGCATGCACCCAAGGACAAAGATTTGATTTTATAACCAATTTATATGCACTGGAGCATGTGCATGTAGTTTAAATTTGAATTATGCACATAAATGCATTGGAAACTCACTTAATGCATAAAAATGTCCAAAGGAACCCTGAATAATTCCAATTCTTTTATGACACACATATAGTTGCTTGTTCAGTGCAGATAAAAGGTCTAGCAATTCAAACACCGTCCATGGCCGTTGTGACCCCATTATGTAATTCAAATCAAGACGAAAAATCAAGTAGATCCCACACAGTTTATTATAACCAACAGTGTGAGATGCAGCACAAAATATCTTGGAGCACCATCAGAGTATAGTACACATACGGCTTACGCGAGAAAGTGCGACGGCTACAGTCCATAGCCCGCTTTGAGTAAGGGACCGTGTCTGATGACACTTTGCGCGCTAGTTTTTTCGCTGAAGCAATTCCAAATTTTCGGCTTCCACGGAAATATCTACCTCCCCGCCCCCTCCCCCTTACCAAAAGCCACATTTCCCCTGTTTCCGCCTTCCTTTCCAAGTTGAAACCTTCACTCCTTGCTTGCAGCGCCGCCTCCTCGCTGGCGACCCTCCTTCACGCTGCTTGGCCTCGCCTATCCAGGCAGGTAATCCACACCCGACCCCCATCCTCCTCCTTCCACATCCCACATGCCCCGACCGCCGGCGCGAGCGCGACACCTTCCACCCAAATCATCGACCCCTCCACCAAATAAGCGCCGGCCTAAGTCATGATGCACGCAGTATAGCCAGGATCTCAAGGAGCATTTGGCAGCGGAGAAGCAAATCGCGGCCGCGCACGCGGATGAGGTCGCGATGGCTGCCATTCGTGCCGACCCCCAGATCTTGGAGGAGCACCTCGCTGCCGAGGCCACCGTTGACGCCTTGCACGCCGACGCCGCGATGCGGTTGGCTGCTTTAAACGACAATTCGTGGCGTTTTCTCGAGGCCACTGTCGGTGCCTTCGACGAAGACTATGAGGTGTTTTCTCAACGTGCACGTGCTTACCTCATCTCGAGAGCCTGCGGGTTGGTGCCCGGAGCGTCTCAGGCAACTCACCACTACAACGAGGGCACCCACGATACGGAGGCCTCGCCCTCTTCCATGTCCAAGGAGCCAATCGTCATCGATATCTCCTAAACAGAGGAGTAGCTTGTCTTATTAGCTCACTATAAGGACTCATGTTCACTTTGCTAGCTACTGCCTTTCCTTAACAAATTCTAGTGAATTGTGCTATCTACTTTTACCATGCAATCTTCTGCTATAGTGTATATGTTCTATATGTCGTGCAATGTGGTGCTGCTTGGTTCAATTCTGCAAATGTGATGTTCAATTCTTCAGGGTGTAATATTTCCAAGTTGTTAAGCATGCTTGGTTTGGTTAACTGTCTGATCTGCTATTACGAGTATGTTATATTATGCAATGTGGTGCTCAGTTAACGTTTGGTTCATTTGTTGTGGTGTTTAGTTAACTGCTTGGTTCAATTCTGCAATGCGATGTTCAATTGTTGTGGCCGCATTCTGTTATTGTATACCATGTGAGAAATAAATCGAATTCGGCTGTACTAAATACATGAGAAACAAATACAATTGCTATATTTCCAAGTTGTTAAGCATACTTGGTTTGGTTAACCGTCTGATCTTCTATTAGGAGTATGTTATATTGTGCAATGTGGTGCTCAGTTAACGTTTGGTTCATTTGTTGTGGTGTTTAGTTAACTGCTTGGTTCAATTCTGCAATGCGATGTTCAATTGTTATGGCTGCATTCTGTTATTGTCTACCATGTGAGGAATAAATCGAATTTGCCTGCACTTAATACATGATAAACATATACAAGTGCTATATTTCCTAGTTCTTAATCATGCTTGGTTTGGATAAATGGGTTTTCCATGTGGCTTGAATTAATCTGATGAATCTCCAATATGCTTATTTATCATCAACATATTTTACTGATAGCATGCGAACCCTTACTTAACCTGATGACTAACTACCTTATATGTGTTGCAGGGAAACAATGGGAAGCACTGAGGTTTACAAGATGGTACTAACTACTATACCTTGTCTTTTTTTATTCCTTTGCCCATTTCCAATATAGAGAAGATATTTATGCACATCCTTGTTTTCAGGGTTCACTGATGATTAACTCTCAAACCACCTCTGTGGTCAGGAGGCGAGGAAGTTTTCATACAACACCCACGGTTCAATATTGAAGTGTTCGTGAAGGGGTCGAAGGGTGGACGGTCAATCATCCACAAGCACTGGCCTAAAGTTGCAAAGACCCTCAACATGAATGAAGGCTCAATATTCGCCTTCCGCTTCAGCAGTTTTCCAGATGAGATGCATCTCTCTATGTACCGTCTATGATGCTAATTTTGAAAGGTTCCAGATGTTGCATGTGAAACTTGCTGCTGGTGCAGTTGTGTAATGAGGTAGCTGAGTGCTGAAGCTATATCATGTTGTACTCCGATGTATTTCAGTTATGAAATCCTGCTTCCTTAATATGGAAATAGAATATATTATGTGCTTAATATGAATGTCAATTAGATTAGTAAATGGATTATTAATAATAGGGCAATTAGCCCACTAATTGGCCAATTAACTTGCTAATTGGGCTTTCCTATTGCAAACGGTTATTGAGGAAACACCGTGGGCGATGACCTCAGGTGTGATGCCCCCGATTCAATCGTACACTAATCATGCACACAAACATGTAAGATCAAGAATAGGGACTCACGGGAAGATATCACAACACAACTCTAAAAACATAAATAAGTCATATAAGCATCATAATACAAGCCAGGGGCCTCGAGGGCTCGAATACAACTGCTCGATCATAGGCGAGTCAGCGGAAGCAACAATATCTGAGTACAGACATAAGTAAACAAGTTGCCATAAGATGGCTAGAACAAACTGGGATACAGATCGAAAGAGGCGCATGCCTCCTGCCTGTGATCCTCCTAAACTACTCCTGGTCGTCGGCGGCGGCCTGCACATAGTAGTAGGCACCCTCTGTGTAGTAGGGGTCATCGTCGACGGTGGCGTCTGGCTCCTGGGCTCCAGCATCTTGTTGCGACAACTGAGAGGAAAGGAAAGGGGGAAAAGAGGGAGAAAAGAAACCGTGAGTACTCATCCAAAGTACTCGCAAGCAAGGATCTACACTACATATGCATGGATATCTGTGTAAAGGGGCAATATCGGTTGACTGAACTGTAGAATGCCAGAATAAGAGGGGGATAGCTAGTCCTGTCGAAGACTACGCTTCTGGCACTCTCCATCTTGCAGCATGTAGAAAAGAGTAGATGGTAAGTTCACCAAGTAGCATCGCATAGCATAATCCTACCCGGTGATCCTCCCCTCGTCGCCCTGTGTGAGAGCGATCACCGTGTTATATCTGGCACTTGGAAGGGTGTGTTTTATGAAGTATCCGGTTCTAGTTGTCATAAGGTCAAGGTACAACTCCGTGTCGTCCTGTTACCGAGGATCATGGCTATTCGAATAGATAAACTTCCCTGCAGAGGTGCACCACATTACCCAACACGCTCGACCCCCTTTGGCCGGACACACTTTCCTGGGTCATGCCCGGCCTCGGAAGATCAACACGTCGCAGCCCCACCTAGGCACAACAGAGAGGTCAGCACGCCGGTCTAAATCCTATGGCGCAGAGGTCTGGGCCCATCGCCCATTGCACACCTGCACGTTGCGAGGGCGGCCGGAAGCAGACCTAGCAACCTCCATTACAAAGGAAGTTGTGTTACGCGGTCCAACCCGGCGCGTGCCGCTCAGTCACTGACGTTAAGAAGGCTTCGGCTGATACCATGACGTCGAGTGCCCATAACTGTTCCTATGTAGTTGGTTAGTGCGTATAGGCCAGTGGCCAGACTCAGATCAAATACCAAGATCTCGTTAAGCGTGTTATTTTGAAGTTACCGCGGACGCCGACCAGGGCCAGGCCCACCTCTCACCTAGGTAGTCTCAACCTGCCCTGTCGCTCCACCACAAAGATCCACCCAGAGGGCCGTCGGGACAAAGGTCCTTTCAGCCCCCAATCCGTGAATCACTCGGGGGTACTCTACGAGCCGACCCGACTTTAGTCACCACATGTATCATATATTATGTATATAAGTATATACCCGTGATCACCTCCCGAGTGATCACGGCCCGATAGTATAGCATGGCAGACGGACAAGAATGTAGGGCCACTGATGGAATACTAGCATCCTATACTAAGCATTTAGGATTGCAGGTAAAGGTAACGACAGTAGTAGGAAAGACAGGCTATGCAGCAGAATAGGATTAACTGAAAGCAGTAACATGCTACACTACTCTAATGCAAGCAGTAGAGAAGGAATAGGCGATATCTGGTGATCAGGGGGGCTTACCTGGTTGCTCTGGCAAGTAGGGGTCGTCAACAACGTAGTCGATCGGGGCACCAGCAGCGACGTCAGTCTCGTAGTCTACCGGAGAGAAGAGGGGGAAGAAACAATGAATACAATGCAAACAGATGCATAACGATGCATGACATGACAACGAATAGTGTTAGGCGTGCCGTAATCGGTAGGAGGTGATACCGGCGAAGGGCGGAAACATCCGGGAAATACCCCCGGTGTTTTGCGTTTTCGGACAAATGAACCGGAGGGGAAAAGTTGCGTCTTCGCTATGCTAAGGATGTGTGGCAGACGAACGGACTGCGTATTTGGATTCATCTCGTCGTTTTGAACAACTTTCATGTACAAAGTTTTTCCATCCGAGTTACGGTTTATTTTATATTAATTTTAAAAGAATTAATCATTTTTAGAATTTATTTAATTATTTTAATTCAACAATATCCAGAATAGTGTATGCTGACGTCATCATGACATCAGCAGTCAATAGGGCATTGACTGGGTCAAACTAACATGTGGGTCCCAGCTATCATTGACTGTTAACTAACCTAACAGATTAATTAACTAAACTAAGTGATTAGGTTAATCTAATTAGGATTAATTAAGTTAATTAATTAATTAATTAATTAATTTTATTTTTTAATTAATTATTTTTTTTAAAAATCGTTCTAGGCGTGGGCCCCATTTGCCATAGGGGGCATAGCGGGCGCGCGGGCAGCGGGTTACAGGCGCTGGCGGAGCCAAGCGAACCCGGGCGACGGCGGCCCTGGCGGGTGATACGTCTCCAACGTATCTATATTTTTTGATTGTTCCATGTTATTATATTATCCATCTAGGATGTTTTATATGCATTTATATGCTATTTTATATAATTTTTGAGACTAACCTATTAACCTAGAGCCCAGTGCCAGTTTCTGTTTTTTCCTTGTTTTTGAGTATCGCAGAAAAGGAATACCAAACGGAGTCCAATTGACGTGCCATTTTTTGATGATTTTTTATGGAGTAAAAGAGTTGGGCCAGAAGAGTCCCGGGTTGTCCACGAGGATGGGGGCGCGCCCTACCCCCTGGGCGTGGTCCCCTATCTCGTGGACGACTCGGAGACCCCCCTGACGTGAGACCGCGCCAAAATTTTCTATAAATACAGAAACCTCCAGAACATAACCTAGATCGGGAGTTCCGCCGCCGCAAGCCTCTGTAGCCACCAAAAACCAATCGGGGCCCTGTTTCGGCACCCTGCTGGAGGGGGAATCCCTCACCGGTGGCCATCTTCATCATCCCGGCGCTCTCCATGATGAGGAGGGAGTAGTTCACCCTCGGGGCTGAGGGTATGTACCAGTAGCTATGTGTTTGATCTCTCTCTCTCTCATGTTCTTGATTTGGCACGATCTTGATGTATAGCGAGCTTTGCTACTATAGTTGGATCTTATGATGTTTCTCCCCCTCTACTCTCTTGTAATGGATTGAGTTTTCCCTTTGAAGTTATCTTATCGGATTGAGTCTTTAAGGATTTGAGAACACTTGATGTATGTCTTGCGTGGGATACCCGTGGTGACAATGGGGTATTCTATTCATTCACTTGCTGTATGTTTTGGTGATCAACTTGCGGGTTCCGTGACCTTGGGAATCTATGCATAGGGGTTGGCACACGTTTTCGTCTTGACTCTCCGGTAGAAACTTTGGGGCACTCTTTGAAGTTCTTTGTGTTGGTTGAATAGATGAATCTGAGATTGTGTGATGCATATCGTATAATCATACCCGCAGATACTTGAGGTGACATTGGAGTATCTAGGTGACATTAGGGTTTTGGTTGATTTGTGTCTTAAGGTGTTATTCTAGTACGAACTCTAGGAAAGATCGAACGGAAAGAATAGCTTCGTTTTATTTTACTACGGACTCTTGAATAGATCGATCAGAAAGAATAACTTTGAGGTGGTTTCATACCCTACAATAATCTCTTCGTTTGTTCTCCGCTATTAGTGACTTTGGAGTGACTCTTTGTTGCATGTTGAGGGATAGTTATATGATCCAGTTATGTTATTATTGTTGAGAGAACTTGCACTAGTGAAAGTATGAACCCTAGGCCTTGTTTCCTAGCATTGCAATACCGTTTACGCTCACTTTTATCGCTTGCTACCTTGCTGTTTTTATAATTTCAGATTACAAAAAGCTATATCTACCATCCATATTGCACTTGTATCACCATCTCTTTGCCGAACTAGTGCACCTATACAATTTACCATTGTATTGGGTGTGTTGGGGACACAAGAGACTCTTTGTTATTTGGTTGCAGGGTTGTTTGAGAGAGACCATCTTCATCCTACGCCTCCCACGGATTGATAAACCTTAGGTCATCCACTTGAGGGAAATTTGCTACTGTCCTACAAACCTCTGCATTTGGAGGCCCAACAACGTCTACAAGAAGAAGGTTGTGTAGTAGACATCAGCGGGCACAGCCGCAGTGGCCAAGGCGGCGGGGTGGTGCAGCCGGGCCGGCGAGTGGCCAAGCGGGCGCGGGGTAGCACGCGAGCGGGGGCTGTGGGGCGGCGCAAGCGGGCGGCGGCAGCTCCGATGCGGCGCGAGCGGGGCGGCCAAAGTAGCAGCTGCGGCGGCAGCGCAGGCGGGCGCGGCAAGCAGTCGGCGAGCACGAACGAGCGGGAGGGGCGGCAGGCCGGAGCGTGCAGTGCAGCAGGGTCGCGGGCGGTCACGGTGATGGGAAGGAGGCGGGGAACGGTGCAGGGCTCGGGGCGAAGGACACGGGGCCTCCGAGCGGCGCCGCAGTGAAGTGGCCGGAGCCGGGCGGTGGCGGCACAGCCCGCGGGCAGTAGAAGCAGCAGGAGCAGTGCAGGATGGGGCGCGTCGAGGCCGCAGCGCCAGGCAGAGGCGGGCGGCAGAGCGCAGAGGCGCGGCGGCTCGACGAGAGCAGCGGCGGACGGCCGTGGCTGTTGCGGGCGATGGGGACGACGGTGAGCGCGCGTATGTGCGCGCGTCGTGGACGAGGAGAAGGAGAGGAGGGGGGCTCACGAGGGGAACGTAGGGAAAATGGCAGCGGGATTCGAGGCGGGGGATGGGGACAACGTGGACGTAGGGGAGGCAGTCCGGCGAGGTGACCTCCGGCGAGGTCCTCGGGCGGTGGCGATGGTGATGCCCCGAACCAGATCGGGATCGAGGGGAGGGGGCGACATGGGTGGGGGAGTGGGGCGACGGGGGTTAGGGTTTCCGTCGGTGGGGGTTATGGAGGGAAGTGGGTGGGCTAGCTGGCCGGCTGACTAGCTGGGCCGGTTGGGGGGTGTTTCTTTCTTTTTTTGTTTTGTTTTCTATTTTTATTCTTTTCCTTTTTCTTTATTTTCTCTATAGTTTTAATCAATTTAAATTATTTAGAGATCCTGTAAAAACGTGGTTCCTTCACCATAAATACCTAGGCAATAATTGGCACACTCCGAACATTTTAGTTTTAGTGTTTGAAAACTTTTGATGTTTGACAAAAATTAAAATTTGAATTCGAAACGTTTTGAACTAACGCGAGATTAGCGACAGTAAGAGAGGTGACGCGGCATCATTAGCAGAGGTTCACTATAGCATAACTATCCAGGCGTTACAATTCTCCTCCACTACAAGAAATCTCGTCCCGAGATTTTAAGAGGTGGCATAAGGGAGAAAGTTCTTGCTTGCTCTTCTCGAAGAGGTTGATCCACTACGTTGATGTCTTCATTTCTCTACTCCAGGTCATCATGATGAAGCTGACATTCTTTTCTTTAGGATCTCCATTGTACTTATGAAAAAGATAAGGGGGGAGACTCGGGAAGGACGAAGCTCAACACATGCTAGGTACTTGGGGGCTATCTCAGTGAACGAGGCATAGAGGCATCTCTTGAGATGAAATTCAAGAGAGTCATCGAGAG
This sequence comes from Aegilops tauschii subsp. strangulata, assembly GCF_002575655.3. Classification (NCBI taxonomy): domain Eukaryota; kingdom Viridiplantae; phylum Streptophyta; class Magnoliopsida; order Poales; family Poaceae; genus Aegilops; species Aegilops tauschii. The sequence goes on from NC_053035.3 coordinate 328,061,891, forward strand.
CAAGGTAAGAAGGTTCAATAAGAAATTTCAAGCGGATGGGCAATCGTTCGTTGCCTGAAACAGAGTGTGAAAGGGGTTCGAAGCAATGAAAAGAAATAATGCGTCTAATACTAGACTAGATCATCCATAGGACGGTGGCTCGTTAATTTCATACGAAGCCAAGGGCAAAGGATACTTCAGAATCAAGGTTGTAAAGGAGAGTCAGGTTTCGATCCTGTGGAACGGTGGGTTATGGGCCCACCATGTGGGTTAATAGTAGGAAGGGCGGTGGCGTCTTGCAGGATCATGTAAGCAAGGCATGTCAGAGGATAGCTTGTTAGTTATGTCGGCAACAACATCGGTACCAAGGGCGAGGGACGAAGAGAACCATTTTCCTGCTCGTTGAACGAGGCGGACCCATAGGCAAAGTTCTCGTCCAGCGATGGTTATCGGAATGTCGTCAACAAAAGTAACAGGGTCTTACTGACAGAGTGGTACAACGAGGTGTTTACGTAAGCAGGAGAAAATTACTGCTTAGATCATATAGATCACAAGAAAGGTTAAACAAAACAATGGAAAGGAAATTGTGATTACCAGATTAAATAGAACAATGAAAAGGAAAATGTGTTTAAACACATATTCCAGTTGTATATCCTTCCCAAGGACAAGTAGAGCATGACATCCATGACATGATAGAAAGTAGAAAACCATTTAGGTAAGGGGAAAGGAATTCCACGACATTACCCATACAACGGTGTTTGGATAATTGATAAAGAAAATTTAGCATTGCTGCTTCAAATGTTCTTATTGAGAATCGGAGTAACACATATATGCTTCGAGATAGCATTGACATGGTCATCATGTAAAGGTTAGATTTTTTGATACACAAGGATCCATAAGGAACAACTTATAGAATAAGTTTTACAATTTCATCATGGAAGAAAGGATAACCTTGCTAACAAGGAAACTGTAACAATAGGTCCTCCGGCCAGGTGTACTAGGCATGACACCACCTTACTGGGTCATGTAAAGACCAATGTTAAAACTCTTGGAAATATGTTCAAACCATCATATATGACCCGAGATTCGGATCTAATTGGTGTCGGGATACCTCAGACTCGGGATGCCTGAGAAGAAAAGGTGCAACACAATTGACGAGATGACATTGTAAGATTATCAGGAAATGAACTATGAAAGCGAGTTCCGAAACAAGATCATCATTAAACAAAGGGAAAAGACGAGGGTGTGGCTGATGGACTCAGCGTCTATTCCTCAAGTTTTACTAAAAGATGGATTTCCACAATTATGTGAACAAGGAGATCACATTTGTCAGATCAAATGATATAGTGAGGTGTGCTCGAGGTAAACGTACACAATTAAACATTGGTTGAAGGTGCACCCAAAATACGGACTTAGGTAGCATAATCAACGTTAGAATGCTGATTCGATAACCAATGGTCTAAGAATGAAATGTCGACCATTAACTTCAAAGCAATAAGGTTGCTAGAAGTTTTAAAATTACTAGTCCATTTGTCGGTATTACTGTTAGGAACAACACGGGGACCAAGAAAAGAATGGTGATGGTGATAAGTATCACTTATATCAAGAATTCTCAAGAAGTGGTGAAATTCCCACGACATCCTTGACATAAAAGATGGTAATATTCCAAGGTAGAACATAACACAAGCTGGATAGAAAGGAACTCAAGGTAATACACAAAACATGAGCAAGTTTGTGTTGGAGGGAGGGCATTAACGTTGCCGATGATAATACAAACCATCGAGGGGCAAGGATGGTATTTCCCATCAAGAATTCAATAGATATTTTGGAAGAGCTCAGAATGTTGATGATCACGACACCTTTGTTGAAAGATTCCATGAGGTTGCCATTGAATAACGACGACATCAAGCAAAAGGAATGGTGAAGCAAAAGACCACTGGAACCACGGATATGACACAAACTCGGAATCAAGTATTGTTGTTCAAGAAAATAATATATGACAAGGAAGATCGACGTAAGCTTAGCTCATCGTCGAAAGTTGTGCTCTAGAAGGAAGGACCCGCTAGCACAGTTAAAATTTAGCACAATAATGATATAGCCGAGTAGGCTAGGAATGACGTGATCGAGTTCAAACTCATAAGTAATGAAGGTTACCAAGAGTTGTTTAATCGCGGTGCGGACTCGATTCAGTTATCAATGTCTTTGAGTGTTTAATAATTCAGAGCTCGTGAAAAATTGGAATCAATGAGAATGTAGTACTTGACGGAGAACTCATAAGAATTTATGCAGTTATGTGATAATCTCGAGATACCAGGGGGTAATACTCGATGACAGACCAAAGTAGAGGTTGGACTGGGGTATTTCTTTGCAGAGGACAAGTGCTTAAACTTGCCCGAGAAATGGGATCAAAGAAGAACATATGGTCGGAACCACGATTGCAAAGGATCAATTCACCGATACCAAAGGATATTATATCAAGGAAATAGTTATTATTACAAGAAGCTTCCATGATAGGATCTACATAATGTCCATGGGCATGAACACAAAGGTTCAAGGTCGACTCCCACTTCCTCAATGCATAACCTTCCATTCACCTCTCGTATTTCGAAAATGACATTAGTTGTTGAAAGTTCTACCTAGCGCAATACCAGATAAGCATGACCCGTGAAATCTTTTGGGTTCACACAGATTAGGGAAGCTGTTGGTTCAACCCATCGGGGCATCTTAGGAACATATACCACAAACTTCGGAGTAAATAATACAAGCTTGCAAGTAGAGTATGGTTATCAAAGCAGAGGATACAAATTACCATAGGCATTATATACCCATGGAAAGGCTCATAAGGTTATTGAATATGAAGGACACTGTCGGATAATAATACAACAAGGGGTCCTGTGGTCTACAATGGAGCTGATGCGAGTATCGGTACTCTATCAGAGGAAGAAGGAACGAAAGGGCATCGGATTATAGAAACAACTGACTAATTCAAAGATCAAATGCAAAGGAATTATCATTTCCAAATCAAGGGATCAAAGTCGACGGTCTGATTAAGAATGGATAAGTTGAATAGACTTAGGGGGTACAATCAACGGCAATTTGATTGGTCGATAACCAGCTCATGTTCAAAATGACATTTGAGCCGGAAAGATAATTTAAAAGGGTCAACTGATGATTGTGTGCATTCGCACTCATGTTGAATCAATAGGATCAAAATGACGGTGTCAAAGGAGACTAATGAATATTGCCAGACATATGAGAAGCATCCATAATGCAAGCAAACAAGTATTTGCAGAGCAATAAGCTGCTAAGGATTTTCGGAGGATCGAGTAGTATTTCGAAGACTTTTGTGAAACACCTGAACAACTGGGGATGAGCGAATAGTCGATAAGTGCGAGGAATTATCCGTAGGGGTATCCATGTGGCAAAGAACTGCAAGGCAGTAGGCACAAAGTATTCTCGGAACAATAAAGATAATTTCGAGGTATCTTATAATAACAAGATCAACGGGGAAAGATTGTATGAATGGCAAGTGTACATGGTTATCCATAGAGGTTTATTGATGGATGGGAATTGCAAAAGCGATGGCACAAAGTCTCGAGAGAACATCATAGAGTATCCTCGAAATCTTCTGATGTAGCAGACGATCATCGGTAATAAGGTGCTCTCCGTATGAAAGTGATCACAAGATCCTAATGTTAGATTTAGCAAAATTCATTTAACCTGAATAGAAGAGAGATCAGAGTCCCGGAGTATAGATGGGGAATAAAATATCCTAATACCACCCAATGGCAACGTGGGCCCATAAGGCACACAGCCATGTTAGTAAAAGTTTTGTAATGTCTAGACTCGACTTCGGCCAAGGAGTGTGGAAGGGGGATTCCTACAGGCAGTCGGCTCTGATACCAACTTGTGACGCCCCCGATTCAATCGTACACTAATCCTGCACAAAAACATGTACGATCAAGATCAGGGACTCACGGGAAGATATCACAACACAACTCTAAAAACATAAATAAGTCATACAAGCATCATAATACAAGCCAGGGGCCTTGAGGGCTCGAATACAAGTGCTCGATCATAGACGAGTCAGCGGAAGCAATAATATCTGAGTACAGACATAAGTAAACAGCCATAAGATGGCTAGCACAAACTGGGATACAGATCGAAAGAGGCGCAGGCCTCCTGCCTGGGATCCTCCTAAACTACTCCTGGTCGTTGGTGGCGGCCTGCACATAGTAGTAGGCACCCTCTGTGTAGTAGGGGTCGTCGTCAACGGTGGCGTCCGGCTCCTGGGCTCCAGCATCTGGTTGCGACAATCGAGAGGAAAGGAAAGGGGGAAAAGAGGGAGAAAAGCAACCGTGAGTATTCATCCAAAGTACTCGCAAGCAAGGATCTACATTACATATGCATGGGTATCTGTGTAAAGGGGCAATATCGGTGGACTGAACTGCAGAATGCCAGAATAAGAGGGGGATAGCTAGTCATGTCAAAGACTACGCTTCTGGCAGCCTCCATCTTGCAGCATGTAGAAGAGAGTAGATGGTAAGTTCACCAAGTAGCATCGCATAGCATAATCCTACCCGGCGATCCTCCCCTCGTCGCCCTGTGTGAGAGCGATCATCGAGTTATATCTGTCACTTGGAAGGGTGCGTTTTATTAAGTATTCGGTTCTAGTTGTCATAAGGTCAAGGTACAACTCCGGGTCGTCCTATTACCGAGGATCACAGCTATTCGAATAGATAAACTTCCCTGCAGGGGTGCACCACATTACCCAACACGCTCGATCCCCTTTAGCCGGACACACTTTCCTGGGTCATGCCCGGCCTCGGAAGATCAACACATCGCAGCCCCACCTAGGCACAACAGAAAGGTCAGCACGCCGGTCTAAATCCTATGGCGCATGGGTCTGGGCCCATCACCCATTGCACACTTGCACGTTGCAAGGGCGGCCAGAAGCAGACCTAGCAACCTCCATTACAAAGGAAGTTGCGTTACACGGTCCAACCCGGCGCGCACCGCTCAGTCGCTGACGTCAAGAAGTCTTCGGCTGATACCACGACGTTGAGTGCCCATAAATGTTCCCGCGTAGTTGGTTAGTGTGTATAGGCCAGTGGCCAGACTCAGATCAAATACCAAGATCTCGTTAAGCGTGTTATTTTGAAGTAATCGCGGACGCCGACCAGGGCCAGGCCCACCTCTTGTCGGTGTCAAAACCGGCGGATCTCGGGTAGGGGGTCCCGAACTATGCGTCTAAGGTGGATGGTAACAGGAGGCGGGGGACACGATGTTTACCCAGGTTCGAGCCCTCTCGATGGAGGTAATACCCTACTTCCTGCTTGATTGATCTTGATGATATGAGTATTACAAGAGTTGATCTACCACGAGATCGTAGAGGCTAAACCCTAGAAGCTAGCCTATGGTATGATTGTTGTTGTCCTACGGACTAAGCCCTCCGGTTTATATAGACACCGGAGGAGGCTAGGGTTACACAGAGTCGGTTACAAGGGAGGATATCTACATATATGTATTGCCAAGCTTGCCTTCCACGCCAAGGAGAGTCCCATCCGGACACGGGACGAAGTCTTCAATCTTGTATCTTCATAGTCCAACAGTCCGGCTAAAGTATATAGTCCGGCTGTCTGAGGACCCCCTAATCCAGGACTCCCTCAGTAGCCCCTGAACCAGGCTTCAATGACGATGAGTCCGGCGCGCAGATTGTCTTCGGCATTGCAAGGCGGGTTCCTCCTCCGAATATTCCATAGAAGATTTTGAACACAAAGATAGTGTCCGGCTCTGCAAAACAAATTCCACCTACCACCATAGAGAGAATAATATTTCCACAAATCTAATCTGCCGACAACTTTTCATAATGTGACGTCACACCATGGACTGGTCATTATTCAAACCGTTTCTCCCAGCCTGCCACTGCACGTTTTGCCAGGCGGTTTTATTGGCACGTCTTGTCGGAGCAGAGATCGTGTTCCCCTTATCACGGGATTCTCATCAATACGCGTATGGATAACCCAATCATGCCTGTTGGTATGACTCCCCGATTTCAGGCAAGTTCCAAACGGCCACGCGGAGGACGCTTGATATTCACCCTCTTTATAAAGGGGCCAAGGCCTGTCCTTTTCTTCTCGCACTCAATCGAATCCTTCCCCCACCTCGAGTTCCAACACCCAAGGCCTAGGCTAAGTGTTTCGGACCTTCAATCATGTCCGGATCCAATCTTCAAGGTCGGTGGATGCCCTCCTCCGTCATAGAGGAGGACATCAAGAAGCTAAGAGAAGCCAGGTATCTGACCGCCGAAATCTCGCACAGGCTGCCTGCTCGAGTGCAGGTCATCCCCACTCCCGAGCCCAACGAGAGTGTCGTATTTGTCTCCCACTTCCTCCGAGGGCTAGGCTTTAGTCTTGATCCCTTTGTTAGAGGGCTCATGTTCTATTACGGGCTCGATTTCCATGATCTGGCTCCGGATTCCATCCTTCACATCTCGTCGTTCATCGTCGTGTGTGAGGCCTTCCTCCGCATCGCCCCGCACTTCGGCTTATGGCTCAAGACCTTCAATGTGAAGCCGAAGATAATCGATGGGTGACACGCAGAATGCGGAGGTGCCATAATAAGCAAAGGCGTTGATGCTTCTGGCCAAAGGGAACCTTCCCGGAGATGTCCAACTTGTGGCAGCGGGAGTGGTTTTACATCACAGCTCCCCGAGGTACTAAGTGGGTAGCCGCCCCTGCCTTCCGCTCGGGCCCCCCGCCACAACTGGCGTCATGGGTCAACAAGGAACTGGACTGGGGGCCAGTAAATGATGTGACGACATTGCAGAGTCGCATCCGAGATCTCCTCGAGAGAGATGTCAGCCTTGTCAAGGTAATGCAAGTCATGCTAATTCGTCGAGTCCTGCCTTGCAAACGTCGACCTCTCCGTATGTGGGAGTTCAACCTGGAAGGATCGTGAACTATTCAGCAATTCTTCGGCATGACGCTCGAAGAGATGTATGGATTGTTCTTCGGATCACAAATAAAGTGTCCGAACACCACCGAGGATGCGGGTCTGAGCTGCAATCGTCCAGATACCCAAGTAAGTAATTCTTCGGCCGAACATGCTGTCTCTTTATTTATCACAACATCATTATGAAAGTTGCTCTTCGACCAGGACTGGATAAAAAAGGCGAAGATGATCAGGTGTTTGGCCCCCCTTCCCGAAGGCTCAACGGATCCAGTACTGGTCAGAATGCTTGAGCTCGCGCCTTATCAAGCGCCATCAGGGGAAGATAAAGGGAGGAATAAAGAAGCCGAAAGCGGGCCTCACTCATTATTCATCCAAACCGGGGGAATTAGTGCCTCCGCGAAGGAGGATATCCAGGGAGAAGGATGTAAAATCCCCTCTCCCCAAGGAAGGAAGAGGACCGCCTCTGAAGACTTGGAAACAATGGTTTCCAAACGAGGGAAGAAATCTTTGTCAGGGGGCCCTACCCCGAAGGGTATCCTTACCGCACAGTGCCCGCAAGGGGATCAGCCCTCCACCGAGCTGTAAGTAAACAAAAGTACTCTAAAGTAAATATATCCTGCTTTATTTCTGAGGACAATAACCGGAGACGTATGTCTTGTAGTTCGGATCGTAGCCCTTCTCGACAGAGTTTGTCTTCAGGGGATCTTCTTCCAGAGATGATGGAGAGCGAAACACCTCCCCATGCCTCCCCGCCTCATGAGGCGGGCGACCCTGAGGTGTCGTCACGAAGGATTTCTCCTGATCCGCCAAGGCCGGAAGGTAACCCTTCGGCCACCCGGAGTCCGGAGTATTCGGCTCCTAAGGGGAGCAACAGAAAGAGTCCGGAACTGTCCGGTGCACGACCAGACTCACTGAGGAATCTTCTGGAGCAAGCGGCTATCTCAGAAGCGCATCGTAAGTTAATGGGTACGGTAGTAGAGAAGATTTCATCCGCCGAAAGCGGGTTGCATGAAGCTTTTATGAGTCTGCTGAGAGGCTTTGAGGTACGCAAAGTAATATGTATATTTTTGACGGTACCACGCACACCAGGTGTGCCCTATGCAAATAGTAGCCCCTGAGACTCTGGTTGCTATCGAAAAAGGCGGTAAACAGAGGATCATAGTCCCAGGTAACAATCATGCCGCCTTCATGTGCAGGTGGCTGAGGGTCCGGTGGCTAGCCGGACTGGTGAGTTTGCCGAACTGAAGCGGCAACTTGATGCGGCAGATGCCGACATCGTGCTTGTAAACAGGCGGCTTGACGAGGCATAGGGTATGTATTCTCCGGTGGTCAACATATATTAAGAGGAGCATAATGCTAGTATCTATAATATGCTGTGACTGCAGATGGAGCTGCCGCCGTGGAGACCCTTCGGGCGGAACTTGCCCGAGCCAAGGAACAAGCCAGGAGGAGTGATGCGGCCGCCCTAAAGGCGGTCGAAGAGTTAAGAGCCGAACAGGCTGCGCATTGCCAGAGCAAAGAGAAAATAGCCAAGATGGCTGTTGAGTTGAAAGATGCCGCCGACCGTTATGAGCTTCTCGAAAGGGAAAGTCAAACGAAGGCGGCGGACATGGAGAAAGCCATGGTAGCAGCTAAGGAAACCCGCTCTAAAATCAGAGCGGCGAAGGAGGAGCTACGTCAAGCCGGAAATATCACGGCTGGGAAGCCCTTTTTGTTGCGGACGAAGTTCGGAGATCCTAAGTATGCCCTTCTGGATCAATTATGGAGTTCTGCGGACGCGTACTTGGATTTGGCAGCGAGTGCTGCTGATGCGACCAAGTTTTTCGAAGATAAAAAAGATCACGAAGTGGAAAAGTTGTTCTGGTCGCAGTTCAATTCTCCAGCGCATCGGCTGCTGTTAAATGAGCAAATGGCCGAGTGGGCCGAGCTCCATAGGTTGTCCGGGGTTGCCATGAGGTCTGTCGTGGATCGTCTCTGGCCGGAAGGACCAAGGCCGAATAGTTATTTTGGTCTTGTGCAACGATTCCTTGGTGATGTGCCGCATATCGACGCTGTAAAGAGGTCGGCGTGCATAGAGGGTGCGCGGATGGCTCTTGCCCGTGTCAAGACATACTAGGCGGAGATGGAGGCCACCGCTATTGCAACCCAGAATCCAGCCGTAGGCCAGGTTTCGGCCGAGCGCTATTTTGAAGAAGTCCTGGAAGGTGCTCGTTTAATAGAGGCTCAGTGCTCGAAGAGTGTCATGTTCGAGTGACATGTATCTCGATTGTAAGAACAATGCTATTTAAATTATAAAGGCGGTGTTTATACTTTTGCCTGAAAGTATTATGATGTCTCCTTTGCGGCCGTTTATGTATATATGTATATAACCTGAAAGTTTGCAGTCGTCGGCTTCAGCCCCCACGCATATAATGCGGGGGTGTTTGCAAAAGCGCGTGTTCACACTTGATCCATGTCTTGGTCCATTAAGGAGGTGGTAGCGCGGCGAACGAGGCAATCAGACTATATTGCTTTAACACTTTCACTTAACCATAGGAGTTTGACAGTGGGGCTACTATATAGCCCCTGGTACTTCCGCGCTCATCCGAGTACGGGGCGCGTACGTACATGACCGAGAAAACCGGCCCTTCGTTAATGCAGAGGAATCCCGAACTGTGCGTCTAAGGCGGATGGTAACAGGAGGCTGGTGACACGATGTTTACCCAGGTTCGGGCCCTCTCGATGGAGGTAATACCCTACTTCCTGCTTGATTGATCTTGATGATATGAGTATTACAAGAGTTGATCTACCACGAGATCGTAGAGGCTAAACCCTAGAAGCTAGCCTATGGTATGATTGTTGTTGTCCTACGGACTAAGCCCTCCGGTTTATATAGACACCGGAGGAGGCTAGGGTTACACAGAGTCGGTTACAAGGGAGGAGATCTACATATCCGTATTGCCAAGCTTGCCTTCCACGCCAAGGAGAGTCATATCCGGACACGGGACGAAGTCTTCAATCTTGTATCTTCATAGTCCAACAGTCCGGCTAAAGTATATAGTCCGGCTGTCCGAGGACCCCCTAATCCAGGACTCCCTCACCTCTCACCTAGGTAGTCTCAACCTGCCACAAAGATCCACCCAGAGGGCCGTCGGGACAAAGGTCCTTTCAGCCCCCAATCCGTGAATCACTCACGGGTACTCTACGAGCCGACCCGACTTTAGTCACCACATGTATCATATATTACGTATATAAGTATATACCCGTGATCACCTCCCGAGTGATCACGACCCGATAGTATAGCATGGCAGACGGACAAGAATGTAGGGCCATTGAAGGAATACTAGCATGCTATACTAAGCATTTGGGATTGCAGGTAAAGGTAACAGCAGTAGTAGCAAAGACAGGCTATGCAGCAGAATAGGATTAACCAAAAGCAGTAACATGCTACACTACTCTAATGCAAGCAGTAGAGAAGGAATAGGCGATATCTGGTGATCAAGGGGGGGGGCTTGCCTGGTTGCTCTGGCAAGTAGGGGTCGTCAACAACGTAGTCGATCGGGGCACCAGCAGCGGCGTCAGTCTCGTAGTCTACCGGAGAGAAGAGGGGGAAGAAACAATGAATACAATGCAAACAAATGCATAACGATGCATGACATGACAACAAACAGTGCTAGGCGTGCCCTAACGCGGTAGGAGGTGATACCGGCGAAGGGGGGAAACATCCGGGAAAGTACCCCCGGTGTTTCGCATTTTCGGTCAGATGAACCGAAGGGGAAAAGTTGTGTGTTCGCTATTCTAGGGATGTGTGGCGGACGAACGGGCTGGGTATTCGGATTCGTCTTGTCGTTCTGAGCAACTTTCATGTACAAAGTTTTTCCATCCGAGCTACGGTTTATTTTATATTAATTTTAAAAGATTGAATCATTTTTAGAATTTATTTACTTATTTTAATTCAACATTATCCAGAATAGTGTATGCTGAGGTCACGATGACGTCAGCAGTCAACATGGTGTTGACTGGGTCAAACTGACGTGTGGGTCCCAGCTGTCATTGACTGTTAACTAACCTATCAGATTAATTAACTAAACTAAGTGATTAGGTCAATCTAATCAGGATTAATTAATTAATATTTTAATTAATTTTAATTATTATTTATTAATTTATTTTTAAATTAATTCTTTTTTAAAATTTTCGTTCTGGGCGTGGGCCCCGTTTGCCATAGGCACAGGGGGCTTAGCGGGCTTAGCGGGCAGCGGGTTACGGGCGCTGGCGGAGCCAAGCGAACCTGGGCGACGACGGCCCTGGCGGGCACAGCCGCATTGGCCAAGGCGGCGGGGTGGCGCGGCCGGGCTGGCGAGTGGCCAAGCGGGCGCGGAGCAGCACGCGAGCGGGGGCTGCGGGGCGGCGCGAGCGGGGCGGCCGAAGCAGCTGTGGCGGCGGCAGCGCAGGCGGGCGCGGCAAGCAGCCGGCGAGCACGGACGAGCGGGAGGGGCGGTAGGCCGGAGCAGGCAGCACAGCGGGGTTGCGGGCGGTCGCGGTGATGGGAAGGAGGCGGGGAGCGGTGCAGGGCTCGGGGCGAAGGACGCGGGGCCTCCGAGCGGCGCCGCGGTGCAGTGGCAGGAGCCGGGCGGCGGCGGCACAGCCCGCGGGCAGCAGAAGCAGTAGGAGCAGCGCAAGACGGGGTGCGTCGAGGCCGCAGCGCCAGGCAGAGGCGGGCAGCAGAGCGCAGAGGCGCGGCGGCTCGGTGAGAGCAGCGGCGGACGGGCGTGGCTGTTGCGGGCGATGGGGACGGCGGTGAGCGCGCGTACGTGCGCGTGTCGTGGACGAGGAGAAGGAGAGGAGGGGGCTCACGAGGGGAACGTAGGGAAAATGACAGCGGGGTTCGAGGCGGGGGATGGGGACGACGCGGACGTAGGGGAGGCAGTCCGGCGGTGACGTCCGGCGAGGTCCTCGGGCGGCGGCGACGGTGATGCCCAGATCCAGATCGGGATCGGGGGGAGGGGCGACGTGGGTGGGGGAGTGGGGCGACGGGGGATAGGGTTTCCGTCAGTGGGGGGTTATGGAGGGAAGTGGGTGGGCTGGCTGGCCGGCTGACTAGCTGGGCCGGTTGGCCCAGTGGAAGGGGGGTGTTTCTTTCTTTTCTTGTTTTGTTTTCTGTTTTAATTCTTTTCCTTTTTCTTTATTTTCTCTACTGTTTTAATCAATTTAAATTATTTAGACATCCTGTAAAAACGTGGTTCCTTCACCATAAATACCTAGGCAATAATTGGTACACTCCGAACATTTTAGTTTTAGTGTTTGAAAACTTTTGATGTTTGACAAAAATTCAAATTTGAATTCGAAACGTTTTGAACTAACGCGAGATTAGCGACAGTAACAGAGGTGACGCGACATCATTAGAGAGGTTCACTGTAGCATAATGCTACCTCTTGAGCACTGCGTTGGTTTTCCCTTGAAGAGAAAAGGGTGATGCAACAAAGTAGCGTAAGTATTTCCCTCAGTTTTTGAGAACCAAGGTATCAATCCAGTAGGAGGCCACGCTCAAGTCCCTTGCACCTACACAAACAAATAAGAACCTTGCAACCAACGCGATAAAGGGGTTGTCAATCCCTTCACGACCACTTGCAAAAGTGAGATCTGATAGAGATGATAAGATAATATTTTTGGTATTTTTATGATAAAGATAAAAAGTAAAGATTGCAAAATAAACGGTAATAGAAATAACGGTAGATTAATATGATGGAAAATAGACCCGGGGGCCATAGGTTTCACTAGTGGCTTCTCTCAAGATAGCATAAGTATTACGGTGGGTGAACAAATTACTGTCGAGCAATTGATAGAATTGAGCATAGTTATGAGAATATCTAAGTATGATCATGTATATAGGCATCACGTCCGTGACAAGTAGACCGACTCCTGCCTGCATCTACTACTATTACTCCACACATCGACCGCTATCCAGCATGCATCTAGAGTATTAAGTTCATAAGAACGGAGTAACGCTTTAAGCAAGATGACATGATGTAGAGGGATAAACTCATGCAATATGATATAAACCCCATCTTTTTATCCTCGATGGCAACAATACAATACGTGTCGTTTCCCCTACTGTCACTAGGATCGAGCACCGCAAGATTGAACCCAAAGCTAAGCACTTCTCCCATCGCAAGAAAGATCAATCTAGTAGGCTAAACCAAACTGATAATTCGAAGAGACTTGCAAAGATAATCAATCATACATAAAAGAATCCAGAGAAGATTCAAATATTGTTCATAGATAATCTTGATCATAAACCCACAATTCATCGGATCTCGATAAACACACCGCAAAAGAAGATTACATCGAATAGATCTCCAAGAGAATCGAGGAGAACTTTGTATTGAGATCCAAAGAGAGAGAAGAAGCCATCTAGCTAATAACTATGGACCTGAAGGTCTGAGGTAAACTACTCACACATCATCGGAGAGGCTATGGTGTTGATGTAGAAGCCCTCCGTGATCAATGCCCCCTCCGGCAGGACGCCGAAAAAGGCCCCAAGATGGGATCTCACGGGTATAGAAGGTTGCGGCGGTGGAATTAGGTTTTCGGGGTGCTCTTCGATGGTTTGGGGGTACGTAGGTATATATAGGAGGAAGAAGTAGGTCGGTGGAGCCACGAGGGGCCCATGAGGGTGGAGGGCGCGCCCAGGGGGTAGGCGCGCGCCCCTGCCTCGTGGCTTCCTCGTTGGTTGCTTGACGTCCACTCCAAGCCCTCTGGATCACGTTTGTTCCGAAAATCACGTTCCCGAAGGTTTCATTTCATTTGGACTCCGTTTGATATTCTTTTTCTGCGAAACACTGAAATAGGGAAAAAAACAACAATTTGGGTTGGGCCTCCGGTTAATAGGTTAGTCCCAAAAATAATATAAAAGTGTATAATAAAGCCCATTAAACATCCAAAACAATATATATAATAGCATGGAACAATAAAAAATTATAGATACGTTGGAGACGTATCACATAACTATCCGGGCGTTACATCAGGCAACACACACAGTTTCTAGGAATAAACTGTGTTGGATCAATGAACAATCACACACAACATTCTCTTGAAAACTGTTTGCGTTACGCTACCTTGCGCAAACGTTTTCCTTGAAGTGACTGTGTGGGATGTATATACGAACGGAAATGTTTAGCGGTGACTGACTGTGTGGGATGTTTGTACGACTAGAAATGATTTCGCCTGTATAATTGTATTTTTTGAGCACTACTGTACGTATTTCTGTATTTGAGTGCTTGCCGGTCGCACACGACCTCATTTTGCCGAGCGTGTGTGCCAGGAGGGCATATCCCCGACGGTTTCTGGGTCACCCCCCTATCGCCCACACTCACTAGGTGACGGTTCCGAACGCCGTCGCGGAAAGGGGTTAAAAACCGTGTGTATAGCACCGACGTGTACCAGTGGTGACTAGATGAAATTCCCGTGTACCCTCAAGAATGCTTTGCTTATCTTAAGAGACCGTTTTGGACTGTTCTTTGCCTTAAAAGGATTGGGCTACCTTGCTGCACTTTTGTTACTATTAGCATTATTTGCTCGTTACAAATTATCTTGCTATCAAACTACTCTGTTACTTACAATTTCAGCGCTTGCAGACATTACCTTGCTGAAAACCACTTGTCATTTCCTTCTGCTCCTCGTTGGGTTTGACACTCTTACTTATTGAAAGGACTACGATTGATCCCATATACTTATAGGTCATCATATCTTCACAGTTCTTGCTTTCTTTAAGCACGAGGTCTTACTTGTTCTCGGTTGCACACATGGACTAGGTCTTCATGGTTAGCTGGCGTGCATCCGATATTGTCGGTAACCTTTAAGTGAAATGGCTTGGTGACCGCTAATGCGTGTCGTCTCATGTCCGACGTACGATGTAGTCGGATCGTCAAAGTTGATCTCCATCCAATGCAAAGGAGTGTTTCCCTTTAAATGACTAGGACACTCGAGGTGTGTATCACCAAATTAAAATCCTATATGTTTTTTTTACCGAGGGATTGATATACAGGAAAAAAAGATTTCATACATGGGAAGGAAACCAAAATTCTTGTAGCTTCCACTTCTTTCCCTTTCTCATGCATACTCTCATGTCCCTTGCAACAAACCATTTTTTGGAACCCCACCTTCTACCAATGTTTCATCTTTATTTATACATTTTAGCTTACTATTTTTTATAATTCGTTGTCCTCGACTGCATGCATGAACTAGACCTCCATGGTTAAATTAACCGTGCCGTAAACTTTAAGAGATTGACTTAGTGACTGATTATCAGTAGCGTTGTCTACTGTCCAATGTAGGATGTAGTTGAGTCGTCAAAGTCGATACCCATCCAACTTCAAGGAGTGCTTATTGTTGAAAGGTCAGAACTTCCAAGGTTTATATCACCAAGTCACTATTAAAACTGCGACAAGTAATATGGACTAGAGGAAGTATATGGTTTTTCACTTTTTTTTGCCGAGGGATTGAAATAAGAAAAATAAAACTCCACATCCCGAAGGAAATGAAAATTCTTGGTGTGTCCTCTTCTTTCCCTTTCTCCCACTGTCCTTCCAAACAAAAAGCTAAACGACTATTCCGAATTCCCCCAGCACTTCATTTCCTCCCCATCTCCACCGCCACCACCACCTCCTCCCGCTCCTCTCCATGGCCGACTACCACCGCCCCTACCAGCGCGACCTCCGTCCCCCGCCGTCCTCGGCCCCGGACCCCACCATCTTCCACGGCAATGGTTACTTCTCCTCCGTCGCCCCCCAAGCCAACGCATACTTCTCCTCCGCGCAGAAAGACGGCGCTTTCCCCGGCGCAGGCGACCGGCGGATCGAGATCTACACGACGGCGCCTCCGCCTCTCCCCCCGCCTCCGCGCCTCGCACTGCCCCCGCCTCCGGGGAGGAGGGAAGGTGGCGTGGGGAGCGGCGGCAGCGGAGGGGGAGGTGGGGGCGGTGGAAGCGCCAACATGTGGTGCTTCAGCGACCCGGAGATGAAGCGGCGGCGGCGGGTGGCGAGCTACAAGGCTTACTCAGTGGAAGGGAAAGTGAAGTCCTCGCTGCGGAGGGGCCTCCGCTGGTTCAAGGGCAAGTGCTCCGATATCTTCCACGGCTGGTAACCTCTTCTGCTCGGACGGTGACAGGGTCCCAAGAAACCTAAGCTCCTGAAAAATGTCTGCATTTTGGAATCTTTTGTTTGAAGGTAATGTTCAGAATAATTCCTCTACCACTAATTGAATGCATTTGAGGTTGTGATTGTATATTGGTGAGCTAATGGAGGCTTAGAGGAACTTGCGACGGGTGTGAATTCATGAAATGTTTGTGATGTGTCGTATTTGCACCTCTGTAGATTTATCTGCAAGCGGTGGTGGTGATTAGTCATGTTACCCATATCTGTTACTAATAAAACACAAGGGCTGTGTGGGCAAATGTATCTTTTTAGTGGTTATGATTATTTGTTGGGAGATTGGTTTTCAATCAGATTCAGGAATCATGGAAATACCTACGTTTTTTTTTTGTACTCTATCACTATGAATGCTGAATTGTCAGTGGTACCATTTTATCTTGTGGTTTGAATGGCTGGTGAAGTGTGTGGTACTACTATCTATTGGAGTGGGTGTTCCGGTAGGAGGGATTGAAGTGCAATAAATTCTTTCAGACAAGTACGGATTAGGTACATTGATGAACTTCCATCTGAAATTAATAAACAGAAGGACATATGAGACTGAACACCCCCACTGATTGGCTCAAAATTGTTGCAAATAGTTGCTGATTACCTAATCACATATTCACTGGTAGTCTGATAACTAACGTCACCTATTTGAACATAGTTTGGTCCAGTATTTTTTAGAAAATATGAAGTTATCCTGTGGTTGGTGTGACATGTTGACAACCAAACCATGCCACATTATTATTGGCTTGATTATGTTGTTTGACAACCCTTTGTTTGTTTCAACTCTACGTTCGGTGTGGCACTGTTTGGTTCACCAAACTTATGTTTGTCAACATAATGAAGCCAATATTTGTTCATATAGATGTGTTGATGACCTACCTTTGGTCTTTATGATACAAATAGTATAACATAATTGCCCCTTTGCTTGATAGAATTGCTAGACATCACTGCCGTCAGCACGGCCACATCAGCCTTGCATGATATTCTTTTTTTATCATGTTCTGGCAAATGCGCTTTTGATTGATGTTACACTGTGACTATTAGCCTCGTAGCACGTTAAAGAAAACATGGTAGACGGTAACACATTTTCAGCTTGGACATTCTGTGAGCTCTATAATCAGCCACATTCAACACAAATGCATTGAGATGTATAAACACATTGATTATGTTGCGTGTCAAATCTTAATATGCGTTGTTCAGGCCATGAGACAAAAGTGCTTCTCATTGATCTGTATAGCGGGGCCAAGCGAGCTACCTTTTGTTAAAGAAGATTGCACATGATTGAGCTGTTGCTAGTTCCTCCATTGGTTCATTCTGCTGTGTAGTTACTTATTAATCTTGTCTATTCCCTGCCTCCCTGTTGTATGATGAATACTTCTTCTGAGTGAACAGTTGGTTTCATTTGACTTGTTTCAGAAAGTTCCATTTTTCATGAAAAAACTGACACTGCATTGTGGGCACCAGCATGTTAATTGTTTGCCTGGCAGTGCAAGCTATGCAAATGCAACGCAACAGTGTCAGTGGGGGGACGCTTCATCACCTCTGTCCTAAATGATAATGGAATCTTTGACTGCTTGTATTTCCCAGGAAGAGCTGTGGAGGCGTATGCTCCTGACATAGCCCACATGTTTCTTTATCTCCATCTTTACTCTTAATAATGATGTCGAACAATGGGGGTGGTCCGGGATGTGGAGTATCTGCTTCTGAGCTCAAATGCTCCCTCATGAACAGGAAAATAAAATCAAAAAATTCTGATTTTTTTTTTTGTAAACTTTGACAAATGTTTTGTGTGCTTGCAAAACTTCAGCACTAAATAACATTCGTGGAAGTTGTGGCAAAAAAAAAAATCGATGCTCCAAAAATTCTAGTTTTGTAAACATTTAGGAGTGTTGATTTTTTTTCTTCTTGCCATGACTTTCACGAGTGTCATTTCATGCTGAAATTTTGCAAGCATACAAAACATTTGTCAAAGTTTACCAAAAAAAAAACAGAATTTTTTGAATTTGTTTACTATTTATTTTCAATTTTACTGTTTATTAGGGTTCATCTGAGCTCGGGATTAGAATAGGACTTTTGGTGGTCCGGGCACCTTTTCCTCTTTACGTTTGGGATTTCAAAATTTTGAATTTAAAGGTCTCAATTTACTGCAAACAACCCTCGGCTTCTTGAGATGGAAGATCTCATCCAATAGCTGGGATGAAGCCGAGAGCGTGCTATGGAGTGAAGAAGTTGTGGTGCCACTTTTTTTTGTTGCGAATAAGAAGTTGTGGTACCACACAGCTGGAGAAACCTAAATTGTTAATGGACTTGACTAGGGCACATCTAGATGTAATTTTGTTATAGCACATCTAAGGTGACATCACCATCAAACTGTGATCCCGTCCCCCATTGTCTATCCGCACTTTGTACGTTTGCGGCAAATTTGACAATTTTGACCTGTAGATGAAAACAATTCATTAAAACAATTCACAAAATGAATTGGTTCAAAAAAAATTCACTCAGGACACGCAGGCGCCACATCCTACCGTGCAGTGCCTATCTTGCAGGTGTTGCACATCTGACCAGCGTGGCACCCATGGGGCCCGCACCGAGCAGTGCAATGCCTCAGAGCTAGACGCCACACACATGTAATGTGCAGCGCCTAATTGCTAGGTGCCACACTTGTTACGTGCAGCGCCTAGCTGTTGGGCGCTGCACATGCTGTTACTAGTTGGCTGGCTGGCCCCCTTCCCCCACGCCCCCCCCCCCCCCCCACACTCCAACCCCCAACCCCATCCTCACGAGATTTGCCCCCTCTCCCCCTCTCAAATCTTTCTCCAAATCTTCCAAATTTGAAGATTTTGTCCGTGGATTTCGAACCCAATCCCTCCCTCAAGGTAGTCTCCTCTGATCTCCTTGTTTTGATCCAAGAAATGTTAACATTTGCTCATTGGTTGCTAGTTTGGGGAAACCCTAGTCTTTATGGATCTAGAGATTTGTATGGAGATATGAGATGTTTGTTTGCCAATTTCCTATGATTAGGGTTGTTAGTATGTTAGGGTTATTCTTATGGGTGTTGTTATGTTGGTGCTAGGGTTAGGCTTGTTAGTATGTTAGGGTTAGGGTTATGGGTGTTGTTATGTTGGGGGGTTAGGGTTGTTGTTTCATATCTATGTTAGGGTTTGTATTCCGTGTTAATCTTTGGATTAGTACTTATGGAAGATATGTTACGTTTTGTTGTTTGAATGCTTATAGGGATGGGAAGAACATGTGTGTTTGTTCATCATGTGGACAAAGAAGCCATCTTGAAAGGCAATATTGAACCGGACCCGGATGAGCTTGACATGGTGTTTGATAGTAGTCCTAGCTATGCGGAGGTCTTGGAACAAGTGAGGAAAGATTTGAATTGGATGGACCCTAGTGATATCGGTGAGTTGGAGGGAAGGCATAATGTTGGTTTTGGAATGCACATCAGTTGGAAGACAATACGTGTGAACTCCGAGAAACGTTGGGTTGCATACACGGAGACGGTGGCCGAATCACTAGACAAGGCTCTTGAGTTATTTGCTACGAAGAAGGTTGATTCAAGTTTGCATTTGAACATGAACCGGAACCCCTCCCCCTTGGTTGCTAGTAGCCCCCCACCCTTGAACCGAGATGAAATTGTTGAACCTCCTTTGACCCAACAAGTGAGGCCAATATTGAGCCCGTTTCCAAACAACCAAAATGAAGCTTTACAAGAGGAGAATGATGAGTATGCGGACGATGACAATGAAATTGATCTACATGACAACAATGTGGGTGATCTCGACAAATATCATGTACAAGAGACAATGGACCATTCCATCCCTTATTCGCGTGGCTATGCATCGGATTCAGATGATGAAGGTCCCGACGAACAAGTTGATGAGGAGGGGGTTCACGGTAAAGGAGGCCGAAGCTTTCGAGAAGGTATTCGGGCGGGATCATCGGACTACATTGTTCAAGGATGTTAGTCTCGTGGATGAAGCCGTGGTAGATGGTGGCCAAGGTATATCTTTTGGAGTTAGGCCAAGTTCTCACCGTGATTTGGAAGACGACAAGAACAGGATTTCTCGCGGGTCTAAGTTCCAAACCTTCTTGGAATTGAAGATGTGGCTCGACAACTACTCGGTTATGCATTATCGTCCACACAAGGTGGTGAACTCGGACGTTAATGTGTGCTACACGGTTGCATGTGAAGAGAAAAAATGGCCATGGATTGTGCGTTCAAGACCATGGAAAGGAGGTCCCACTTGGCACGTAGTGAGTTGTGTACCAAGTCACATGTGCCGAGGCAAGAGGGTGGATGGCAAGGTTGTCTCCCAATACCAAAGACAACTCACGTCCGAGTTCATCGCTTACAGGCTTTCCAACTCAATATCCACACTTCCAACAATGAGCATCCAACATGTCATGGACCTTGTGAAAGCCATCTTTCATTACAAGGTGAAATACGACAAGGCATGGAAGGCGAAGTAAGCCGCATTTAAGATGTTGTATGGTAATTGGGAGGAAGCATACAACCGAATCCCTAGGTTGTTGTTAGCCATGGCCGCCACTAACCCGGGCATGGTTCATGTGGTCGAGCCTCATGGGGAAAAACAACGGTTCATGACGGAAGGACCGTCCGAGTATTTGGCTGTGCATTTTGGGCGTTCGAGCAATGCATGAGGGCTTTCGAACACTGTCGGCCGGTCATCGCCGTTGATGGCATGTTCTTGACGGCACAATACAAGGGCACCTTGTTGGTTGCGATAGCAAGTGATGACAATAACCGGGTGTTGCCATTGGCATTTGCTTTGGTTGAGGTGGAGAACAATGACAACTGGGAGTGGTTTTTCCGTCTTTTGAGGACGAAGGTGTTACCCGCTCAAAGGGAAACTTGTGTCATATCGGATCGCCATCAAGGAATTCTTAACGGGGTGGACATTGACATTCCCGGTCATGCTCCGTTGCACCATCGATGGTGCATGAGGCACTTTTGTTCGAACTTCTATAGGGCATGTGGCCTTAAGGAGTTGGCCGATGATCTTCAAGATTGTTGTCTCGTTTTCTCCGACAAGCGGTTCGCCTACTTGTACAACAAATTGCTCGCACACAAAAAACTTGATCCCGGGGGTCAAGACTTTCTCAATAGGCACATTCAAAAAAGGAACAAGTGGGCACATGCTTTTGATGAAGATGGTCGGAGATATGGTCAAATGACAAGCAATATGGCCAAATGCTTCAATAGGGTGCTCAAGGGTGCACGTGCATTACCCGTGACGGCAATAGTTCAATACACTCTATTTTGGTCTGAACATTTGTCCACATGTGCAACGCCTAACTGCCAGGCACCACATCGTGCAGTGTGGCGCCTCAGGGCTAGGCGTCACACAGTTGGACAAGCTATCCAGAGAGCAACAGAAGGTTGCAGCCACTTCTCTGCCAAAAAGCTCGCTAAGTCCTTGTGTGGCGCCTAGCACAGAGGCGTTGCACTGTATGGTGTGGCGCCTCAGAGCTAGGCACCACACCGCGATGTTTCTGGTTGTAGCTTTCTGTTGCTCTCTGGACATTTGTCCAGATGTGCAACGCCTACGTGCAAGGCGCCACACCATGCAGTGCAGCTCTTCCAAAATATCCTCATTATACGTTGGCTTGCATATCTCCACACGGGTACTTGCAAGAAACCATGTGAGGTAGTTGTTGAACGCGATCGGGAAGCTTGGATCCTTTTCCAGCCTTAGCTTGCTCCACACTAAGCGTGAACTGAAGGAAATATGCCCTAGAGGCAATAATAAAGTTGTTATTTATATTTCCTTATATAGTGATAAATGTTTATTATTCATGCTAGAATTGTATTAACCGGAAACTTAGTACATGTGTGAATACACAGACAAACAGAGTGTCACTAGTATGCCTCTACTTGCTAGCTCGTTGAATCAAAGATGGTTAAGTTTCCTAGCCATAGACATGAGTTGTCATTTGATTAACGGGATCACATCATTAGAGAATGATGTGATTGACTTGACCCATCCATTAGCTTAGCACGATGATCGTTTAGTTTGTTGCTATTGCTTTCTTCGTGACTTATACATGTTCCTATGACTATGAGATTATGCAACTCCTGAATACCGGAGGAACACTTTGTGTGCTATCAAACGTCACAACGTAACTGGATGATTATAAAGATGCACTACAGGTGTCTCCGATGGTGTTTGTTGAGTTGGCATAGATCGAGATTAGGATTTGTCACTCCGATTGTCGGAGAGGTATGTCTAGACCCTCTCTGTAATGCACATCACTATAAGCCTTGCAAGCAATGTGATTAATGAGTTAGTTGCGGGATGATGCATTACGGAACGAGTAAAGAGACTTGCCGGTAACGAATTGAACTAGGTATTGAGATACCGACGATCGAATCTTGGGCAAGTAACATACCGATGACAAAGGGAACAACATATGTTGTTATGCGGTTTGACCGATAAAGATTTTCGTAGAATATGTGGGAGCAAATATGAACATCCAGGTTCCGCTATTGGTTATTGACCGGAGATGAGTCTCGGTCATGTCTACATAGTTCTCGAACCCGTAGGGCCCGCACGCTTAACGTTCGATGACGATTGGTATTATGAGTTTATTTGTTTTGATGTAACAAAGGTAGTTCGGAGTCCCAAATATGATCACGTACATGACGAGGAGTCTCGAAATGCTCGAGACATAAAGATCGATATATTGGAAGGCTATGTTTGGACACCGGAATGGTTCCGGATGAGTTCGGGCATTTTCCGGAGTACCGAGAGGTTACCGAAACCCCCTGGGGAGTTAATGGGCCTTATTGGGCCTCAGTGGAAGAGAGGAGGAGGCGGCCAGGTGGAGGGCGCGCCCCCAAGCCCAATCCGAATTGGGGTGGGGGGCCGGCCCCCCTTTCCTTCTCCCTCTCTCCTTCTTCCTTCTTCTCCTACTCCTACTAGGAAAGGGGGAAACCTACTCCTAGTGGGAGTAGGACTCCCCCCCTTGGGCGCGCCCTATGAGGGCCGGCCCTCTCCTCCTCCCCTCCTTTATATACGGTGGAGGGGGGCACCCCATAGACCCACAAGTTGACAGTTGTCTTAGCCGTGTGCGGTGCCCCCCTCCACAGATTACCTCCTCGGTCATATCGTTGTAGCGCTTAGGCGAAGCCCTGCGCCGGTAACTTCATCATCACCGTCATCACGCCGTCATGCTGACGAAACTCTCCCTCGGCCTTAGCTGGATCAAGAGTACGAGGGACGTCACCGAGCTGAACGTGTGCAGATCGCGGAGGTGCCGTGCGTTCGGTACCTGATCGGTTGGATCGCGAAGACGTTCGACTACATCAACTGCGGTACTTAACGCTTCCGCTTTCGGTCTACGAGGGTACGTGGACACACTCTCCCGCTCGTTGCTATGCATCACATAGATAGATCTTGCGTGATCGTAGGTAAATTTTTTGAAATACTGCGTTCCCCAACAGTGGCATCCGAGCCAGGTCTATGCGTAGATGTTATATGCACGAGTAGAACACAAAGAGTTGTGGGCGATAATAGTCATACTGCTTACCAGCATGTCATACTTTGATTCGGCGGTATTGTTGGATGAAGCGACCCGGACCGACATTACGCGTACGCTTACACGAGACTGGTTCTACCGACGTGCTTTGCACATAGATGGCTGGCGGGTGTCAGTTTCTCCAACTTTAGTTGAATCGAGTGTGACTACGCCCGATCCTTGTTGAAGGTTAAAACATCACACTTGATGAAAAATCGTTGTGGTTTTGATGCGTAGGTAAGAACGGTTCTTGCTCAACCCGTAGCAGCCATGTAAAACTTGCAAACAACAAAGTAGAGGACGTCTAACTTGTTTTTGCAGGGCATGTTGTGATGTGATATGGTCAAGACATGATGCTAAATTTTATTGTATGAGATGATCATGTTTTGTAACAGAGTTATCGGCAACTGGCAGGAGCCATATGGTTGTCGCTTTATTGTATGCAATGCAATCGCCCTGTAATTGTTTTTACTTTATCACTAAGTAGTAGCGATAGTCGTAGAAGCAATAGTTGGCGAGACGACAATGATGCTACGATGGAGATCAAGGTGTCGCGCCGGTGATGATGGTGATCATGACGGTGCTTTGCTGATGGAGATCAAAGGCACAAGATGATGATGGCCATATCATATCACTTATATTGATTGCATGTGATGTTTATCCTTTATGCATCTTATTTTGCTTAGTTCGGCGGTAGCATTATAAGATGATCTCTCACTAAATTTCAAGGTACAAGTGTTCTCCCTGAGTATGCACCGTTACGAAAGTTCGTCGTGCCGAGACACCACGTGATGATCTGGTGTGATAAGGTCTACGTTCACATACAACGGGTGCAAGCCAGTTTTGCACACGCAGAATACTCGGGTTAAACTTGACGAGCCTAGCATATGCAGATATGGCCTCGGAACACTGAGACCGAAAGGTCGAGCGTGAATCATATAGTAGATATGATCAACATAGTGATGTTCACCATTGAAAACTACTCCATTTCACGTGATGATCGGACATGGTTTAGTTGATTTGGATCACGTGATCACTTAGATGATTAGAGGGATGTCTATCTAAGTGGGAGTTCTTAAGTAATATGATTAATTGAACTTTAATTTATCATGAACTTAGTACCTGATAGTATTTTGCATGTCTATGTTGTTGTAGATCAATGGCCCGTGCTACTGTTCCTTTGAATTTTAATGCGTTCCTAGAGAAAGCTAAGTTGAAAGATGATGGTAGCAACTACACAGACTGGGTCCGTAACTTGAGGATTATCCTCATTGCTGCACAGAAGAATTACGTCCTGGAAGCACCGCTAGGTGCAAGACCCGCTGCAGGAGCAACACCAGACGTTGTGAACGCCTGGCTGAGCAAAGCTGATGACTACTCGATAGTTCAGTGTGCCATGCTTTACGGCGGGACTTCAACGATGTTTTGAACGTCATGGAGCATATGAGATGTTCCAGGAGTTGAAGTTAATATTTCAAGCAAATGCCCGGATTGAGAGATATGAAGTCTCCAATAAGTTCTATAGCTGCAAAATGGAGGAGAATAGTTCTGTCAGTGAGCATATACTCAAAATATCTGGGTATCATAATCACTTGACTCAGCTGGGAGTTAATCTTCTAGTTGATAGTGTCATTGGCAGAGTTCTTCAATCACTGCCACCAAGCTACAAAAGCTTCGTGATGAACTATAACATGCAAGGGATGGATAAGACGATTCCCGAGCTCTTCGCAATGCTAAAGGCTGCGGAGGTAGAAATCAAGAAGGAGCATCAAGTGTTGATGGTCAACAAGACCACCAGTTTCAAGAAAAAGGGTAAAGGGAAGAAGGGGAACTTCAAGAAGAACGACAAGCAATTTGCTGCTCAAGTGAAGAAGCCCAAGTCTGGACCTAAGCCTGAGATTGAGTGCTTCTACTGCAAAGAGACTGGTCACTGGAAGCGGAACTGCCCCAAGTATTTGGCAGATAAGAAGGACAGCAAGGTGAACAAAGGTATATGTGATATACATGTTATTGATATGTACCTTACTAATGCTCGCAATAGTGCCTGGGTATTTGATACTGGTTCTGTTGCTAATATTTGCAACTCGAAACAGGGACTGCGGATTAAGCGAAGATTGGCTAAGGACGAGGTGACGATGCGCGTGGGAAATGGTTCCAAAGTCGATGTTATCGCCGTCGGCACACTACCTCTACATCTACCTTTGGGATTAGTTTTAGACCTAAATAATTGTTATTTGGTGCCAGCATTAAGCATGAACATTATATCTGGATCTTGTTTGATGCGAGACGGTTATTCATTTAAATCCAAGAATAATGGTTGCTCTATTTATATGAGTAATATCTTTTATGGTCATGCACCCTTGACGAGTGGTCAATTTTTGTTGAATCTCGATAGTAGTGACACACATATTCATAATATTGAAGCCAAAAGATGCAGAGTTGATAATGATAGTGCAACTTATTTGTGGCACTGCCGTTTGGGTCATATTGGTGTAAAGCGCATGAAGAAACTCCACTCTGATGGACTTTTGGAATCACTTGGTACTTGCAAACCATGCCTCATGGGCAAGATGACTAAAACTCCATTCTCCGGAACAATGGAACGAGCAACAGATTTATTGGAAATCATACATACTGATGTATGTGGTCCTATGAATATAGAGGCTCGCGGCGGGTATCGTTATTTTCTGACCTTCACAGATGATTTGAGCAGATATGGGTATATACTTGATGAAACATAAGTCTGAAACATTTGAAAAGTTCAAAGAATTTCAGAGTGAAGTGGAAATCATCGTAACCAGAAAATAAAGTTTCTGCGATCTAACCGTGGAGGAGAATATTTGAGTTACGAGTTTGGTCTTCATTTGAAACAAAGCGGAATAGTTTCGCAACACACGCCACCCGGAACACCAAGCGTAATGGTGTGTCCGAACGTCGTAACCGCACTTTATTAGATATGGTGCGATCTATGATGTCTCTTACTAATTTACCGCTATCGTTTTGGGGTTATGCTTTAGAGACGGCTGCATTCACGTTAAATAGGGCACCATCTAAATCCGTTGAGACGACACCTTATGAACTGTGGTTTGGCAAGAAACCCGTCGTTTCTTAAAGTTTGGGGTTGCGATGCTTATGTGAAAAAGCTTCAATCTGATAAGCTCGAACCCAAATCGAAGAAATGTGTCTTCATAGGATACCCAAAGGAGACTGTTGGGTACACCTTCTATCACAGATCCGAAGGAAAGACATTCGTTGCTAAGAATGGATCCTTTCTAGAGAAGGAGTTTCTCTCGAAAGAAGTGAGTGGGAGGAAAGTAGAACTTGATGAGGTAACTGTACCTGCTCCCTTATTGGAAAGTAGTTCATCATAGAAATCAGTTCCAGTGGCTCCTACACCAATTAGTGAGGAAGCTAATCATGATGATCATGTAACTTCAGATCAAGTTACTACTGAACCTCATAGGTCAACCAGAGTAAGATCCGCACCAAAGTGGTACGGTAATCCGGTTCTGGAGGTCATGTTACTTGACGATGACGAACCTACGAACTATGAGGAAGCGATGATGAGCCCAGATTCCATGAAATGGCTTGAGGCCATGAAATCTGAGATGGGATCCATATATGAGAACAAAGTGTGGACTTTGG
This sequence comes from Aegilops tauschii subsp. strangulata, assembly GCF_002575655.3. Taxonomy (NCBI): domain Eukaryota; kingdom Viridiplantae; phylum Streptophyta; class Magnoliopsida; order Poales; family Poaceae; genus Aegilops; species Aegilops tauschii. Next base: position 328,089,190 of record NC_053035.3, read on the forward strand.
TTGACTTGCCCGATGATCGGCAAGCCATAGAGAATAAATGGATCTTCAAGAAGAAGACTGACGCTGATGGTAATGTTACTATCTACAAAGCTCGACTTGTTGCGAAAGGTTTTCGACAACTTCAAGGAGTTGACTACGATGAGACCTTCTCACCCGTAGCGATGATTAAGTCCGTCCGAATCATGTTAGCAATTGCTGCATTTTATGATTATGAAATTTGGCAAATAGATGTAAAGACTGCATTCCTGAATTTATTTCTGGAAGAAGAGTTGTATATGATGCAACCCGAAGGTTTTATCAATCCAAAGGATGCTAACAAAGTGTGCAAGCTCCAGCGATCCATTTATGGACTGGTGCAAGCATCTCGGAGTTGGAATAAACGTTTTGATAGTGTGATCAAAGCATATGGTTTTATACAGACTTTTGGAGAAGCCTGTATTTACAAGAAAGTGAGTGGGAGCTCTGTAGCATTTCTAATATTATATGTGGATGACATATTGTTGATTGGAAATGATATAGACTTTCTGGATAGCATAAAAGGATACTTGAATAAGAGTTTTTCAATGAAAGACCTCGGTGAAGCTGCTTATATATTGAGCATCAAGATCTATAGAGATAGATCAAGACGCTTAATTGGACTTTCACAAAGCACATACCTTGATAAAGTTTTGAAGAAGTTCAAAATGGATCAAGCAAAGAAAGGGTTCTTGCCTGTGTTACAAGGTGTGAAGTTGAGTCAGACTCAATGCCTGACCAATGCAGAAGATAGAGAGAAAATGAAAGTCATTCCCTATGCTTCAGCCATAGGTTCTATCATGTATGCAATGTTGTGTACCAGACCTGATGTGTGCCTTGCTATTAGTTTAGCAGGGAGGTACCAAAGTAATCCAGGAGACGATCACTGGGCAGTGGTCAAGAACATCCTGAAAAGCACTAAGGATATGTTTCTCGTTTATGGAGGTGACAAAGAGCTCGTCGTAAATGGTTACGTCGATGCAAGCTTTGACACTGATCCGGATGACTCTAAGTCACAAACCGGATACATATTTATATTGAATGGTGGAACTGTAAGTTGGTGCAGTTCTAAACAAAGCGTCGTGGCGGGATCTACGTGTGAAGCGGAGTACATAGCTGCTCCGGAAGCAGCAAATGAAGGAGTCTGGATGAAGGAGTTCATATCCGATCTAGGTGTCATACCTAGTGCATCGGGTCCAATGAAAATCTTTTGTGACAATACTGGTGCAATTGCCTTGGCAAAGGAATCCAGATTTCACAAGAGAACCAAGCACATCAAGAGACGCTTCAATTCCATCCGCGATCAAGTCAAGGAGGGAGACATAGAGATTTGCAAGATACATACGGATCTGAATGTTGCAGACCCATTGACTAAGCCTCTCTCACGAGCAAACACATGATCAGCACCAAGACTCCATGGGTGTTAGAATCATTACTGTATAATCTAGATTATTGACTCTAGTGCAAGTGGGAGACTAAAGGAAATATGCCCTAGAGGCAATAATTAAGTTGTTATTTATATTTCCTTATATCATGATAAATGTTTCTTATTCATGCTAGAATTGTATTAACCGGAAACTTAGCACATGTGTGAATACATAGACAAACAGAGTGTCACTAGTATGCCTCTACTTGACTAGCTCTTTGAATCAAAGATGGTTAAGTTTCCTAGCCATAGACATGAGTTGTCATTTGATTAACGGGATCACATCATTAGAGAATGATGTGATTGACTTGACCCATCCGTTAGCTTAGCACGATGATCGTTTAGTTTGTTGCTATTGCTTTCTTCCTGACTTATACATGTTCCTATGACTATGAGATTATGCAACTCCCGAATACCGGAGGAACACTTTATGTGCTATCAAATGTCACAACGTAACTGGGTGATTATAAAGATGCTCTACAGGTGTCTCCGATGGTGTTTGTTGAGTTGGCATAGATCGAGATTAGGATTTGTCACTCCGATTGTCGGAGAGGTATCTCTGGGCCCTCTCGATAATGCACATCACTATAAGCCTTGCAAGCAATGTGACTAATGAGTTAGTTGCGGGATGATGCATTACGGAACGAGTAAAGAGACTTGCCGGTAGCGAGATTGAACTAGGTATTGAGATACCGACGATCAAATCTCGGGCAAGTAACATACCGATGACAAAGGGAACAACGTATGTTGTTATGCGGTTTGACCGATAAAGATCTTCGTAGAATATGTGGGAGCCAATATGAACATCCAGGTTCCGCTATTGGTTATTGACCGGAGATGAGTCTCGGTCATGCCTACATAGTTCTCGAACCCGTAGGGTCCGCATGCTTAACGTTCGATGACGATCGGTATTATGAGTTTCTGTGTTCTGACGTACCGAAGGTAGTTCAGAGTCCCGTATATGATCACGGACATGACGAGGAGTCTCGAAATGCTCAAGACATAAAGATCGATATATTGGAAGGCTATGTTTGGACACCGGAATGGTTCCGGATGAGTTTGGGCATTTTCCGGAGTACCGGGAGGTTACCGAAACCCCCCGGGGAGTCAATGGGCCTTATTGGGCCTTAGTGGAAGAGAGGAGAAGGCGGCCAGGTGGAGGGCGCGCCGCCCCCCCCCCCCCCCCCCCCAAGCCCAATCCGAATTGGGGTGGGGGGCCAGCCCCCCTTTCCTTCTCCATCTCTCCTTCTTCCTTCTTCTCCTACTCCTACTAGGAAAGGGGGAAACCTACTCCTAGTGGGAGTAGGACTCCCCCCCTTGGGCGCGCCCTATGAGGGCCGGCCCTCTCCTCCTCCCCTCCTTTATATACGGGGGAGGGGGGCACCCCATAGACACACAAGTTGGCAGTTGTCTTAGCCGTGTGCGGCGCCCCCCTCCACAGATTACCACCTCGGTCATATCGTTGTAGCGCTTAGGCGAAGCCCTGCGTCGGTAACTTCATCATCACCGTCATCACGCCGTCGTGCTGATGAAACTCTCCCTCGGCCTCAGCTGGATCAAGAGTACGAGGGACGTCACCGAGCTGAACGTGTGCAGATCGCGGAGGTGCCGTGCGTTCGGTACTTGATCGGTTGGATCGTGAAGACGTTCGACTATATCAACCACGTTACTTAACGCTTCCGCTTTCGGTCTCCGAGGGTATGTGGACACACTCTCCCGCTCGTTGCTATGCATCACATAGATAGATCTTGCATGATCGTAGGTAATTTTTTTGAAATACTACGTTCCCCAACATGAACTGTATGACATACTTCCTGTGATTCTTGGCCCAGTCCTTGATCTTGCGCTGCTTTCTCCTATCCAACCTGCATGTTAGAAAACAAAATATTAGCACCATCGAAACTGCCGAAAAGCTGCTAAGTTCACAAGGTTCATTCTCTTACCCGTGTAGCAACTTTTCCGTGTCCTCCCACTCCGGTGGGTGCGGCTGGAACAAACCAAACTGGCGGAACACCCGATGTGGCATGTGAAAGCTCAACCGCCCAGTTGCATATGAGTGGGCACCGCATTTGCCAAAGATCCCTATCCCTAAGGCACATCAGATTCAGCACGAACTCTCTGGGGTTACCAAATGCATCCCCTTTTCCATAAGGCTCCCATTCCACCTGTAACATAGCGTACAACAAGGCAATATTGATGTCGAGTTACGATAAAAGCATGAGAATGAATGATGCAATGCCAAGTCACCTGCTCAGCCGTAATCGTGTCCAACTCGCTCGTGTACTGCTTGTACATGACCGAGGGATCATCCGTCGTCTCATTTAACACATCCCACTTGTAAGCCCAAGTGGGGAACCGTAGTGGGTCGTCTTTGTCGTCCCGATCCTCGTACTTCACGGTCTTCGGTCGTCCAACCGGCAATTGCTCCCAGCTCCATACAGAAAGTACGAGCATACAACCACCAATACATCCGTCCTTTGAGGTCCTACACCAGGCTTCATCCAACTGCACATAAAAGAAAACATGGTTGAATTAACAGGAAGATCGCATTCATAATGTAGCAACAAAGTGAAAAGAAACAACTCCCTACCTGTCTATATAAGTAAGCCAGTGTCGTCGAACCTCAACTCCATTTGCTATCGAAGACTGTCAATGCCTTCAGCCACATCCATGGAGCATTCTTGCCTGTGCCGTCAGCAAACATAGTCCTGGATATAACGTACCACATGTACACACGAGCATATGTATTGACCTCATCATCATTAGCATCGTCAGGGCAATTCCCAAAGTTCCATGCAATCCAGGTGAAAGGAGCACCGGCTGCGACTCTTTCCCTCTTCTTGTCTCCTTCTGGTTCCGGAGGCTCTGGAGGAACCATACCGATAAGGGCGTGCATCTACTCGCGCCACCCATCAGAATCGGTGCTCATACAAAGAGGATTCCCCTCGATAGGAAGACCGGCGATCATAGCAATATCCTGGAGCGTCACGGTCATCTCCCCGGTCCGAAGATGGAAACTGTGTGTCTCCGGCCTCCAACGATCAACAAGCGCGGTGATTGCTGCAGCATTGAGGTTCGGCGTCGACCGACTGACCAACTGAATGAAAGGGAGGAGTCCTGTCTCCCTTATGTACGGTGTGTACCGCTCATCATAGCGCATCCCCCCCAAGGGTGACCCGTGAGACCGAATCTTCAGAGGTTGAAGCTCCTACAAACAAGCAAATCAGAATATAACATATGGGGCATTTGTGTTTGAAATAAACACAAAATTCATAATACCGGCCACTTTCATTATTACCCGTTGCTCAACCGACATAAAGTAGGCCCGGTGTCGAGTGTCATAGTGATCATCGAGAAGCCAAACCATCCCACAAATTTCAAACGATAAACATACGTTAGCTAACTCCCTGTGCTTCCTAATCAAAGCATGCCAACAATCAACACAAAAAACATGCCTACAATTGGTACAAAATAAAAAGAAAATCTAATAATAATGTAATATCTACAATCAAAGCATGCCAACAATCATCACAAAAACATATGTGTCCAAAATAATATAGGGTTCTATAATGGTTTCATGTAAAATAACATCTCAACATATCCAAATCATTCTTGTCAATACGAATCTAGGATTTCATCTAACTCATCTAAAAAAACATCAACACAAACATCTAGACATGTATAAGGTTCATCTTAACAATCTAGGTTTTCAACATAGAAGCACATTTTTTTCAATAGAAATAAACTAAACTAGGGTTATAAAATAATTACAAATCATCTACAAATCTTAAATCCCACAAATCTATATACATGCAAGATTCTAATCCAATCAAACAAAGGTTTCACAAATCTTCAAAATAAGATACATTTTCTGGATAGAAAGAAGGGGATCGGAGGAGAGTACCTTCTAGGATGGATTGATGACGAAATCCACGAACCAAAACGTCAGATCTGAAGGATCTGGTTCAGATCTGGGAGAGAGGGTTGAGAGGGGGAGAGGAGGAAGCCGCCAGCGCCGCTGCTTCTGTAACTTGTAACTGCACAAATGGGGTGGGGTGGGGGGAGGGAGAGCGGGCGGCTGCCTCTAAGTCACAGTGCAGCGCCTAAGGGCTAGGCGCTGCACATTACAGGTGTGGCGCCTAGCTCTGAGGCGTTGCACTGCTCGGTGCAGGCCCCAGGGGTGCCACGCTGGCCAGACGTGCAATGCCTACAGGATAGGCGCTGCACCGTAGGGTGTGGCGTCTGCGTGTCGGACGCCAATCAAAACGGTCAGCTGGGTGAATTTTTTTTCAAACGAGTTTAGTTTGTGAATTCTTTTTGTCCACAGGTAAAAACTGTCAAATTTGCCTGCGTTTGATGTGTGTCGTTTCTGGTTATCGAGTGCTCCTAGTCGATGCCCATTGCGGCGGTTGACAAATTGGTGCTCGCGCGCTCCTTCTCGCGTCGGCCAGTGGGCGGAGCTGCTCTCTCACTCGCCTGGCTTCCTTCGAACAGGTGATGGTTGACCTCATAGATTGTCCCATGGCAAGAAGTGTGTGGTCTTTGTCTTCTGAAGATACAGTGGAATGCATGCATAATAATCCGACGATGAACGCGAAAAACTGGATTTTCACGATGTATGACAGACTGGAGCATGATGATTTCACCCATATGGTGGTGATATTGTGGGCGATTTGGCGAGCAAGAAGGAAAGTGATCCATGAAGACATTTTTCAAACTCCTTTTGCCACGCATTCTTTCATCAATTATTTTCTGAAGGATCTTGAGATCATTGAGAAGAAAGCCCCGGTGAAGATCAATGTCCCTATTGCGAGGCCATTGGTGTGGCTGCCCCCACCTGAAGGATTGGCCAAAATAAATGTTGATGCAGCAGTAGGAAGAGAGGGAGAGCATGGAGCAGTAGCGGTGGTTTGCACAGATCAAGGTGGCAAATTTTTGGGAGCTTCAGCAATCAATTTCAGATTTATCTTAGATCCAACCACGCTGGAAGCTCTAGCTATTCATGAAGGACAAGCAATTGCAGAAGATCTCTATGTCAATCTAATTCAAATTGCGTCATATTGCAAGACAGTGGTGAACAACATCAAGCAAAATTCAGCGGGTGAGCATGGTGCCATAGTACATGAAATAATAGATCGCTCACGGTGTTTTTCGGTATGTAATATCGTTCATGAGTCTAGAAGCTCGAATTTCAAGGCTCACAATCTCGCTAAACACGTTTTAACTCTCGGGTTTGGTAGGCATGTATGGTTAGGCCAACCAAGGGAGCTGCTATTCTTACCTGTAAACATTTTGGAGATTTGAATAAAGCTTGGCGAGAGTGTCTAAAAAAAGGTGATGGTTGACCGGTTGACCGGTCGCCAGTTGACCATTCGAACTCGCTCTCTTGCGATGCCTCCAACCTTTTCTCATTTGTAACAACGCTAATCCGGACAGCAGTGCATACATTATTTATGTGGAGTCGACTGTTGCCCGTTCACTTTTTAAAGAATCAAAGAAATTAGAAAAAGTTTAGGCATTTGTATTTTTTGATGAAATTTCAAAAGATGTTCGTGAATTTGAAAAATGTTCGCTGATGTTTCCATAACTGTTTCCTGCAGGTTTGTTTTCGTTTTTCTTCTTGGTTTAGCTGTTTTGTCGGTTTTCAATTGTTTTTCCAGTTTATTTTTATTTTTCTCTTTTGGTTCCTTTTTTCCTTTCATTTTTTTTATTTTTTTACTGTTTCTTTTTCTTTTTTTCCGTCTCTTTTTTTCCTATTTATATAAAAGGTCACCGTGTATTAAGAAAATGTCTACCATATATTATAAAAAAGTTCACCATCATTAGAAAAAATTTCATCGTGTATTACAAAATGTTCTTCGTATGTTAAAGAAATTATTCAACCTATATTACAAAATATTCACTGTGTATTTGAAATTTGTTCACCATATATTAAGAAATTGTTCAACATATGCTACAAAATATTCATTGTGTATGATTTGTTCATCATTGTTTTTACAAAAAAAATCTTATTTTTTTGTAAAAAATGTTCAATGTGTATTCAAAATTTCTTCCGTATATATATTAATATTTTCATAAAATGTTCGAAATAAAAACCGGCAAAAAAATGCGTTCCTACAGTTAACCAGATGTACAGTGCCGGAATGCTAAGTGTCTCTGCATTGCCTTTTTTTAGTTAAACTGCGGTCCAGTTGGATCAACCTGTGCGAAGCCACAGCTCCTTGAAGCACATGGGCGTCTTTTAGGGACTCTCAGAGGGTTTGGCCTCGTTGTCTCGTGATTGAGTCATCTGTATGATCTTGTTTTCTCAAAAAAAAAGTAAAATCTGTATGATCTTGTTGGGCCTGGTTTTCGGCTTTCTGTAAAATTTTGGGGGGCTTTACCACTTATTGTGCTGGGCCTTCTAGTATGTTTTACTGTTTGGTTGTTTCTAGCACCCCACGTCGCCACATGTGTTCGTTCTAAATACAAAAAAAAAACTACGCATCTGTGTGGGCGCATTAGCCAAAAAAAATACCCCTAAAAAAGGCCAAAAAGACATATGTATGAAAAACTTCTTTCTATGTATATCTTTTGAGAGACTAAAAAAATGTATATCTTTTGAGAGAAAACTATTTTACAGGTTTTTATGCATATCCCATTTACAAAAAAGGAAAAGTGAAAGTATGGTTAAGTGTTGCAGGAAGAAAATGCATGTTGCAATTTTAAAAAGTTTCCATATTTTTTTAAAGTGTTGACTTATTTTTACAAAAAGGTTGGAACCTTTTACAAGGTTCACAAAACCGGTTATATAAAAACTACATGGACCAGCCGAACAGGAACTTGGTGCGCGTGGCATACGGTGCGAACTAAGAAAATATATATTAAATGGGCCAAGCACAAGGTTGAACGGGGGTGTGGACCAGGTTTGCCAGAACGCTATAAGTGGCGCTTAAGACGCTGAATAGGGTTTAGACTCATTGTCTCCTCAGTGTGATCCTGTTGGGCCTGGTTTGGTTTGTTTCTAGCACACCACGTCGGGGAATCCCCTATTCGGCACGCGGTCCCCCGCGATCGACCTGGAGTGCACCCACCTCGCGCCCTGGGTGTTCATATGGGTCGGACCATTTTTCTGGTTTTTTCCTTCCTTTTATTCTTCATTTTTTTCGTTTTAATTTTTTTCCTTTTTTCTTTTACTTTCTCTTCTTTACCTTGTGAATTTCTTTTCAAGTTCATGAACATTTTTTCATTCATCAATGTAAAAAAATGTTCATCGAATTAATTTTTTCATTGAATTCGAAATTTGTTCACAGATTAGATGTGCATTAAATTCAAAATTTGTTCATCTTTTTTTAAATGTGCTTGAATAAAAAATTTGTTCCTCAAGTTCAAAAAATGTTTATCAAATTCAAAATTTGTGCAGAAAATACAAAAAAAATCATAAAGTGTTTTTCATTAAAATTCAAAATTTTCATTCTTTTGAAATCGTGATTTTTTTTGAATTCAAGAACTACTTTTGAATTCGGTGAACTTATTTTTTAATCCGCGGATTTTTTTTGAAAATCAGAACTTTTTGTGAAATCTCGAAAAAAACATAGGGCACCTCGCCCCCACATGGGTTGGCCCAGAAGGCGTGCAGGGGAGCGGGGGTGGTGCGCGCTGGCTCGCTCGCCAGCACGCGGGTCATGGAATACGAGTTCCCCACTACGTCGCCACATGTGTTCATTCTAACAAGAAAAAAAGGCCACACATCTGTGTGCGCGCATGAGCCAAAAAAACACATGCATGAACAACTTCTTTTCTTTGTATATCATTTGAGAGACTAAAAAATGTATATTTCAGAGAAAATCGATTTCGCTAGTTTTATGTATACCCCGTTTACAAACAAGAAAAGTGAAAATATGGTTATATATTGCAGGAAGAAAAATCTATGTTCATGCATTTTTAAAAGGGACCATATTTTTTTAAAAGTGTTGACATATTTTCACAACACACGATGAATTTTTTGAAAAATGCATGATGAACATTTTTGAGATACACGAATTACTTTCCTAAAACTAGCACAATGATCGTCACTGCTACAAAATTATAAAATACGAGGAGTTCAGTCAGTGGCTTAGGATGTCATCAAACTATTGTGTCGTGCGGCCTTTGTGCGTAGTTTACTATTAAAAAGAACAAAAATACTATGAAAAATCATGCATCAAGCATTGGAGTATCTTAAGCGATCATTGCAAGACACATATTTTTGAATGTTGAAGCATATGGGAATAGACAATCGACAAGTTGATTGAACAAGGCACAAGGGTAGGACAATGGCTATCATCGCTTTGGAATTGCAATTTGTTCACTCTCATAATCTATTCTATAGAACCGGGAGAAATTGGTAAGGAAGGAACTAAAAACAACAGCATTATTTTGAGCTGGAGTTACATTTCTGCGTTATTTGTTATTTCTTTAATTGTTGATCTCACATAAAAATAGTAATGTAGTTGTTTATTTGTGGTAGGTCCCACATGTGAGTAAAGTATATTTATTTATGTTTCGAAAGGTTGTTGGTCCCACGTGTGGGTAAGGGTGCATTTCTTTATCGGTCAAAGCTGTTTATCCCACATGTGGGTAGAGGTGCATTTGTTTATTGGTGAATGTTGTTGGTCTCACACATGTGGCATAGGACTATAGGTGTATTTGTTTATTGGTGAAGATTGGTGGTTTCACATGTGAACTTATCATCAACTGCAATCTTTATAAGTAGGAAAGTAGTACACAATGAACAATTTTTTAGCATGAGGGGAATATTTTTTAAAGTATATGATGAAAAATTTATAAATACACTACGAACTATTTTTTGAAACATGGTCAACATTTTTGAAATACAAGAATGTGCATGATGGAGGAAAGAAACAAAAGGAAAAAAGCTGAGGGTAGACATGCAACTAGGTTGGGGCGAGTTGTGTTAATGGTGGACATGCAACTGAGCCAGGCAGTTTTGTGTGGACGGTGGACATGCAACTAGGTCGGGGCCAGGGCAAATTGCATGTTGAGGGTGGATATACAATTGGGTTAGGGCGGGATGAGTTACGTACTGATGGTGGATACAACTAGGTCGGGTGAGTTGAACGTCAACGGTTAACATGCAAATGGGTTGGGTGACTTATGTGTCCATAGTGGAGATAGTACTGGGTCGGGCGAGTTATGTCTCCATAGTGGAGATGCAATTGGGTTGGGGATCAAGCAAGTTGCTTCATGGGTGGACATGCAACTAGGTCGGGCGAGTTGTGTGTCAAACATGGACATGCAATTAAGCCATGTAGGGCCAAGTTACACATCGATGATGGACATGTAATTGGGTGGGTGTGGGCACAAGTTGTATGTTGAGGGTGTATACGCAACTCAGTTGGGCGAGTTGCATGTTGAGGGTGGACATGCAACTTGGTGAGGTTGGGCAGGTTGCATGTCTAGGGTGAACATGCAATCGGGTCGGGGTCGAGCAAGTTGCATGTCAATGGTGGACATGCAACTGGGTCGGGCAAGTTGTTTGTTGATGATGGACATGCAACTGGGTTGAGGGTCAGGCAAGTTGCATGTCGAGGATGGACATTCAATTGAGCCAGATGAGTTGTGTGAAAGGTGGACATGCAACTGGGCCATGTAGGGTTAGTTTGCACGTCGAGTGTGGACATGTAATTGGGTAGGTGTCGGCGGCAAGTTGCATGTTGAGAGTATACATGCAACTTAGCAGGGGAATTGCATGTTGAGGGTAAACATGCAATTTGGTCGGGTCGGGCAAGTTGTGTGTCTAGGGTGAACATGCAATTGGGTCATGGAAGGGAAAGTTGCGTGCCGATGGTGGACATGCATCTCGTTCGAGCGAGTTGGATGCTGATGGTAGACATGCAAACGGGTCGAGGGTCAGGCAAGTTGCGGACAACTCGGCCAAGTCGTTAAGATGCCCCCTCCCTCACGCGCGAACACCCTTGATACATGCCCCATTAATGGGCCTCAAGCGGTCCACACGAATCACCATTACCTTGAATTGTTTTCGCTAAAATTATTGGTAAAAACCATGTAGTAAAATTTCTTTAAATTTTCTATGTAGTATGGGAAAACAAAAAAGTTCACAAAATTTGCCATGTTAGAAACCGTCAGGAGAAAGATTTTCATTTTCATGATAAAAAATAACCTATATGTTGAAAAAACATAGGGTGATTCTTTGCCATGGTATAGATGATAGAATTGCCATGAAAAATAAATTGTATTATTAGTTTCATAACAATAACAACGTAAAAAGGAAATAGCCATGGATTATAACGAAGAAAAGATTCCACATGGCTACATTTAGAACTTCCTCATTGCTAAAGAAACAAGTAAATCATGATTCTTTTCTCTCTAACATGTATGGAAAATCTTGAAACAACACTAATATTTGCACACAAAAAATATAATTGTTCCTTTGAACAAAAAAGAAAGTAAATTTATAAATTTTCATGGGGGGCATGAAAAAGTGAAGCCATGTGACCAATATTGCCATGGTTTACATTTTTTTACCATGCTCTATTTAACAAATTTGCCATATTAAAAAAATTTACAAAAAAATTATAATGGTGTGTGTGATAAAAGTTTCCATGGCGGTGTAGACATGAAATGTTAAAAATAAGTTTGCCATGTTTAAAGTACTAATATTGCCATGGCCCAGAATATAATTTTGTCGAGGCCTAAAATACAAAAGTAGCCATGGTCCAAACAAAAATAAAATTTCCATGGTTTAAAAAGAAATTTGTCATGGTGCAAACAATAAACTTTCCATGGTTCATAAAAAAATTGCCATGTTATGAAGTATGAATTTTTCATGGTTCAAACAATAAAAATGCCATCGTCATAGTAATAACTTTTCCATGGTTAGAAAATAAAATTTCCATGGTTTAACTTGCAAAATTGTCATGGTCGAAACAATAACTTTGCCATGGTTGAAGAAGAAAACACTGACATTAACAACAAGTTTTCCATGGTCAAAATATATGGATTTGCCATTGTATACACTATGAATTTGCCATGTTTCAAACAATAAATATGCCATGGTGAGAGAAATAACTTTGCCATGGTTAAAAGAGTTAATTTGCCATGGCCAAAATGTAAATTTGTGATGGTCTAACTAACATAATTTCCATGGTCAAAAACAAAAACTTTGCCGCTATTGAAGAAAAATAAAAGTGATATGGTGCAAACAATTAGTTTGTCGTGGTTCAAAAAATAAATTTGCCATGGTATGAAGTATGAATTTGGTTCAAACAATTAAAATGCCATGGTTGGAAAAATAAGTTTGCCATGGTTAAAAGAGTAAATTCGCCATGGAAAAAAATCATCTTTAAAAATGGCGTGTTGAGAAAATGTTCTAAAAGTTGCCATGGCAACACATCTTAAATTATAATATATCTAACATTGTTAATTTGTCATGTTGAAAATCATCTTTTAATTGATGTGTGGGGAAAATATCTAAACTTTCCATGGCAACACATCTTAGGTTGCCATGGCAAGTGCAACACTCCTTATGTAATAAAAGTTGCCATGGCAAGAAATCATTTGTTAATTGGCGTGTGAAAAAACTCCAAAGTTGCCATGGCAACATATCTCAATTTGCCATGTGAAGAACGTATCTTAAATTGCCATGGTAGAAGTATATTTTAGTTTCCATGAAAAACACACTGTAAGTTGTCGTATCAACACATGTTAAGTTTGTTATGGCAACACAACTTAAGTTGTCATGGCAAACGTATCCAAGTTTACATGTCAAACATTAACTAAACTAATGGCCACAACATGGATATAGGCTGAAACCAAATTCATGTATACACAAGTTCCCATGATTTTCAAAATAAAAATTGTCACCTATGCACATACAAAGTTGCCATGTCCATTAGACAGATCATGAAATGTGGAAGATCTAAAAAAATAAAGTATATTAAGCATAAAAATGAAAAAAAATGACACATACATGATGATCACCTCATTGATGAAATGATGACACAAAGTTAGTAAAATGAAAATTTCCATCTCTAAGATGCTACAAAAGTAACTACACACATAACGTGAAGTTGCAAGGAGCAAAAACACAGTAAAAGTTACCATCTAAACTATGAGTCTAACCGAACTAAATGACATCAAACATGACCAAGAAATCTGGCTCCGCGTCTATCAGCACAAATTCATTTAGGGAAAAGGGGAAGGGGATATGCTGACTGGGCGCGTCGTCGTCGAATCTGATGGAGGCTATGGGTACCGCGCCATGCTCCTCCTCATCCTCCACTCCTCTGTGCCTCAGGCACCAAGGAGATGGGCCATGACAACGTCTCTCCGGTCGTCCTCCACCACACGCAACAGCTCCAAATCGACCCCCACCTCCCGTGGCGGATTCTGGGCACGCCGCAGCAGCGACAATGAGAATCTCAACCCCGACGAAAAAAGCTAGTGGAGGCAAGCCTCATGGGCGTCCGCTCCGTCTTCCATGCGGAGGTGCGCGAGGACGCGACAGTAATGGGCGTCGAGCACAGGACGGTGGTGAGGGTCGCCATGAGCAGCAGGCCTGCATCGCACATCGACCACAGCCACCCGCGGTATTCTTTGGAAGGTCGCCATGAGCAGCAGGCTCCGTCGGCATCCGCCACGAGTACTCGCGGCACTGGAGCCCCCGTTGAGCCTCGTTGGCCTCAGAGCCGCTGCCTCCGCCCATTTCATCGTCCGAAGCCACCACGCCACGCCCCCAGCCGCTCCTGCCGGGTCCACGGCCTGCTCCGCCACGCCACCAGGCGAGCTCGCCCGATGATGTTGATGGTCGGGCTACTCCTGACTTTCAGGATATGAATGGATAAATAATGGGCACTGCTAGGCGCCAGCGCGCGACCCAAATTTGGGTCAGTCGGCCCCAACCATCCGATTTAGTGGATTGTAACCGTCCGATGACTTCGTCTTCCTCACACGCGCGTACAAAGGATTCGCCTCCTGCATCTTGCTTCTCTTTCATCTCGTCGGCCGCACACACTCTCCAGTGGCTGCCCCTCGCCGGCCGTCCTCATGGCCGGTGCCCGCCCCCGCCGGCCGTCCTCGTCGCCGTTCGCCGCCCTCGGTGGCCGTCCTCCTCGCCGGCTCCACCCATGCAATAGTTGCACCTATGGTTGCAGCTCTTGGGGCGACGGTTGTAGCTCCGGTGGAGACGACCGCAGCTCACCGGCGCGCTCGCCGCTGCTCATGTCCACCAGTCACAGCTCGTCGGTCACATCCCTCGCCGTTGTAACATCTCTCTTATTCCAGCAAATTTGAGGATAGCTTCCAGCAAAAAAACGTATCTCTGTACGATGCAGCAAATCGCGACGACGATTGTAGCTGGATGGGACGCCGGTGGTAGCAATTTTCAATGTTGGCTGTAGCATATAGCACAAATCTGCAACGTTCATCCTCGCTGAATGTTGCTTGGAGCAGAGCCGCACGTCCTTGCCGCCCGCGGTCACCACACTCACCAGCCTCGGCTGTAGCAAAAAACGAAGCCGGTCGTAGCAAGAAACAAAGTTAGTTGTAGCAAAAAACAAGTCGTTGTGCGCGGTCACCACGCTCGCCATCCTCGATTTGTAGCAAAAAAAGTAGGCGGTTGTAGCAAAATACAGAAGTCGCCGCGCCCGTTGTAGCTTACCTCGAGGCTGGTTGCAGCTTCCCTGGGAGGTGGTTGTAGCATTCGGCGCCGTGTTTGTAGCAAAAACACGGTGTCGCTGCAGCTTCGCCTGTTTGGGACAAAAAAACGTCTCTGTCATCAAGGCGGTGCATCTCCGGCGTGAATGGATGTAGTAGCCATCCGCGCTGGTCTAGGATGGAGGAGAGACGAGGTGCACGCTCGCCGGGGAAGAAGAAGGGAGGAGAGTTGTTGCAGATCCGAAGGGGGAGAGAGATGCGGGTGGTGAAAGAAAAATGGGAGATGGCGGCCTGGATGGGGGCATCCTACGTGTTGCTTGGTGGATGGACTGGAAGGGGCGTGCGTGGACGCGACCGGCCGAAGCTTCGGCCGGCCTGCGGGCTTGAAACATTTCTCATAAAGAATGGGGAAAAGAGCAAGTCCAGGGCAATGAGGGTGATAAAGGGAAAAACAAGTAGACAGTCATTCATTCCGCGTCAGCGCGAACGATTGAAAAAGGTGACGTGGAAGTGGCTTTGTTCCGTGATTCATGCCACAAAATCGTACGGTAAAAACAACGTTCGATCCGAAACCTTAAAAATCTAACATTTGGGTAAAAGGAAGACATGGATTTGGGTCTCTCTCCCGACAACCGACATGGAAAACGAATCTTAGCACATGAAGGTCCAATGGCATAGAAGTTAGATAAGACATAGTTAATTCTTGTCTAGACGAGAATTACTACCTCCGTCCTGGTTTATGGGTCTCCCTCGTATTTTGTGGCATTTTAACTGATAAAATATAACTTATACGTATAAAAAATAATATAATTGAAAACTATATTCAAATATGAATTCAACAATATAATATTTGATGACATGCATTAAATCCGTTATAATCAAAGCTGGGTAGAAGCCTTTTTATTTTCTGAAAAGGTCTGACTTGTATACTGCTGAAGTGTTGTAAACAAAAATTGAATATGAGAAAATAAGAACATAAAAAGGTGAAGAGGAAAGAAGATGGACATGATGCCTGTTGGTCCAACCGAACAATCAGAACAACCATTCTGACATGACCTGGAGCTGGATCGGAGGTACATCTGATGGGTTGGGTTAATTAATTGTACTAATGGAATTATGTGATGGCTGCAGGAAGCAGCTCTTTCCAGCTCTCTTGGCTTAGAATCCAAGAAAAAACAGTTGGTTTATCAGCATTACTGTGTGGATCACCAACTACGCTTGTTCTGCAAGTCTCGTTGTGGATTAGTTTCGGCTGCAGCCTGGTGCGCCTGGTGCAGACAAAGTGCATTTCATCTCCCTGTTCTCAGAGGTTACTCAGAGTTACACTTGTTCTGCAAGCCTTGTTTAGGATGGATTCAGACCGTCAGATTCTTCTCAGAGGTGGAATGTAAGAAGAAAATCAAATAATTTTGCATTGCAATCAGCCAATAGAATATAGAGACATGGGCTAAACTCTTACTATGCGTTATGATGAAGCATAATTCCCTGCTTATTTTCCATTTTGCCTTTAACGGACAGACTACCTGACAGTTGGTATGGGTTCCTGTAGATACAGGGTAGAGCGAGGAAGGTACAGCACAGTACAGTACAGTACATAATAAATAGGTGCAGATCAGCAGCAGGATCGCCGATGAAACAGGCCAACCCGCTTGATTTTGATGCACTTTTGTTGGTGCATGCATGTGAGTACACATGTCTTGTACTAGTTACAGGCTGGTGCCGAACCTGCCAATAGCCACTGAGTGAGTTCAGACATTCAGTTTCTCTTGCTTTTGGGATTAATGAGTTCCAAAATGATTAATGGGCTGAACATGTGATCCGCGCCAACCCCCGCACCTGCCCTGCGCACAAACAGTTTAGAAGGATCTTCCTCATCTTTCCTCGGCGAAAGAGAGAAAAAAGAAGGCATTTCCTGTCACCGGCCGAGGCACTCCGAGACAGCGACCTCCCAACGGTGAAGAACTCATGGTGGCAACTGAATCAGCCTATATAATATGTCCCCCACTTACGAACTTTGCACTGCTGCCGCCATCATCACGCTCAAATCTTGTTTGCAGCTCCGCATTCTGCAAGCAAAGTGATATTGATCAGGGGATCATCATATCGACCAGGGATGGTGAAGGCGCCTCTCCACTCCTCGTCCTCGGCCGCCGCCGCCGCGGCCACCTTCTCGCTGGTCGCCAAGAAGGCGCGGCTCTCGCCCTTCATCCTGCTGTCGCTGCTCTTCATGCTCCTCTTCTCCTTCCTCTACGGGGAAGAGCTCGCGGCGCTCATCGGCCGGCGAGCTAGTCGAAACTGGGCACACCTCGACGTCAGCGTCAACCGCGAGCATCAGCAGCCGCCCGGTAAGTATCACGTTCACGATCGATCGCAGAATTAACCTGTTGCCAGCAGCGTGCAATACTATGGACGTACTGATCGATCTTTCCAAAAAAAGGTGGATCGGGGGTGGAGGATGGGTGGCAGAGGAAGAAGAAGAGGTGGCAGGGGAAGCTGGCGTTCGCGGTGAATGACGAGGACGAGGACGAGGAGTGCGACGTGTTCTCGGGGAGCTGGGTGCGGGACGAGGAGGCGCACCCGCTGTACCGGGAGGAGGAGTGCCCCTACATCCAGCCGCAGCTCACCTGCCAGGCGCAGGGCCGCCCCGACAGGGGCTACCAGTCCTGGCGATGGCAGCCGCACGACTGCACCCTCCCCGCGTACGTACGCCGGCTCCCATCTTTTCTATTCTTCCGCCATTACCGGACTCCTCTGCTAAACTAACTAACCTCTCTCTGCATGCATGCGCAGGTTCAACCCGACGCAGATGCTGGAGACGCTGCGGGGCAAGCGGATGATGTTCGTGGGCGACTCGCTGAACCGCGGGCAGTTCACGTCCATGGTGTGCCTCCTCCAGTCCGCCATCCCGTCGCCGGAGGCCAAGTCCTTCGAGATGTCCCCCGACCAGCAGCACACCGTGTTCACCGCCAGGGAGTACAACGCGACGGTGGAGTTCTACTGGGCGCCCTTCCTGCTGCAGTCCAACGCGGACGACGCCGTGGTGCACAAGATCTCCGACCGCATGGTGCGCAACGGCTCCATCGCCCACCACGGCCGCCACTGGGAGGGCGCCGACGTCCTGGTCTTCAACACCTACCTCTGGTGGTGCACCGGCCTGCGCTTCAGGGTCGTGAACGGGCCGATCGCGGGGGCCAGGGAGGAGGACGCGGCGTGGGTGTCGACCGAGGAGGCCTACGGCATGGCGTTCCGCGACATGCTGCAGTGGGTGAGGGACAACATGGACTTCAACACCACCAGGGTCTTCTTCACCAGCATGTCGCCCACCCACGGCAAGAGCCAGGACTGGGGGGGCGCGGCGGGGGGCAACTGCTACAACGAGACGGCGATGATCGAGGACGCCGGGTACTGGGGCACGGACGGGCGGCGGAGCGTGATGCGGGTGATCGGGGAGATCCTCGACGGCGACGGTGCCGACGTGCCGCTCACCTTCCTCAACGTCACGCAGCTTTCCATGTACCGCAAGGACGCGCACACCTCCATCTACAAGAAGCAGTGGAACCCGCTGACGCCGGAGCAGGTCGCCGACCCCAGGACCTACGCCGACTGCGTCCACTGGTGCCTCCCGGGGCTCCAGGACACGTGGAACGAACTCCTCTACTCCAAGCTCTTCTACCCTTGATCACATTTTGTTTACTTACTAGTAGGTTGTAAACTTGTAATAACCATGACAAGTACTCCTATAGAGTAGGCCTCCCGAGTACAAACCTGGTGTTTGAATTGGTGGCAACTATCATGCGTTTTGATTCCATAGCCTTAAGACGCTGCCAAACAGAATAGGCGATCTTCTTCTTCCTTTCGTGAGCCGAAGCGAGGCAATCAGGTGCAGCTGTTAAACCTGCTAAAGGGAAGAACATGCAAGAGCCGACCGGAAAAACAGGATTATCATAACCATAAGATAATTGTGCGATCAGCAAATCGAATCGCACGTCTGGCATGCTTGTATCTATGGAATGTGACAATTAATGCATATATCGTACGTACTTAATTCGACCTATACCCTCTATATATACTGAGGCGAGAGGGGGAGTCATTGCCATTGCTACAGACTGCGTCTATCTCATAATCCCCCACACCGTTCGTCGAAAATATGAAGGGGGCAGCATGGTGTACATGACTGTTTTGTTCATCGGGTGTCTTCTTATGGTTGGACAATGTAAGTACTGTTTATATATGTATATATATATTTGTGTATTGTGCACTGACATCCATGCATAAATATTATCAATGTAATAGGTCGTCGTCCTGAGCCTGAGAGCATCTACGAAGATGGCCGTGCCAATACAACTATGGTGGTCTCGTCATTGAGTGTTTGACAATGTTCGCGTCCCACAGAACTACCACTTTTTTAAAAGTGGCCGAAAACTACCAAAAAAAGTAAAAACATGACTAAAAACTACCAGGTTGACTGAATGGTGGTTTTGACCGTTTTAACAGCGATTCTGACGTGAGTGGCCCACTTGCCAGGCGGGCGGCCCGCCTAAGTGCTAACGGCGCGCGCGGGGCCGTTAGAGCCGCTCGTCGGTCGCACCTGGTCGGGACCAGGTCATAACCTGGCCGACCGGGCCGCTCGTCCCCACCAGCTCTCTCACTCTCCCCCGAGCTCCTCCCTAGCCCTAGCCGTCGCCAGCCATGGCGGCTGTGGATGCAAACTCCGGCGGCGATTCAGGCATACCTCCAGGCGGCAGCGCGGCGCAGCAGCCTTCTCAGTCCGAATCTAATCCTTCCGCTGGCGGCGCGCAGCAGAGATTGGATTGGTCGGCGCCGGCGCGACCACCGTCGACGACAAGAAGCAGAGCTCAAGGTCGGCGGAAGCTTCCTCGTTCTGCGGGCGGCGGCAGGTACGGCATAGTTTTTTGCATGGTTGTGAGATTCAGAGAATCAGTAAATTAGGCTAGTTTTTTGCATGGTTAGATTCAGTTATGGTGACCTTGGAAATTGTTAGTATTGTGCATACTTTGTTGTGTAAGAAACGGAAAAAAGCAGTTTGACAGAAACTCAATATTGTGCCTAGTTAGGTTCAGTTATCCTGTTTTCAGTTAATAAAGGTATTTCATTTTATAATTTTCAGAATTGATGACCCAAAGTGGTCAATTTGGTTCCATTTCAATGCCAGAGAATCTGTGGTTCGAAATTTATACCAGTCAGACATATCATATTTGACAATGCTTTCTCTTATTGGGAGTGAGGGCTTTGTGGCTGATGATTATATGTACTATGTATTTGATGAGGAGAAAGGATTAGAAGGTTTAGATAAAATATGCTGTGAAGATGATGTGCAGCAGATGTTGGCACACTCTCATAATGAACTCTCATAATGAAAAGTTTCTGAACATAAGAGTAGTGGGAGCTCTTGAGGAATGTAATGCAGATGAAAATCATGAAAACAGAGATAGTTATTTTGTTGAACATTGCATTAACACTCAACAAAGTTGCACTAAGGTGGTGGATATAAGCATGGACAGAAAGGAAGAGCTGAAGAAAAGCATGGTGCAGAGAGAGGCTGACCTTAACCATTTTGAAGGTGACACTGATGTGTCTGAATTTGTTTCTGATGATGAAGTTGCAAATTCAGGT
Source organism: Aegilops tauschii subsp. strangulata (assembly GCF_002575655.3). Classification (NCBI taxonomy): domain Eukaryota; kingdom Viridiplantae; phylum Streptophyta; class Magnoliopsida; order Poales; family Poaceae; genus Aegilops; species Aegilops tauschii. The sequence goes on from NC_053035.3 coordinate 328,109,921, forward strand.
TCAGATGGGAACAATGTGGATTTTCAGTCAGAGTATTCCTCTGAAGATGAAGCTGCAAAACAAGATACAGCAGTGGTACTGAAACTGAAGGTAGTGAGAAAACCTGGTCCAACTAGTAGATCCCACCATGAGGGAGGTTTAAAAAGAAATTTCCTGATGGATGCATTAATTAAGAAGACCAAGACTAAGTTTGATCTCCTGTGGTTTGTGTCAAGAACTGCTTGAAGATAATCCCTGAGCCTCAAGTTTAGCAGCTTCAAAGGAAGGTTTCCTTAATGGTTGCAGACCATTTATAGGTCTTGATGGATGCTTCATCAAGTTAACCACTGGACAACAAATTCTTGCAGCCACAGGAAGGGATGGAAACAACAATATTTATCCTATAGCTTTTGGTGTGGTTGACAAGGAAGATGGTGAAAGTTGGAATTGGTTTTTAACTCAATTGAGATGTTGCATTGGCAGTGGCAACAAATTTGGAACATACACTATCATGTCTGACAGGCAAAAGGTTGGGAAGAATTTCATTGAGCAATTTATGTTATTACTTTTTTTAATTATTTCATTTTTTTTCAATTGTATTAATAATTTGTGAATGTGCAGGGCTTGCTTAAGGCAATAAATGAGGTATTCCCTGATTCACCTCAAAGGTATTGTCTTAGGCACATATATGCAAATTTTCAATCTGCTGGATTTAGAGGCCAGGAACTAAAGAAGTGTATTGACAAGGCTAGCTACTCCTACACTAAACATGGGCATGAACTAGGCATGGCAGAGCTGAAAGCACAGTCTGAGGATGCTTGGAAATGGCTCAAAAAAATTGAGGGGTCTACTTGGGCTAGGTTTGCTATGGATCATACTTGCAAAACAGATTTAGTTATGAACAATCTAAGTGAAGTCTTCAACAAGATGATACTGGATGTTAGGGCCAAACCAATAAGGACAATGTTTGAAGGGATTAGGACCAAGCAAATGATCAAGAGGCAACAAACTAGGGAGAAGTTACAGATTAGCAGGTGGACAATCACACCAACCTACTCAGAGATTTTAGAAGAGAATAAGCAGTATGCCAAGTATTGTCAGGCTGACAGAGCTGGTCCAACAATTTGGCAAGTTACTAGCAAAGAAAAACAGTATTGTGTGGACATGGAAGGGTATACATGTGACTGCAAGAGATGGAACATGACTGGTGTACCTTGCAGTCATGGCATATCTGTACTGACAAAGCAAAAGCTGCATCCTGAGGACTATGTCAATGACTTTTTCAAGAAGCCACTTTATTTGGAGACATACAAAGAAATTATATACCCTGTTCCTGGTCCAGATTTCTGGCCCCACACAAACACTCCAGACATTGAACCTCCTGTGTTCAAAGAAAAGGCAGGCAGAAAACAAACTGCAAGGAGGAAAGGAGAGTTTGAAGTTCCTGCCCCAAGAGACACCAGTAGGATGGGAACAATTACCTGTGGAAATTGTGGGTTGGAAGGACACAAGTATACAAGTTGCAATAAGACTCTTAGGCCTAAACTGCAAATGAGGAAAAACAAACACCAGGTAATTATCAAGCATCAGAGCAATGTTTCCTTTTACATAGTCTAATCTAAGTTAAGTTGGACCTTTAATGTAGGAAAACAGGGCAGTCTATGCACCTGCTCCATCTGCTCCAGTACAAACTCCAAGAGCACCAACCCCTAGTGCAAGAGCACCAGCTCCTGCTGCATCAGCACCAGCACCACATGCAAGAGCACCAGCTCCTGCTGCATCTGCACCAGCTCCTACTACAACAGCTAAAAGGGGTAGGCCTGCAAGTGGAGGGACAGGCAAGGGATTCAGTGCACCAAGATCTGTTGCTGCAACTTCAGATGTTTTGGCTGGTAACAAAAGGAAGAGGTTTGCAAGCAGTAGATTGAGGGGTTATTTCTATGCCAGTGGTAACTGACACTATAAAAAGGTAGAACTTCTCTCTTTGAACCTGTTTGAATTAGTTTAGAACCTGTTTCACTTTGTTTTGAACATGTCTGTACTTTTCTGCATGAGTATGTCTGAATTTGTGTGAACCTGCCGAGATGGCAAATATTCGGAGATGACTATGAAAACACCTCTCTGGACCGAACCTGACTGTACTTCTATCAAATTTGTGATGTAACGTGGGCCTGATGGTGGGCTTCCGTTTTGGACCTAACTAACCCACCAAGCCTGCCACACTGTCTACATAAGAGAGGCCACCAGAAACCACTGGATCCCTGCGCCTCATTCCCCTTGACCAAAACCTAGCCGCCACTGATGGATCGACAGTTAGGAGAGGTAGTTGATGGACAAGACGAGGTTGCTAGGGCTGAAAGGAGGGCCAACCGTCGAGCACAGGCACAGGAGCGACGCCAAAGGATTGCTGCCATGATTATGGCGGAACGCAACCAGAATGACGTGAAGCAGTTCAAGGAGGTGTTCCCAGAAGGAACCAACATCACAGATGAACTAATCATCTGGTGGGCCAGAGACAGGGCATCTTTCCATCGATTCCAAGCAACAAGGAAGAGATGGACTCAGATCCTGGCTGCAGCAGAAGGAAGACAAGATTGGGATTAGTTCAACGCGGTAGTTTCTGACTAAATTGTGGTGTTTCTGAATCTGCTTGTCTTGTGCTCAATATTGCCCAGAATCTTGTTCTTAGTCTTGCTTTGAATCTTGTCTTGTTCTGAACTTTCTGAACTTTATGATTGCAGTGAAGGATGCAGTTCAGGAGTTGCACCAACCGTGATGAAGACGATGCAATGTGGCTGCCTGAATCTATGTTAAAGACTATGCTTATTTTCTGAACTATCTATGTTTGGGTTGTTGGAAAATCTATGATAAAGACTATGCTTATTTTCTAAGAAATGTATCCATGGCACAATATTTTTAAGTCTGAACGTATGCCTGAATCCATCTATCTGCATTTATCTGAATGTTTCTATACTTGGGCTTTGCTGAAATGTGATTTTTTGGTCACTCTAATTTTTGAAATACTTTGCCATCAACTACTCCACTGTTTGAGCACACAAGTTCCAAGTTGCTGGGTTTCAACAAAGACTTTAATTGCAACACAACTACCACCATTTTTCATCACTCAATCTACCACTTCCCCACTGTCACACTCCACCGCACTTCCTCCACTCCAACATTTAAGTAGCCCAACAACTCACTCTATCTCTGCTCACTCTACCTCTCTCTCGAAAACCTCACTCCACCTACATCCATGGCTGGTTCTTCCTCTACGCCAGACCCATGGCTGAACCCCTTCCCCACCGGCAAGGGCTGGGTTGCCATGCTTTTTGGGTCGGCTCGTGGTGACGAAGACCTCTTCCTCGACTACATGAAGATTGCCATGAGATACAGCAGCGCACAATGGCTCGCGGATGCATCAGAAGAGGTGAGGAAGAAGGCGACGACTGAGGAGAAGCAGCGCATGGACCAGCGCTATGCAACCCCAGGTAAGGGTATCATGCCCATCGACATGTTGCTGTGGGCAATGAAGGAGGCGGACTCCGGCGATGCTGGGCAGAGGGAACGGTGGGCAGCCCACCGCTATATCCCTCCAGCACAAGCTACAACTCCAACTACTATGGGCAACGACGACGAGGACCTGCAGATCATCGCCCCACTAGCACTGCTGGCTCGCCGACGTCCTCCTCCCATCATCGTCATCGATGGAGACGAAGAGGAGGTGCCAGAGCTGCCACCTACCACTCAAGTCAAGCAAGAGGTGCGACGGTCAGGTCGCATAGCAGGGCAGGGGCCTAACAATCTGAAACTGTAAGTTTCAGATTCAGTTACAGCAGTTATCGCCAGATCTATGTGAGATTCAGTTCTGTCAGTTTAGTTCTATCAGTTTATCAGGGTGTTTGCAATCTTAGTGAGATTCAGTTCTGTCAGTTTAAGTGTCTTTGAACAATTTCAGTGTCCATGTCCTATCTATGTAAGACTAAATGCTATCTATGGGAGACTAGATGTCTTCCAAACTTCTCTGAATTTGTCTGAACCTGTGATGAAGCAATTTATGAAGTAAACAGATCTCAGCAAGAACTTATGATACAACACACACAAATAAACTACATCAGACTTAGATAATTTAGTTCTTAACTTAACTTAGCACCAGTTCTCAGCATCAGGATAATATTTGGGCAGTACAGATCAGGGCAAACACCACCCCCACACCAACCAAAATGATCTGAACCCATTACAGTTCTTAGGTAGTTCAAAGGTAGTTCATAGGTAGATCAGGGCATATTTGCATCAGACTGATCATTCCTAGGCCAATTATATATATAGGCCTCATATATACTTACCATCCAGAGCTGCCACTTCACTCCTCCATCACAACTTTCTTTATCTTGTCCAGCTTTTCCTTGCACCCATGACCAACCTTAAGGAGCTCAGCAATGACATTCTCCAGCTTCTTCTTCTCTTCTTTAAGGAGATCTTTCTCCACCTCTAGCTCCTTCATGGCCTTCCTTGTGTTTTGGATTATATCAGCTTGACTCTGAAGGATGCACCTTTGTTCTTTCTTGAGCTTAAGCTTCTCCATTTGAAGCTCAATCTTTGCCTACTCCTCAAGTTGCTTCTTATTTTCCTTCAGTTCATTGATTGCCTGGCTTGTGCAATCCATGTCATGAGATTTGATTCCATCCTGATAATCAAACAACTTGGACACATCATCCACCAGCTGGCTATACTGATTGGCCAGAGAATCAAGCTCCTTCTGCAGTTTTGCAACCTCTATCCCATGAGCCTCATTATCCTGGGCTCTACCAAGGTTCTGCTCATGATACATATCCCAGAGCTTGCTTAAGCACCTTTGCAGAATTACAGGCCAGGGGGCATCTACCCACTCCAAAACACCACAGTTCACACCATCCTGAAAATCAATTTAAATTTACAGTGAACAAGCAAATTCAGAATAACAAATCATAAACAATAATGATATAAGCTACACTAACTAGTTAGTTCTATACTAAAAATACAATACATCAATATGTTTCATATGTTTCCAGTGCTCTTTACTACAAGTACAGTATTCAGACATACCAATGTTTTCAGACTTAAGGAAAAATCAGAAAAACAGCAACTAAACAGTCTGTTTCCACTACATAGCAGAAATTCAAGCTAATCAAATCCACACCAACTTGGTCCATTACCTCAGTAGCACATTCTATGAATCTCCTGCCAGTGTCAGTGCCTTCAAATGCCACAAACTTGCCCGCCCTCTGCCTGTGCAGGATGCACCTTCTGTCAGATTCAGTCACAAGCCCACAGAAACTAGGGTCTATCACAGTGTCAGGAGTTTGCTGCAAAAGCAAAAGCATATCTATATCAAGAACAACTCACATATATCAACTTAAATAGAAAAATCTCAAATATCTTCAAACCCTAACCCTAACCCTAGAATAGAACAGACAGGAGAGGGAGAGGATAGACTGAGCTAACTTACAAAGTACTCCATCTGCATGCTGCTGAACTCGCTCATGTACTCGTCATCGTCGTCCGACGTCCCGTTGCTGTTCGGCCACGACAGCATGGTCGCGGCGTCGCCGGAGCGCGAGAAGAAGAAACAGAAGCAGAGGAGAGCAGAGAGGAGTGGAGTGAGCTCGGGGGAGAGTGAGAGAGCTGGTGGGGACGAGCGGCCCGGTCGGCCAGGTTATGACCTGGTCCCGACCAGGTGCGACCGACGAGCGGCTCTAACGGCCCCGCGCGCGCGCCGTTAGCCGTTAGGCGGGCCGCCCGCCTGGCAAGTGGGCCACTCACGTCAGAATCGCTGTTAAAACTGTCAAAACCACCATTCAGTCAACCTAGAAGTTTTTAGTCACGTTTTTAAGTTTTTTTGGTAGTTTTCGGCCATTTTTAAAAAAGTGGTAGTTCTGTGGGACGCGAATACCTAAACTGGTAGTTTTTTGTCAAACACTCCTCGTCATTAGATGACAGCAAAATTACCGTGAAATTTTGTCCTCCTAGAAATTGTACATCTAAAGGTGAATTCTGGGGCTGGGATCCAGAGTGCTACTGCTGCCTCACTAAGCCGGGTGTACCGTGTTTTCATACCGCAGAGGAGTGTGAGAAGAAATGCCCACCATTGAAATAAGGGTGTGGAATATGAGAATATATATAAAGCAGCCTCTTAGAATAAAATAATGTGTGGATATTGATGCATGCAGTACCTTTTCACGAGTGTAATAATAACTATGCTAATAAAAACATGAGTTGATTTTCTTTTACGAACATGAGTTGAATTTTAATGCAGAAAATATTATTCCCTCTGACATACTAAGGCAATATCAAATAAAATGGATCCGAGTGAGGATGTTATTTGTAATTACTAATTGGTGGCCCGACTCAAACTTTTTTTTTGCGAAACTAAATTATCAATTTTAGGAGGAAAAACAAGTCCGTTGAATTCATGGCTCTAGAAGGCCATATTCACCATCTAACCTTGAAAGTGCTCTTATGAGCAGAGCACAAATGTACTCGTTATCTGACTCGTTTCTTTCGCTCTGAGATCCTCACGTGTCAGTGTAGAGGTTTATCTATTACGTATTTCATAACTAACATAGCTTGAAAAACGATCTCATATTATGGGACGGAGAAATTATTAAATACCGATCTTCCCCTTTCTCTGTCCTCTTTTTTTCTCAACAGCCAAACTCACTCCGCCGGCCGCCGGCCCTTGCCCTTCATCCCAGAATCACACGAGGAACTCTCACCGAACCACATGACTACATCATCCTCATCGTCCACCCATCAAAAGATTTTGCCACTGATTCCTTTCCCGGCTTGTGGCGACAAGTTCGTCACCTTCCTCTCCTACAAGTGAGGAAAGATGCAAGTTCTGGATTCCATTACCAAATTTCTAGTCCTCCTAATTATAGATCTACATAATATTAATCGCTTTCTCCATTCGTCCACTTGACGAAAAATGGTTTTCCCCGCTTTATATATATAAAGCAACCATCACCACAACATCGAGCAAGAAGGTACAAACGCATGTCATCATCGTACTCAACGCACACATCCAAGGCGAGATACAAAGGTGCCGAGCAACGAAAACACCACCCCAACAACGACAAAGCACCCTAATGATAAGCCGAAAACCACCGTGAAGATGAGCAATCCACCGAGGGGTGGTGAGATGTAACATCCCAATTTTCAATTTGGATGTTATACATAGGTCATCATATGCATATCATATTTTGTTTGCATTTTGGTTGTGATCCTAGAAATCTCAAGCAACTCAAGAACCCAAGGAGAGAGTTGGAGATTTCACCAATTTTCATATTTGAATTTTTCTCAAATTTGAAAAGAGGATCAATTTGATTTTTAATAATTCTCTCTCAAATTATTTCCAATAATAAAAATAAAAGAGAGAAGATAAAATGACTTCTTCAAAAGAGAGGAATAATGGAGAAGAAATTTTAAAATCAAATTAAAATTTTAATTTCATTTTATTTGCTATTTTATTTGAATTAGAAAAATATATGCATTTTTTAAAATTGCATTCTTAGGCCAGAAAAATGTTCACGTTGTTCTAAATATTAGATTTGGACGGTCAAAATTAATTATGGTATTTTAGAATTTTTTTTATATTTTATTAGGATTTTTCTTTCGGGCGAATTTTATTTAAAAAATACTTCGTCGCCCGAATGGGCCGAAGGCCCAGCCGAGCCGGGACAAGCCCAGCCGCGCCGCCGCCTTCGCCACTGTGCGGACGCCGGACTCCGGCGAGGAGGTGTCTGGGTCGGACTGCACCGCCCTCCCTCGCGCAAGCCGCCCCCGGCCTTTATAAGCCGCTCGCCCCCCTACCTCATCATCACCGCCGCCGCCGCAGCCCGCCTCCAGCCGAGCTGCGGCGCCGCCGCCGCCGCCTCCGCCCGCCGCCGCCGTAGCCCCGCCTCGCCCCACCGACCGTCGGAGCCACGCCGGAGTTGCCGTTTACCTCGCCATCGTTTTCTTCGGTTAACCGGTAAGAAAACCGTTCGAATTCCCCGGTTTTCTCTCGGTTTATTTTTAGGGTTAGGGTTTTCTCGGTTTTTCCGATCGGTTCTAATTAGCGGACGTTCGTCCGTTAATCCGCAGTAGCGAACGATTTTCATTTGTTAGTTCTTGATAGCGAACGTTCATTCGTTAGGTTTTTCTTTTTTCTTTTTAATTTTCGGCCAGGGACCTATCCGTGAATACTTTTATCACAGATTAGTCCCTGAACTTCGAACCCTTGTTACTTTTTGCTCGTTTGTCCAAATCCAGTGAAACCGACGCCAAAACCTTCGTCTTATTACCCTCTTTCCAGATAATCAACTTGAACATGGTTTTGACAAATTAAATTTGGTTTCAAGCAGATTTGAATTCTAACATCTTTTGATCGTAGTTTGAGTTTCGTAGCTCCGATTCGATTGATTCTTTTTGCAAATCGAAGCTCTTCAGTTGAAATTTCAGTTTGGATCTTCTCTCTTGAGTTTTAGCCTTGCATCTTATGCTTGAGTGCTTATGTATGCTATTGTTTGTTCATGATAGAGTTTCCGGAGTGCGAAGCGTGCTACTACGAGTCACTAGGGTTTTCAGATCGTCAGCAAGGCAAGTAACACTTTGATCATACCCCTTTATTACCCAGTTTTTATGCATTAGTTTCAATCCTCAAACACTGCATGGTTAGGACTTGATAACATGTGGGTATTGGGAAGTAGTTGATGAGGTAGAACCTATTGCCTTGCATTCAAACCTGGGGAGTTACTACGTATGCTTATACTGCTATGCTATGCTCATAGACGTGGTTTGGTTTTGAGAGTATTCATGTCAGATGTGAGAGATTATTGTTAACTAAGGTTCAACTTAAGGTGGCTACTTTAATACACATCTGGGTGGATTGGTTTGTGGGCACCTGGGGAACCCAGTGTTGTCCAAGGAGATCCCGGGGAATCCGTGTGATCATCCTATGGTTTGCCACCCAGGCTCAAAGGGATCCTTATGTTATTCATGCTGGAAACTTCCGTGTGCAGCCACAAGCCATTATGGGCTCTGGCATAGTCGAGTATGTTGTGTGACCTCTTACAGTGGTAGACTAGCAGATGTAGGGGATGTGGGTGGTATTGTCTACCCGTCGTAATGAGCTAACTCTTCTGAAAGACTGTGTCTCGGTCATCCGTTCCTCAAACATCATGTAGTGCGAGAAATCCAACGGAGGAGATCGAGTCTTGCGTGGAAAAGTGCGCAAACCTCTACAGAGTGTACAAACTAATCATGGTTAGCCGTGTCCCCGGTTATGGACATCTTGAGTATCTGGTGCTTGAATTATTATGTTGATCTCATCACTCTACTTAATTAATTTGTTGGGTTATTGATTATTATTCTGGGATTGAGATGGGGTTACCATTCTCAATGTTTTCAACCAACTTTGTAGTTAAATAAAATATATTCCTTTGTTGTAGGGAAAAACTAGCTTTATGCAAATGATAACCGTAGAGCCTCCACCAGCCAATTATGCATATAGTTATAGCTGTTACATGTTCATTGCTCTATAGTGTTATTTTGCCAGCATATTCCATGTGTTGACCTACACAGGCTGCAACGTATTATGTTGCAGAGTTTTCAGACGAAGAGTAAGGTGCACTAGGTCGTTGTCATGCACTCAGCTATGCCGTCGGAGTTGATTGACTCATTTACCTTCACAGCTTATGCCGTTATCTTAGTTAGATGGCCTTCAGCCATATTATTGTAATAGTTCTCTTTTGAGACTTTTGGTGTAATAAGTGTGTGATTGAACTCTGTAATAAATCCTCGGGTACTGTGTGTGTCAGCATTACCGATCCAGGGATGACACTTATGCACAGAGATTTGACCGTCTGAGGTAGCACACGTTGACTGTACGATGCGACCACTAAGATAAACCATAGGACCTTCTCCTCTACTCATTTCTGACTCTTCTCCATTTTCTACTCTATAGATGGCGGACCCAAGGAACAAGTTTGCTCAACCGGACGAAGACACACCTTTTGGACGACACTTGAAGGAAGCCACTAAGTACCTGAGCATCGGAATAGCAAGCTTCACCGGGACCTACACCGCCACTTTACCAGAAGAGGAGCGTTGGATGATTCGAGTACATGTTCCAGGAAGGACATTCATGCCAGTTACTGAGCCCATAGAGTTTTCCTTTGATGCACCAACCTGGAGTCTAGGAAAGAGCATGGCAGCCCACATCGCCATGGGACGCATCAGCGAGGTATACCACAAGGATCTTAAGGACACCATCTACCAGATATGTGGACACCGAGATGAGCAATGGGAGATGATTTGCACCAGGAGTTAAACCAGCACATTCGCCGTCAGGAGAACCAGATGTGCGCCAGCATGATAGACATGAAGAAGGTGATGACCAGGAACATGGTCTTGAAGAGGAACTCAAGTCTACACGCGATGGATATGAAGAGGAAATTGTAGTACTACTGGAGAAGAATGAAGACCTGAAGAAGAAGCTAGGAATATTCATGGGAGATCCCGCACCTGAGGAGGATAACCACTCCAAAGACTACATCATCATCGACGACACCAATTCCGACCCCGATAGTGATGATGATTATGAAGACGAAGCGGGATCAGATATCATGGAGTCTTCCACCGATCAAAATTTCTAGTCGACCACCATTTTATCATTAGTAGTTCCCCCATGTATATAGTAATAGTCCGAGTATTTTGTAACGGTAGATTAGATCGATTGTATGACCTTGTTTGAATTGAGTGGTGTGAAATGAATGTGTTTGTCTCATGTGCATATGGGTAGTGATATCTCCTTAGACCTCACTCTATTCTATTCTCACCCCTTTAAACCTATCAGATGCCTCCGAGACGTGACCCCGGATTTGTCTTCCCACCGGAGCTCACTGAGTTGATCCAACAGCAGAATGCCTTGATGCAGTTGCTAGTCCAGAACCAAGGCAACAACAACAACAACAACAACAACCCACCGCCACCACCTCCAGTTGACAACTTAGCCCGTTTTCTGAGGTTGAATCCGCCAGTGTTTTCCAGTAGCATCGAGCCGATTGTTGCTGATGACTGGCTCCGCAGGATTGGAAGGGAGCTGACCACCACAGGTTGCACAGATGCTGAGAAGGTGCGCTTTGCCGCACATCAACTGGATGGACCCGCAGCCTCATGGTGGGAGAATTACACAGTCACTTTCCCCATAGCAAATGTCACTTGGGATCAGTTTTAGCAAGTTTTCCGCACAACACATGTCTCAACTAGAGCAATGTGCATGAAGAAGCGTGAGTTTCGCAACTTACGCCAGGGAAATCGTACTGTGGCACAGTACGTGGATGAGTTTAGTAAGTTAGCTCGCTATGCCCCCGATTATGTGGCCACAGATGCCGCAAAGCAGGAGAAGTTTATGGAAGGGCTGAATGATGAGCTGAGTATGCAGTTGATGGTGGCAACATTTGCTAACTACCAGGAGTTGGTAGACAGGGCTCTTATGATTGAAGGCAAACAGCAACAGATAGAGAGCCGCAAAAGGAAGTATGGACAGGGGAAGTACAATTCTGGAGCTCAGCAGAAGCCTCGTTTTACCCCAAACTCAGGAGGACATACCCTTCATAACCATGGAGGCCATACCCATAATGGAGGAAGTTCACATAACCACAGTGGGCCTAAGAATGGAAATGGGAATGGAGGAAGCAACAACCAGAACCGTTCTAACCCAGCAACACCCGCTAAGAAGGACCTGAGTCATGTCACCTGTTACAAGTGCGGGAAGACTGGACACTACGCCAATGATTGTTCTGAGTTGAAGAATGGCACTGGAAATGGAAACTCCGGGAAGAAGCCCAATCCCTTCACCAGAGGTCAGGTGAACCACATCAACGTGGAGGAAGTTGAAGATCAGCCTGACGCTGTGATTGGTAAGTTTTTGATTAAGTCTTTTACCGCTCTTGTTCTTTTTGACACCGGTGCATCGCATTCATACATATCAAGGGGATTTGTGGACAAGTTTAAGTTGCCAACCTTAGCCCTTAGGTCACCCATGTTAGTAAGCTCGCCAGGAGCAGAGTATATGGCCGGCTGATGGTGTGGTCGGTTACCATTAACCATTGGTAGCCATGTTTTTACCTCAGGCCTAGTAATTTTGGAGTCACAAGGATTGGATATAATACTAGGCATGGATTGGTTATCGAAGTATGGAGGAAACATCGGACTGTGCTAGCAAGTCGATACTACTCTCCACCCCGGAGGGAAACAGGATCAAGTATGTATTAAGGCATGGCCAAGGAGGACCCAAGTAAATTCCCTCTCGGGAGTTGTTCAGGAAGAAGTGCCTGTTGTGAAGGATTACCCGGATGTATTTCCAGAGGAATTACCAGGCATGCCTCCAGATCGAGACATAGAGTTTTTGATAGAGCTGTTGCCAGGCACCGGACCAATATCGAAGAGACCGTATCGGATGCCTGCAAATGATCTGGAGGAAATTAAGAAACAGATCAAGGAGTTACTGGAGAAAGGATATATCTGACCAAGTTCATCACCGAGGGGAGCCCCAGTGCTCTTAGTTGAGAAGAAGGATGGATCTTTGAGAATGGTTGTTGATTATCGTGCGTTGAATGAAGTGACGATCAAGAACAAATACGTACTACCGATGATCAACGATTTGTTTGACCAGCTGCACGGAGCTAAAGTATTCTCCAAGATCGACCTTCGATCAGGATACCACTAGCTGAAGATCCGAGAACAGGATACACCCAAGACAACTTTTACCACAAGGTACGGGCTATATGAGTACTCGGTCATGTCTTTTGGATTGACTAACGCCCCTGCCTATTTTATGAGTATGACATTTTGGTGTACTTGAAGAATGAAGAGGAACACAAGGAACATCTGCGATTAGTTCTCGAGAAGCTCAGAGAACATCAACTATATGCCAAATTCAGCAAATGTGAGTTTTGGTTGAAGGAAGTTGGATTTCTTGGACATGTTATATCAGGAGAAGGTATAGCAGTAGACCCTACCAAGGTTCAGTCTTTCACTGAGTGGTTGGCACCCACCTCAGTAGGAGAGATCCGCAGTTTTCTGGGACTCGCAGGATATTATAGACGGTTCATTTAGAATTTTTCCAAGATTGCGAAACCCATGACAGAGTTGTTAAAGAAGGACACCAAGTTCAAATGGACCGAAGAATGTGAAGCCAGTTTTCAGGAGTTGAAGAAACGTTTGGTTACAGCCCCAGTGCTAATTCTTCCGGATATACGCAAGGATTTCCAAGTTTATTGCGACGCTTCTCTCCTAGGACTTGGAGGTGTACTCATGCAGGAGGGAAGAGTTGTTTCTTATGCTTCACGTCAGCTTCGACCTCACGAGTTGAATTATGCTACGCATGATTTGAGTTAGCAGCCGTAGTGCATGCACTCAAGACATGGAGACACTTTCTTATTGGAAACCGTTGCGATGTGTACACGGACCATAAGAGTTTGAAGTACATTTTCACGCAGAAGGAGCTGGATCTCAGACAGAGGAGATGGTTGGATCTCATAAAGGATTATGATATGAAGTTGCATCATCATCCAGGAAAGGCCAATGTCGTAGCAGACGCTTTGAGCCGCAAGAGTTATGTCAATACCCTCGTAAGCGGAGGATTACCGCAGGAGTTAGCCGACGATCTCAAGGAACTTCGTTTGGAGATAGTTCCAAGAGGTTTTGTTGCAGAAATGGAGGTTCAGTCCATGTTATTGGGAAAGATTCGAGACGCCCAGAAGGATGATAAGGAAATTGCTGAGATAAAGGAGAGGATGAGCAAAGGAAAAGCCAAGGGTTTTCGTGAGGATGAGCACGAAACTTTATGGTTTGAGGATCGTGTATATGTACCCAATAACACGGAGATCAGGAAGTTAATACTTCAGGAAGCCCATGACTCGCCATACTCGATACACCCCAGAAACACCAGGATGTATTTGGATTTGAAGGAACATTTCTGGTGGACAGGTATGAAGAAGGATATTGCCGAGTATGTAGCAGTATGTGATGTATGTCAGAGAGTGAAGGCAGAACATCAGAAGCCAGCAGGATTACTTCAGCCTATGCCGATACCCGAATGGAAGTGGGATAAGCTTGGCATGGATTTCATCACCGGATTACCCAAGACACGATCGGGATATGATTCTATTTGGGTAGTAGTTGATCTCTTGACCGAAGTTGGCCAAGATATATATGACCAGGATCGTATGTCTGCATGGAGTTCCGAGGACCATCGTATTAGATAGAGGGACACAGTTTACCTTGAAGTTTTGGAATCAGCTGCACCAGACTTTGGGTACCAGGCTAGAGTTCAGTACAACCTTTCATCCACAGACAGATGGACAGACCGAGAGAGTCAATCAGATTCTGGAAGACATGTTGAGAGCTTGTGCGCTAGATTATGGATCTAGTTGGGATGATAATTTGCCTTACGCAGAGTTCTCATACAACAACAGTTATCAGGCTAGTCTGAAGATGGCCCCTTTCGAAGCTCTGTATGGAAGAAGGTGCAGGACACCGTTGATGTGGGATGAAGTCGGAGACCGTCAGTTGTTCGGACCAGATTTAATTAAGGTGTCTGAAGAGAAGGTTAAGTTAATCCGAGATAGACTGAAGGTAGCTCAGTCCAGGCAGAAGAGTTATGCCGATACAAAGCGCAAGGAGGTAGTCTATGAGACTGGGGACAGAGCATATCTTCGTGTGTCACCACTGCGAGGTGTTAAACGATTTGGAGTTAAGGGAAAGTTAGCCCCGAGATTTGTAGGACCATACCGAGTTTTGGAACGTATGGGAGAAGGGGCCTACAAGTTGGAGTTACCCGAAGGACTGTCAGGAGTTCACGATGTGTTTCACGTTTCCCAGTTGAAAAAGTGCCATGCAGAGATGGCCGATATTCCTCTAAGAGATACAGTGCCCCTGGAAGCAATTCAATTGGATAGTGATCTAACCTACGAGGAGAAACCCGTCAAGATTCTCGAGTTTGCCAGCCGAGTTACACGCAGCAAGGTTATCAAGTTTTGCAAAGTTCAGTGGAGCCACCATACCGAGGAAGAAGCCACCTGGGAGCGAGAAGAAGACCTACACAAGGACCACCCACACCTATTTTCTAGCCAACCCGAATCTCGAGGACAAGATTCATCTTAAGGGGGGGTAGGTTTGTAACATCCCAATTTTCAATTTGGATGTTATACATAGGTCATCATATGCATATCATATTTTCTTTGCATTTTGGTTGTGATCCTAGAAATCCTAAGCAACTCAAGGACCCAAGGAGAGAGTTGGAGATTTCACCAATTTTCATATTTGAATTTTTCTAAAATTTGAAAAGAGGATCAATTTGATTTTTAATAATTCTCTCTCCAATTATTTCCAAGAATAAAAATAAAAGAGAGAAGATAAAATGACTTCTTCAAAAGAGAGGAATAATGGAGAAGAAATTTTAAAATAATATTAAAATTAAAATTTCATTTTATTTGAATTAGAAAAATATATGCATTTTTGAAAATTGCATTTTTAGGCCAAAAAAATGTTCACCTTGTTCTAAATATAAGATTTAGACAGTGAAACTTAATTTTGGTATTTTTAGAACTTTTTTGTATTTTATTAGGATTTTTCTTTCGGGCGAATTTTATTTAAAAAAAACTTCGTCGCCCGACTGGGCCGAAGGCCTAGCCGAGCCGGGCCAAGCCCAGCCGCGCTGCCGCCTTCGCCACCGTGTGGACGCCGGACTCCCGCGAGGAGGAGTTCGGGTCGGACTGCACCGCCCCCTCGCGCAAGCCGCCCCCGACCTTTATAAGCCTCCCGGCCCCCACCTCCTAATCACCGCCGCCACAGCTCGCCTCGAGTCGAGCCGCGCCGCCGTCGCCCTTGCGCCGCCGCTGCCGCACGCCATCGCCGCCGCCGCCGTAGCCCCGCCTCGCCCCGCCGACTGCCGGAGCCGCGCCGGAGTTGCCGTTTACCTCGCCGTCGTTTTCTCCGGTTAACCGGTAAGAAAACCGTTCGGTTTCCCCAGTTTTCTCTCGGTTTATTTTTAGGGTTAGGGTTTTCTCGGTTTTTCCGATCGGTTCTAATTAGCAGACGTTCGTCCGTTAATCCGCAGTAGCGAACGATTTTCATTCGTTAGTTCCTGATAGCGAACGCTCATCAGTTAGGTTTTTCTTTTTCTTTTTAATTTTTGGCCAGGGATCTATCCGTGAATACTTTTATCACAGATTAGTCCCTAAACTTTGAACCCTCGTTACTTTTTGCTCGTTTGTCCAAATCTAGTGAAACCAACGCCAAAACCTTCGTCTTGTTCCCCTCTTTCCAGATAATCAACTTGAACATGGTTTTGAAAAATTAAAATTTTGTTTCAAGAAGATTTGAATTCGAACTTCTTTTGATCGTAGTTTGAGTTTTGTAGCTTCGATTCGATTGATTCTTTTTGCAAATCGAAGCTCTTCAGTTGAACTTTCAGTTTGGATCTTCTCTCTTGAGTTTTACCCTTGCATCTTATGCTTGAGTTTTACCCTTTCAGTTTAGACCATCTTCATATCTCAAAACAATCATCAAGTATCAAACTTCTCATAATATTCAATGCACTTTATATGGAAGTTTTTATTATACCCATCTTGGATGCCTATCATATTAGGATTAATTTTATAACCAAAGCAAATTGTCATGCTGTTCTAAAAGACTCTCAAAATGATATAAGTGAAGCATGAGAGATCAATAATTTCTATAAAATAAAACCACCACCGTGATCTAAAAAGATATAAGCGAAGCACTAGAGCAAAATTATCTAGCTCAAAAGATATAAGTGAAGCACATAGAGTATTCTAATAAATTCTGATTCATGTGTGTCTCTCCAAAAGGTGTGTACAGCAAGGATGATTGTGGTAAACTAAAAAGCAAAGACTCAAATCATACAAGACGCTCCAAGCAAAACACATATCATGTGGTGAATAAAAATATAGCCTCAAGTAAAGTTATCGATAGACGAAGACGAAAGAGGGGATGCCTTCCGGGGCATCCCCAAGCTTAGGCTTTTTGTTGTCCTTAAATTTTACCTTGGGGTTCCTTGCGCATCTCCAAGCTTAGGATCTTGCCACTCCTTATTCCAAAATCCATCAAATCTTTACCCAAAAACTTGAAAACTTCACAACACAAAACTTAACAGAAAATCTCATGAGCTCCGTTAGTATAAGAAAGCAAACCACCACTTTAAGGTACTGTAATGAACTCATTCTTTATTTATATTGGTGTTAAACCTATTGTATTCCAACTTCTCTATGGTTCATACCCCCCCGATACTAGCCATAGATACATTAAAATAAGCAAACAACACACAAAAAACATAATCTGTCAAAAACAGAATAGTTTGTAGTAATCTGTATCAAACGCATACTTATGTAACTCCAAACATTCTGCAAAAAATAGGAAGACCTAGATAATTTGTTTATTGATCTACTGCAATTGGAATTAGTATTTTATCATTCTCTGGTGAGTTTTAACAATTGTTTTCGTGAGCAGAAAGTTTCTGTCTTTTTTTCAACAAGATCAAATAATTATCATCTAAGAAGATCCTATAGGTTTTACTTGTCACAAACACTAATTAAAACATAAAACCAAATCTAACCAGAGGCTAGATGAATTATTTATTAATACACAGGAACAAAAATCAAGGAACAAAAATAAAATTGGGTTGCCTCCCAACAAGCGCTATCGCTTAACGCCCCTAGCTAGGCATAAAAGCAAGAATATATCTAGGTATTGTCATCTTTGGTTTGCAATTCTTCAATTGAACACTTATAACCCTTAGGAGTTTACTTCTTTTTATTAATGATCAAACTCCTAGGCAAGAAATCAAGAAATTCATTTGTAGCATAAGGTTCCTTAATGATAGCAAAAAAGTTGGGGTGAACACTTATTGATTTGAGATCCGCATTTTCCTTACTAGAAGATTAACTCTTATTTTTAGGAACATACATAAATTTAGCAACTTTGGTAGTAGGAGGATTTGAAGTATTTCTCACGGCAGAAAAGGCAGACCCTAAGTTGGTAATAATATCCTCAAGTTTATCAATTCTAGTGGAATCTTGATCTATCTTTTCATTAACTATGGGTTCCTTCTCTCTAAAAAATTTCAGAGTAACTCCTACCTTAGATCCATATTGGGTAATTTGGTTGTGGATCTTTTTATCCAAATTCTCAATCAACTCTACAGTGGCAACTTTGTTTTCAATAATTTCAAGCCTTTGCATCACATGTTCCAAAGTTAAAATAGTTCCATTAACCAAAAGAGGTGGTGGGCCAAACAAATCTATCATAGAATTATAAGAATCAAAATATGGCTACCCAAGAAATTCCCTCCGGTAATGGTGTCAAGAATATATCTGTTCCAAGGAGTGATTCCTACATAAAAATTGCGAAAAAGAACGGAAGTAGATTGCTTCCTAGTGGATCTATTCTGAGCATTGCAAATTCTGTACCAAGCATCTTTTAGATTTTCTCCCTCCTTTTGTTTAAAATTAAGAACTTCATGATCGGGAGTACTAACAATGATAGAAGGACTGGCCATGACGGCGAGGCAAACGATCTAACACACGAGCACACAAGAAGCAAGCAAAAAGGGACGAATGGAAAAAGGGCGAATAAAACGGCAAGGGTGAAGTGGGGGAGAGGAAAACGAGAGGCAAATGGCAAATAATGTAATGCGAGGGATAAGAGTTTGTGATGGGTACTTGGTATGTCTTGACTTGTGCGTAGATCTCCCCGGGAACGGCGCCAGAAATCCTTCTTGCTACCTCTTGAGCATGCATTGGTTTTCCCTTGAAGAGGAAAGGGTGATGCAGCAAAGTAGCATAAGTATTTCCCTCAGTTTTTGAGAACCAAGGTATCAATCCAGTAGGAGACTACACGCAAATCACCTAGTACCTGCACAAACAATCAAGAACCTTGCAACCAACGCGATAAAGGGGTTGTCAATCCCTTCACGGCCACTTGCAAAAGTGAGATATGATAAAGATAATAAGATAAATATTTTTGGTATTTTTGTTGTATAGATTGGAAAATAAAGATTGCAAAATAAACGGCGCCAGAAATAGCTAGTTGACGGGAAACTAATATGATGTAAAATAGACCCGGGGGCCATAGGTTTCACCAGAGGCTTCTCTCATGATAGCATATATTACGGTGGGTGAACAAATTACTGCCGAGCAATTGATAGAAAAGCGCATAGTTATGAGAATATCTAGGCATGATCATGAACATAGGCATCACGTCCGTGTCAAGTAGACCGAAACGATTCTGCATCTACTACTATTACTCCGCACATCGACCGCTATCCAGCATGCATCTAGAGTATTAAGTTCATAAGAACAGAGTAATGCATTAAGCAAGATGACATGATGTAGAGGGATAAACTCAAGCAATATGATATAAACCCCATCCTTTTATCCTCGATGGCAACAATACAATACGTGTCGTTTCCCTTTCTGTCACTGGGATCGAGCACCGCAAGATTGAACCCAAAGCTAAGCACTTCTCCCATCGCAAGAAAGATCAATCTAGTAGGCCAAACCAAACTGATAATTTGAAGAGACTTGCAAAGATATCAAATCATGCATATAAGAATTCAGAGAAGAATCAAATATTGTCCATAGATAATCTTGATCATAAACCCACAATTCATCCGATCTCGGCAAACACATCGCAAAAAGTATTACATCGAATAGATCTCCAAGAAGATCAAGGAGAACTTTGTATTGAGATCCAAAGAGAGAGAAGAAGCCATCTAGCTAATAACTATGGACCCGAAGGTCTGTGCTAAACTACTCACACATCATCGGAGAGGCTATGGTGTTGATGTAGAAGCCCTTCGTGATCGATTCCCCCTCTGGCGGAGCGCCGAAAAAGGCCCCAAGATGGGATCTCACGGGTACAGAAGGTTGCAGCGGTGGAAAAAGTGTTTCGTGGCTCCCCTCGATGTTTTCAGGGTATAAGAGTATATATAGGCAAAAGAAGTAGGTCGGTGGAGCTACAAGGGGCCCACGAGGGTGGGGGGCGCGCCTACCCCCCTGGGCGCGCCCTCCTGCCCCGTTGCTTCCTCGTTGCTTCCTTGACGTCCACTCCAAGTCTCCTGGATTGCGTTTGTTCCAAAAATGATCCTCGCGAAGGTTTCATTCCATTTGGATTCTGTTTGACATTCCTTTTCTGCGAAACACTGAAATAGGCAAAAAAAAAACAGCAACGGGCACTCGGCCTCCGGTTAATAGGTTAGTCCCAAAAATAATATAAAAGAGCATATTAAAGCCCATTAAACATCCAAAACGGATAATATAATAGCATGGAACAATCAAAAATTATAGATACGTTGGAGACGTATCATAGAGCCTCCACCAGCCAATTATGCATATAGTTATAGCTGTTACATGTTCATTGCTCTATAGTGTTATTTTGCCAACATATTCCATGTGCTGACCTACACAGGCTGAAACATATTATGTTGCAGAGTTTTCAGACGAAGAGTAAGGTGCGCTAGGTCGTTGTCATGCACTCAGTTATGCCGTTGGAGTTGATGGACTCATTTACCTTCGCAGCTTCCGCTGTTATCTTAGTTAGATGGCCTTCAACCATATTATTTGTAATAGTTCTCTTCTGAGACTTTCGATGTAATAAGTGTGTGATTGAAATCTGTTATAAATCCTCGAGTACTGTGTGTGTCAGCATTACCGATCCAGGGATGACACTTATGCACAGAGATTTGACCGTCTGAGGTCGGATCGCTACATGAGACGGACAAAGCCCGAGCGAGGACTCCAATACGATGCCTTCAGGAGGGATACGACTGTCGGAAGCCGTCACCGTTTGATCCTGAAGATTGGGTTTTCACCCGGAGTGACACGAAGGCAGTGGGAGCACCACGGCAGAGCCTACAAGAAGGAGAATGACATCTGCGGACCCCGCCTCCGTCGGATAGTACCGGGACTGGGCGAGTGGTGAACCCCGATGCTCCTACCCCTCCGTCACAACCTCGCTCCACCAACCATCCGTATCCATGCCGCCCAAGCGACCATGGCCACCCGTCCGCAATCGAGCCGCGTGGTCAGCCCATGACCAATGCGTCTTCCACCGCTAGAGCCGCCGCCCTGCATCCGGACGCCCCGAGAATCACCAAAGGTCGAGGCTTCGAACAATCCGCACCCCAACCGCCTCCGAGACCGTCAACAAACCCACCGAGCAATGCCGGAACCGATAATAAATAAGGATGGGGAAGGAGGGAGGGGGAGGAGTGGCTCGCAGCCACGACCGGCGGCAACTCAGTGCCGGCGACGGGCAGCTGAGCATGTGCGTCCTTATAATCAGATCCAACACGGCGGCCCACCAATGCTCACCTCCATGTTGCTCCTCGGACAGTCAGCGTAGGGAGCCAGGGAACCATCATTGAGGATTAACTAAACAAGCCTACACAGTATCCATGACATTTAGGCATTACTTCATTCATGTAGTCATTTCCTACGAAATCTAGAACTGGCAATTCTTGGCCCTGTACCACATACCAATCTTGTAGTCCTACTTGTTCTACTCCAGAAATATATTTCGCCGCATTAACTACGTATCTATACATCCTTTGACCCAGGCACTGTGGAATCCCTACTTGATACCTAATCTCATTATCATCAATTTTCATCCTCGTGTTTCATAACTGAAGGTTTTGACAAGTTCACTATGGTACTTGCTGTTGGAATTTGGCTAGTAGGCCTTTGGCCCAAAGCCCAACTAAAGTTCTGAAATTCTCTTGGCCCATTCATGCACACATGTGAGTGGAGTGAGTGAGACTAGAGTTTAGTCCCACCATGGAAGTTGAGAGGGACTTGCACCTCTTTATAAGGTGAGCTCTTCTACCACTTGTATGAGCATGAGAAGAGGAGACCTACACGCGCGCTCCTCCTCCTCGCTCGCCTCGCCTCGCCTTGTCACGACGCGACGTGGGATTGAGCCGAGCCGAAGACAGAGCTATGCACGTTGTCTATATTTTTTGCTGCTCAGGAAAAATTAATGAGAATAATTAACAGACGCGTGAATTGTCTTCTCCATCCCTCCTTTCGGCGTGCGCCGGGAGAAGGGATAGCAGGCCTCCGGAACCCGCCTCTCAAGATCCTGTACGGGAGAGGGGCGATCAGGTTTTTGGGGAGCGCACTCGCGCAACTGCTGGCAGCGACGACTTCGCCAACGACGACTTCTTCCCCGACCTCAGCAACCTCATCCTCGACGACATGGGCGACAACGTCAACACCGGCGGTCCTGCTCCCGCTGCATTGTATGTGATTCTATCCTTCCTGTTTGAGATCGTGGTAGAATTCATGTTTCTAGTATGTGCCCTAGATGTGATCTGTTCATCTACTATGCTAGTTCGCATGATTAGTTTAATCTCTGCTATTGCTGTCATGATTTATCTTCTGTTCATTCGGGTTAAATCTCGTAGTAATTTGCTCATATTTCCAACATTCCAAAAACCTGATTATAGGCAATTTACTCCGAGTGGTTTTGCTGCGCATCTAAAGCCGCCTGCCTTTAAGGGGGTGCAATATAAGAGGTGGCGCACGAGAGCAGTCTACTGGTTTCAGACCATGGGCTGCTATGACACCACCAAGGGCAAGCCTGAGGGCGATCTTAATCCAGCACAGCTGGAAGCTTTTGAGAAGATTGATACTCTCTTCAAAGGCGCTCTTCTGAGTGTTCTTGATGACTCCATTGTGGATTCGTATATGTCGTTTGACAACGGCAAGGACATGTGGGCTTCACTCGAGGCCATGTTTGGTGCCTCGGACACCGGCAACGAGTTGTACGTCATGGAGCAATTCTATGACTACAAGATGACTGATGAGCGCTCTGTTGTACAGCAGGCTCATGAGATACAGTCGCTCGCAAAAGAACTTGAGTACTTCAAGTGTGTGTTGCCGGACAAATTCCGGAGGCATCATTGCCAAGCTTCCACCTTCGTGGAACAATTTTGCTACTTCCCTGAAACACAAGAGACATGAGTTTTCCGTTGCGGATCTCATTGGTACTCTTGATGTTGAAGAGAAGGCGAGAGCAAAGGACACACATGCTCGAGTTGCTGAGGGAGCTTCTAGTGCCCACATGGTACAGAAGAAGAACTTCCAGCCCAACAAGTTCAAAAATAACAAGAACAAAACTCAGGGCAAAGGCAAGTTTGATACAAAGAACAAGCCGTCACATTCTACCAACTTCAAGAAGAATTCTCATAGGAAGGGGAAGGGACTTTGCCATGTCTATGGTGATCCTAATCACTGGGCTCCGAAGTGTCCTAACCGCTTTGAGGAGCGCGAACATGAGAAGAGTGGCAAGTCCGCTAATGTTGTCATCAGTGATACTGATATGAAGGAACCTGGGTACGGTATTCTACCTACCATCCTTTCAGTATTTCAATCTCCTGATTGGTAAATTGACACTGGTGCCAATGTACATGTTTGTGCTGATGCCTCCATGTTTTCTTCTTACCAGGTCACATCGACTTCTCCTGTGCTGATGGGAAATGGGCCACATGCCATCGTTCGAGGTGTTGGTACGGTTGATCTGAAGTTTACTTCGGGGAAGACCGCGCGTCTGAAGAACGTTCATCATGTGCCGTCCATCAATAAAAATCTCGTTAGCAGTTCCCGTTTATGTCGAGATGGTTTTAAGTTGGTTTTCGAATCCAATAAAGTTGTAATTTGTAAGTATGGACAAGTTGTTGGAAAAGGCTATGAGAGTGGAGGCTTGTTCCGCCTGTCTTTGTCAGATATTTGCACTAAAGTTATTAATAATGTTTGCCACAATAATGAGTCTGATATTTGGCATTCACGACTTTGTCACATTAACTTTGGTTGCATGACGCGGCTAGCCAATATGAATTTAATTCTGAAAATCTCTACTGTCAAAGGCTCTAAGTGCCAAGTATGTGTGCAAGCTAAGCAACCTCGCAAGTCCCATAAGACTGCAGAGGCAAGAGACTTGGCGCCACTAGAGCTTATACATTTTGATCTTTGTGAGATGAATGGCGTGTTGACAAAAGGTGGAAAGAGATACTTCATGATGTTGATTGATGAATCCACTAGATATTGTTATGTGTATCTTCTAAAATCAAAATATGAGGCTTTAACTTTCTTCAAAAACTATAAAGCTGAGGCAGAGAACCAACTTGATCGAAAAATTAAACGGCTTAGGTCCGATCGTGGCGGAGAGTATTTTTCCAATGAATTTGATCTGTTTTGTGCGGAACTTGTTATAATCCATGAGAGGACGCCTCCCTACTCACCTCAGTCAAATGGGGTAGCCGAAAGAAAGAACCGAACTCTAACTGATATGGTTAACACCATGTTAGACACATCGGGTCTCTCCAAGGAATGGTGGGGGAGGCGCTAATGACTGCGGGTCATATCCTAAACCGAGTTCCCACAAAGCATAAGACCATGACTCCATTTGAGGAATGGGAAAGGAAAAGGTTGAAACTCTCTTACCTACTTACTTGGGGTTGTTTGGCGGAAGTCAATATACCAATTCCCAAGAAGCGGAAGCTTGGACCAAAAACCGTGGATTGTGTTCTTCTGGGCTATGCTTTTCATAGCATTAGCTATAGATTTTTGATAATAAAATCTGAGGTATCCGACATGCATGTTGGTATGATTATGGAGTCGAATGATGCAACTTTCTTTGAGGACATATTTCCTATGAAGGATATGTCGAGTTCATCAAATCAGGAGATACCTACTCCATCTAGTGAGGAATTCGACGTAATTCCTGAACCCACCATTGCGATGGAACACGTTGAGAATCCTTTTGAGGGTGACAATGGAACTCCTATGAGGAGTAAGAGACAGAGGACTGCAAAGTCCTTTGGTGATGATTTCATTGTGTACCTTGTGGATGACACACCCAGGACTATTTCAGAAGCCTATGCATCTCCTGATGCTGACTACTGGAAGGAAGCTGTTCGTAGCGAGATGGATTCCATCTTAGCTAACGGAACCTGGGAGATAACTGACCGTCCTTATGGGTGCAAACCTGTATGATATAAGCGGGTGTTCAAGAAGAAGCTTAGACCTGATGGTACGATTGAAAAGTACAAGGCACGACTTGTGGCTAAGGGTTATACCCAGAAAGAAGGTGAAGACTTCTTTGATACTTACTCACCTATGGCTAGACTGACCACAATTCGGGTGCTACTATCACTGGCCGCCTCACATGGTCTTCTCGTTCATCAAATGGACATTAAGACGGCTTTCCTCAATGGAGAGTTGAAGGAGGAAATTTACATGGATCAGCCAGATGGTTTTGTAGTACCTGGTCAGGAAGGAAAGGTGTGTAAGTTGTTAAAGTCTTTATATGGCCTTAAACAAGCTCCTAAGGAGTGGCATGATAAGTTCGAAATAACATTAACTGTTGCCGGCTTTTTAGTAAATGATGGTGACAAGTGCGTGTACTATTGCCATGTTGGGGGCGAAGGAGTTACTCTTTGTCTATATGTCGACGATATACTGATCTTTGGAACCAAACTTGATTTAATCAAGGAGGTTAAGGATTTCTTATCTCATTGTTTTGAGATGAAGGATCTAGGAGTAGCTGATGTTATCTTAAACATCAAGCTATTGAGAGATGACTATGGTGGGATCACACTGCTTCAGTCTCACTATGTGGAAAAGATCTTGAGTCGTTTTGGGTATAGCGACTGCACGCCTTCTCCAACTCCATATGATGCTAGTGTGTTGCTTCGAAAGAATCGATGGATTGCTAGAGATCAACTGAGGTATTCTCAGATTATTGGCTCGCTTATGTATTTGGCGAGTGCCACAAGGCCTGACATCTCTTTTGCTGTGAGCAAGCTGAGTCGGTTTGTGTCAAACCCGGGAGATGATCATTGGCATGCGCTTGAGAGAGTTATGCACTATTTGAAAGGCACCGCGAGCTATGGGATTCACTACACCAGGTATCCAAGGGTACTGGAGGGTTATAGTGACTCAAACTGGATATCTAATGCTGATGAGATTAAGGCCACAAGTGGTTATGTTTTCACACTTGGTGGTGGCGCTGTTTCCTGGAAGTCTTGCAAGCAGACCATCTTAACGAGGTCAACTATGGAAGCAGAACTCACAGCATTAGACACTGCCACTGTTGAAGCAGAGTGGCTTCGTGAGCTGTTGATGGACTTACCTATGGTCGAAAAACCAATACCCCCTATCCTGATGAACTGTGATAATCAAATTGTGATCATCAAGATAAACAGTTCTAAGGACAATATGAAGTCCTCAAGGCATGTGAAGAGGAGACTAAAATCTGTTAGAAAACTGAGGAACTCCAGAGTTATTATGTTGGATTATATCCAAACGTCGAAAAACTTGGCAGATCCCTTCACAAAGGGTCTATCACGTAATGTGATAGATAATGCATCGATGGAGATGGGTTTGAGATCCACCGCATGAATTTTCCACAGTGGTAACCCACTCTATGTGATCGGAGATCCCGTGAAGTAGAAGTGGGAGACAAGCTGTTGGTCAGCTGAGAGGAGAGTATCCCTATTTTAGTTATCCCACTCCGTGAAGATGCAATACACTCCTGATCTTCATGGCAGGTTGATATTTATCTTAATGCGTTCCAAGTGGCTTATTTGAGTAAGCAGAGATGTTGTCCTGCAGAACATCTCCTGAGGAACACACCTATATGGATTTGACTGTTAACGTCGCAGTCCGTGATAATTGGGTGTTCTCCAATAAATTCATGAAAGGCCCTGGAGTATGACGTATATGCTCCACCCGCGGGGAAGCCTTGCGGCAGCCTAGTATCGGTCAAGAGTTTGTGTGAAACTAGTTTCGCAGAAAACTTGTAGTTCAAGGCATAGTCTATTCAAGTTGTGATCTAGTGTAGCATAAAACTCTAAGTGGAAGTTCAACTTCACAGTCTCCACTAAGCACCGGTATATAAACAATGTTTTGGAACTAAATGATGAGATGTGCCAATGAGACTTTGTGGGTGATTGTTGGAATTTTGCTAGTAGGCCTTTGGCCCAAAGCCCAACTAAAATTCTGAAATTCTCTTGGCCCATTCATGCACACATGTGAGTGGAGTGAGTGAGACTAGAGTTTAGTCCCACCACGGAAGTTGAGAGAGACTTGCACCTCTTTATAAGGTGAGATCTTCTACCATTTGTATGAGCACGAGAAGAGGAGACCTACACGCGCGCTCCTCCTTCTCGCTCGCCTCGCCACGCCACGCCTCGCCTCGTCACGACGCGCTGCGGGTTGCGGGATTGAGCCGAGCCGAGGACAGAGCTATGCACGTTGTCTATATTTTTGCTGCCCGGAAAATAATAATGAGTCATTAATTAATAATTAACAGACACGTTAATTACTGAACCGTTTCCGATTCTTTTGGATCGTGACGACTCGGACGTGGGGTTTACTCCCACGACCTACCCGACCCGCACTATATAGTCAGGCAGATGTCTACCCTAGCCGCCACCGCTTTGTATGGTTTCACACCACCATTCCAGATCATTGCGCCGCCAAACAAGTCTTCTCCATCCCTCCTTTCAGCGTGCACCGGGAGAAGGGACAGCAGGCCTCCGGAACCCCACCTCTCGAGATCCTGTACGGGAGAGGGGCGATCAGGTTTTTGGGGAGCGCACTCGCGCGACTGCTGGCAGCGACGACTTCGCCAATGATGACTTCTTCCCCGACCTCGGCAACCTCATCCGCGATGACATGGGCGACAACGTCAACACCGACG
This sequence comes from Aegilops tauschii subsp. strangulata, assembly GCF_002575655.3. NCBI lineage: Eukaryota > Viridiplantae > Streptophyta > Magnoliopsida > Poales > Poaceae > Aegilops > Aegilops tauschii. The sequence continues at coordinate 328,137,707 of NC_053035.3, forward strand.
CTGCTGCTCCCGCTGCACTGTATGTGATTCTATCCTTCCTGTTCGAGATCATGGTAGAATTCATGTTTCTAGTATGTGCCCTAGATGTGATCTGTTCATCTACTATGCTAGTTCGCATGATTAGTTTAATCTTTGCTATTGCTTTCATGATTTATCTTCTGTTCATTCGGGTTAAATCTCGTAGTAATTTGCTCATATTTCCAACACTTGCAGTATTGGTTTTGTCAACAATGCAAAGCATGGCGAACCAACCTATGGTTGAATGGTTAGAGAGACTGTGCTATCCCCAGCCCGCCAGGGTTCAAGTCCTGGTGCTCGCATTTATTCCTGGATTTATTTCAGGATTTTCGGCGATGTGCATTCAGTGGGAGGAGACGTCCCCGTCGACGAGGAGGTGCCTACGATGACTTCATAAATTTCAAGATGATATGCCGGCTCAGTCTTTCGAAGATGCTCATAGGGGTAGGTTGTGCGTGTATGCGTTCATAGGGATGAGTGTATGCACGTGTATATGAGCGCTTGCGTCTGTGCTGTGTTCAAGAAAAAAAACAATGCAAAACATGTATACTCAAAATTCTAACCACGTAACCTACCACAATATTGAATAAAAAAAGCCCTCTTGTCATGCTATGATGTTAAATATACAATGAAAAGACATTATTCGGAGGCAGGTGACGGTGTTGGTTTCAAGCTCATGTCGGTCTTTACGTAACTTGTACTTCTTACTCTTTATGATATGAATGAGACACGTATTACCATAAAAAACGGAATCTATAACTCACGAACATGCAATGTTTTACTTCTCGCCCCGAACGCTTTATCTACCGCTGGTCCTGTATCACCGATCTTGGCGCACTGGTCCTTGCCACATCACATTTCTCATTCGTTCGCTGCAGAGCAGTGTCGCCCCGAACGAGGGGAAACCACGGTGGCACCTTATCCTTGTTCTACTCCAAAAATATATTTCGCCGCATTAACTACTTATCTATACATCCTTTGCCCAGGCACCGTGGAATCCCTACTTGATACCTAATCTCATTATCATCATTTTTCATCCTCGTGTTTCATAACTGAATGTTTTGACAAGTTCACTATGGTACTTGCAGTATTGGTTTTGTCAATAGTGCAAAGCATGTATACTCAAAATTCAAACCACATAACCTACCACAATCTTGAAGGAAAAAATCCCTCTTGTCATGCTATGATGTTAAATATACAATAATGAAAAGACATTTTTCGAAGGCAGGTGACGGACGTTGGTGTCAAGCTCATATCTGTCTTTACGTAACTTATACTTGTTAATCTTTATGATATGAATGAGACATGTATTACCATAAAATGGAATCTATAACTCACAAACATGCCATGTTTTTACTTCTCGCCCCGAACGCTTTATCTACCGCTGGTCTTGTATCACAGATCTTGGCGCACCGGTGATGCGGAGCATCCTACGGTTATCCCCATGGACCTACCATCGTCTCATCAAGAGCCAAGAGGACCCATGACACGAGCACGAGCTAGAGCTCTCGAGAACGAGGTGACTTCCTTCCTTAGTCATATCACATATGATCCACTCGAGACATGGCTACTACCTAAGTCCGATATGCTATGCATGATTAGGTGTCAAGAGGACCCTCCCGAGGATGCACGTGAAGATGGACAAGCCGCCAAGTTCACGGATGAAGAGAACCGCCAGAAGGAGAAGAAGACAGCTCCAGGGTCCGGACATCCGGCCCCAGCCCCAGCCCCGGACATCCGGCCGCTGGAGACATCCACTACAGCTGCATCCCAGCCGCCCAACATCTACAGGCCCCGGACATCCGGCCCCAGCCCGGACATCCAGCCCAAGCCCGGAAATCCGGCCAGAAGCCCGGACATCCGGCCCAAGCCCGGAAATCCGGCCAGAAGCCCGGACATCCGGTGATGCGCTCCAGAACCTACAGAAGCTGATTCCACCAGCCCGAACATCCGGCCTCCACGCCCGGACATCCGGCCCTTCGGGAAGGCCCGGACATCTGGCTCCGTCTGTCTACGCACAGTAAAGGGCCGAGGCCCATGTACCCTTTCGCCCCCCTAGACTATATATACTCCTCCTCCTCCCTCTTTCTAGGGTTAGCATTGGTTTAGCTCATATGTGAGATAGAGCATTGCTCATCCATTACGGATCTACTCCACGAGAGAGACCACGGCCCCTCTTCAGAGAAGATCCCCTTGGATTCAAGACCTCCTCACGGAGAAGCCTCCCATCAAGACCTCCTTACGGAGAAGAACTGGTTATCCTTTGTATCGTCCTTTGTTGACTTTGGGATCGTGTATCTCCCTTTGTGTTTCATGGATCTAGCACATGTGTAATAGAATCTTGTTGGTTTGAGTGATTCTCTCATGTTTTCCCTCGTGTTTCCCCCTCGTGTTCTTCGTGTTCCTCTTTGGGATCCGCTCCTTTCGTGAAAGATCGGCCATCTAGGGTTCCACCCTACATCATCTTGGTATCATGAGCCTCGTTGATCACGATTTCGGAGCCCCCTCTCTTTGTTTTCTAGCCTAGTTTTGTTGATTTTGTCCCTAATTGGAAAATTACCCCACAAAAATAGCCCCAATTTTTTTTGTGATTTGTTGGTGTGATGAAGTTTTGTTGGATTTGATCCGCGGATTTCGTGTGTTGCAGGTAGATCTAGCTTTTCCCCGTCTTTTCCCCAATTTCCATCCACAAAATCTTCCGAATTTTGCCCCGGATTTGACCTCTCCATGCGGTGTTCTTCGAGTTCGTCCACGGATCCAGAGCCCGGACATCCGGCCCGCCCCGGACATCCGACGTCCAGCCCGCACATCCGGCCCCTAGCAGCAACACTTCCATCCACCGCTCTGTTTTCCTCCTAACTTTTGTTCCAGTGCCCACATACACTTCCGCATACCACCACCACTTCCGCATAGCACTACTATAAACTTTGCCGATACCAACTCCGACAATTTTGACATGTTTTGCTTTGAGAATTTGAGTTGTGGTTTTCGTGTCCTATTGTGTTTCGGCTATCTAGGTACGTTTCGACATCAACATCACCACCGCTCATTTTCGCCAAGGACTACTACATCACTTTGTTATCACCCTCACCTTGGTATCATCTTGGTATCGTGATATCATCATACATTCTTGCTATTTTGCATTGATAACCACCATAGCCTTACTTTTGCGTAGCTTACCCATCGAGACTAGCCGTTGAGTATTGCCGGCAACGTGACTTGTGCACATTAGTGATCATACTCCCCATAGCATACATACAATATCATCGTGTTGCATATCTCGGTATCATTTCTTGTGTCACAAAGTTGTCATCGCATACACAATTGCTATCTTGGTTCGTGAAGCATTGCATGAGAAAAGAGCTCAAACAACAAAGAGCCAAACAAGCTTTTAAGCAAAAGGGAAAGATAAGCAAATAGCTTATAAGCAAGAACCATAGCATCATACTACATTAAGATTGTCATACTCAATCATCTTGGATCATACCATCGGTATACCATACATATAGCATACTTGGGATAGAAGTCGTTGCATTTTTTTCTTAGTAGGTTGTGCACAAGTTCGTATCCGCCTATTGTGCAATCGTGCTAGCGTCTCTCTAGTGTTGTGCCACAAGAGCATTTTCGTGGATTCCACATTTTGGCTCACCCTTGGTTGCACGACCCCACTTATCTATTTGCATGTGTGTTTCTGTGTACCTTATCTTGCTTGGTCTACTTGTTGCATTTGCAAATTTGTGAATCTTTTCCAACATTATTGAGTCTCACTTACAATTGCATCAAATTTTGTGCCACCATCCTAACCGAGCTCCACCATAAGCTTTTACTTGTGTAGGTGTGAGAAACCGACAAGAATTGGTACCAATTGTGCTATTTCCTTGTTATACATTGGAGTGATCTTTGATCCATCTTCAACATCGGTCAAGGTACATTTGGTATTGGTTCTTCTCTTTCTCCCACTCACATATCTTTGTTTGGAATGATGGATAGGCCAAGTACTTCTACCAACCCACTCTTCTTGGAGCAAGACGACGACATGTCATCCTACGTCACCAAGAGCCACCTCTTTGGTGCACAACGAGCTTTGCATCAAGAACAACAAGCAATGAGCGACCGCATCGACAACCTCGCCACCGACTTGCGACTCTCCGAGCAACGTACAAGAGACTAATACATCTCCGTCGTATCTACTTTTCCAAACACTTTTGCCCTTGTTTTGGACTCTAACTTGCATGATTTGAATGGAACTAACCCGGACTAACGTTGTTTTCAGCAGAATTGCCATGGTGTTATTTATGGGCAGAAAAAAAAAAGGTTCTCAGAATGACCTGAAACTTCACGGAGATTATTTTTGGAAATAATAAAAAATACTGGCGAAAGAATCAAGGCCAGGGGGCCCACACCCTTTCCACGAGGGTGGGGGCGCGCCCCCCTGCCTCGTGGGCCTCTTGGAGCTCAACCGACCTCAACTCCAACTCCATATATTCGTGTTCGGGGAGAGAAAATCAGAGAGAAATATTCATCACGTTTTACGATACCGAGCCGCCGCCAAGCCCTAAACTCTCTCGGGAGGGCTGATCTGGAGTCCGTTCGGGGCTCCGGAGAGGGGAATCCGTCGCCATCGTCATCATCAACCATCCTCCATCACCAATTTCATGATGCTCACCGCCGTGCGTGAGTAATTCCATCGTAGGCTTGCTGGACGGTGATGGGTTGGATGAGATTTATCATGTAATCGAGTTAGTTTTGTTAGGGTTTGATCCCTAGTATCCACTATGTTCTGAGATTGATGTCACTATGACTTTGCTATGCTTAATGCTTGTCACTAGGGCCCGAGTGCCATGATTTCAGATCTGAACCTATTATGTTTTCATGAATATATGTGAGTTCTTGATCCTATCTTGCAAGTCTATAGTCACCTACTATGTGTTATGATCCGGCAACCCCGAAGTGACAATAATCGGGACCACTCCCGGTGATGACCGTGGTTTGAGGAGTTCATGTATTCACTATGTGTTAATGCTTTGGTCGGGTACTCTATTAAAAGGAGGCCTTAATATCCCTTAGTTTCCATTAGGACCCCGCTGCCACGGGAGGGTAGGACAAAAGATGTCATGCAAGTTCTTTTCCATAAGCACGTATGACTATATTCGGAATACATGCCTACATTACATTGATGAATTGGAGCTAGTTCTGTGTCACCCTATGTTATGACGGTTACATGATGAACCGCATCCGGCATAATTCTCCATCACCGATCCAATGCCTACGAGCTTTTCACATATTGTTCTTAGCTTATTTACTTTTCCGTTGCTACTATTACAATCACTACAAAACCCAAAAATATTATTTTTGCTACTGTTACCGTTACTATCATATTACTTTGCTACTAAATACTTTGCTACAGATACTAAGTTATCCAGGCGTGGTTGAATTGACAACTCAACTGCTAATACTTGAGAATATTCTTTGGCTCCCCTTGTGTCGAATCAATAAATTTGGGTTGAATACTCTACCCTCGAAAACTGTTGCGATCCCCTATACTTGTGGGTTATCAAGACTATTTTCTGGCGCCGTTGCCGGGGAGCATAGCTCTATTCTTTGAGTCACTTGGGATTTATATCTGCTGGTCACTATGAAGAACTTGAAAGACGCGAAAACAAAATTTTATCCCTCAACTATGTGGGGAGGTAAGGAACTGCCATCTAGCTCTGCACTTGATTCACCTTCTTTTTTAAGTAAGCTTGCGACACCGAAACCTGCTTCTGCTATTAATTCTGATATGTCGCATGTTAGTGATGATGCCACTTCTGCTATGCATGATACTTATGATGAAACTACTTCTATGCTTGATACTACTGTGCCACTTGGTGAATTTCTTGATGAACAACTTGCTAGGGCTAGAGAGAATGAAATTATTGAAACTGATAATATTGATGAAAGTGATGATGAAGACTCTCCCCCTAAATATGAATTGCCTGTTGTGCCTGAGGGCTATGTTATGGATGAAGAAACTTCTAGAGACTTTCTTGCTTGCAATGATAGAAGTGATCTTAAGAAATTATTAGCTAAGCTTAAACAAAAAACTCTGAATGCTAGAATGAAATATGATCCTGCTTATGCTACTTCACCTATCTTTGTTACTGATAAGGATTATGAATTCTCTGTTGATCCTGATATAATTACTTTGGTTGAATCTGATCCTTTTTATGGCTATGAATCTGAAACTGTTGTAGCACATCTTACTAAATTAAATGATATAGACACCCTGTTCACTAATGATGAGAAAACTCGCTACTATTATATCCTTAAAATATTTCCGTTCTCATTAAAGGGTGATGCTAAGATATGGTTTAATTCTTTTGATCCTGGTTGTGTGCGTAGTCCCCAGGATATGATTTATTACTTCTCTGCTAAATATTTCCCTGCTCATAAGAAACAAGCTGCTTTAAAGGAAATATATAATTTTGTGCAAATTGAAGAAGAGAGTCTCCCACAAGCTTGGGGGAGGCTTCTCCAATTACTTAATGCTTTGCCTGATCATCCTCTCAAGAAAAATGAAATACTTGATATCTTTTATAATGGACTAACCGATGCTTCGAGAGACCACCTGGATAGTTGTGCTGGTTCTGTTTTCAGGGAAAGAACACCAGATGAAGCTGAAATTCTATTGAATAATATGTTGACAAATGAAAATAATTGGACACTTGCTGAACCAACTCCTAAGCCAACTCCGAAGAAAAGGGGTGTTCTATTTCTCAGTCCTGAAGATATGCAAGAGGCAAAGAAATCTATGAAAGAAAAGGGTATTAAAGCTGAAGATGTTAAGAATTTACCACCTATTGAAGAAATACATGGTCTTAATTTACCGCCTGTTGAAGAAATACATGGTCTTGATAACCCGACACAAGTAGTAAAGGTAAATTCTCTCTATAGATTTGATGAAGGTGATATTCCTCGTTATAAGTCTGCTAGCCAATGCTTAGATGAGTTTGATAATTTTATTGTCAAACAAGAAAACTTCAATGCTTATGTTGGTAGACAATTGAAACACAATTCTTATATGCTTGAACACTTGAGTGATTATATGTCTAGAGTTAAAGGTGAACTTAAACTCATTAGTAAACATGCTTCTATGGTTACCACTCAAGTATAACAAGTACTTAAAGCTCAGAATGATTTGCTCAATGAAATTGAATAGTAAGAACAATGACTTTGCTGTTACAGTTGCAACTAGAGGAGGAAAAGTGACTCAGGAACCTTTGTATCCTAAGGGCCACCCTAAGAGAATTGAGCAGGATTCTCAAAGAACTAATGTAGATGCACCTAGTTCTTCTAAAAAGAAGAAAAAGAAAAATGATAGAACTTTGCATGCTTTTAGTGAACCTGTTGTTGACACACCTGAGAATCCAAATGATATTTCTATTTCTGATGCTGAAACACAATCTGGTAATGAGCATGAACCTAGTGAAAATGCTAATGATGATGTTCATGTTGATGCTCAACCTAGCAATGATAATGATGTAGAAATTGAACCCGCTGTTGATCTTGATAACCCACAATCAAAGAATCAACGTTATGATAAGAGAGACTTTGTTGCTAGGAAGCATGGTAAGGAAAGAGAGCCGTGGGTTCAGAAACCCATGCCTTTTCCTCCCAAACCATCCAAGAAAAAGGATGATGAGGATTTTGAGCACTTTGCTGAAATGATTAGACCTATCTTTTTGCGTATGCGTTTAACTGATATGCTCAAAATGAATCCTTATGCTAAGTATATCAAGGATATTGTTACAAATAAAAGAAAGATACCAGAAGCTGAGATTTCCACCATGCTTGCTAATTATACTTTTAAGGGTGGAATACCTAAGAAACCAGGAGATCCAGGAGTACCAACTATACCATGCTCCATTAAAAGAAACTATGTTAGAACTGCTTTATGTGATCTTGGAGCCGGTGTTAGTGTTATGCCTCTCTCTTTATATCGTAGACTTGACTTGAATAAGTTGAAACCTACTGAAATATCTTTGCAAATGGCTGATAAATCAACTGCTATACCTGTCGGTATTTGCGAGGATGTGCCTGTTGTGGTTGCGAACGTTACTATTTAACGGACTTTGTTATCCTTGATATTCCCAAGGACGATAGTATGTCTATTATTCTTGGAAGACCCTTTTTGAATACTGCAGGGGCTGTTATTGATTGCAACAAAGGCAATGTCACTTTTCATGTTAATGGTAATTAGCATACGGTACACTTTCCGAGGAAACAACCTCAAGTTCATAGTATAAACTCTATTGGAAAAATTCCATCGATTATTTTTGGAGGTTTTGAATTTCTTCTTCCTACTGTCAAAAAGAGATATGATATTCTTATTATTGGGGATGTGCATATCCCTGTTGAGGTAACATAGTGTTATTCGAAATTTCTCCGGTTCCATGTTATTCGGAATGAGTTTGTTAACAAGACCTGATCAATCTTGTTAGTGGATTCCTTTTGAAGAACATGAGATGGATGAAGTTAGAAGGCACAACCTTCTGTACCCTCCTTTTACTTTCTGTTATTTAGTTGAAAAAAGTAAAAATAGTATTTTCCTGTCTATTTTCTGATTTATCCGTGCAATAAAAAAATACCCCGAAAATAAAAGTTCTCCAAATGCCCCGAAATTGAAATATGATTTTTTTATGAAATATTTGAGAATATCTGGCACTGAGAACATAGCAGGGGAGCAAGCACCTGGGCACGAGGGTCCAGGGCGCACCCCCTGCCTCGTGGGCCCATGGTGGCTCCCCTCCACTTATTCCTGCACCCACACACTCCTTCCTCCCAAAAAAATCACCAACCAGCTCAAGCACGAGTTCTAGCTCATTTTGCTGCGATTTTCGATCTCCTTGCTCAAAGCACCTCTCACAAAACTGCTTTGGGGGATTGTTCCTTGGTATGTGACTCCTCCATTGGTCCAATTAGTTTTTGTTCTAGTGCTTTATTCATTGCAAATTTGTGCTGCCTAGGTGACCATGTTCTTGAGCTTGCATGTCAAATTTATATGGTTCCAAGTAGTTCTAATGCATGATATAGTCTCTAGGCACTTGTAGGAGTAGTTGCTATCAATTTTGTTGAGTTTGGTTCACTTTTATTTGAAGTTACTAAAATTTTCAGAAACTTGTCAGAGGAAGAAATATGTTTAGGAGAATGTACCAAGGTGGTCCTTCAAGGAAGCAAGGACCCAGGCTTGCAATGCGCGATGCTGATGATGAACCACCAAGGGACGCTCCAGTGCAGGCTTGTGAATGGCCTTCCGAGGACTTCATGGATCAAGCAGGAATCAAGGAAGAATTTAACACATATGTGCGTAACGCTGATCTTGTGAGCTAGAGGCAGATAAGTGCCGTCAGTACCACTATCTCACTAGTTCCTTTGTGAGGAGGTTTGAATTTTCATCTTCACGTAATTCTCAAACTGTCCTGTTTGATCTTTATGAAAATTCTTATACTATGGACTTAGAGGATTTTACCACTGCTTGCAAACTTCCACAATGGGGTAGTACTAGTGAACCTCGCAAATCTGAATTTAGAGATTTTCTTGCTAGTATAACTGTGGGGGAATCTAGAGACATAGCACAAGCTACCATAGGGAGCATTCATTTTCCTGCTATACATTATTTTGCTCTGTTCATAGGTAGGTGCATAAATGGTAAGGATGAAGCATGTCACATGTGTGTTCCTGACCTCAGTGTTCTCAGGAGTGTTGTGTTAGGGGATAAACATTATAATTTGGGAGCCATTGTTGCACGTAGGTTGCATAATAATAATAATAGATTTAATGGAGATATTTTGGTGGAATTTATGCAACCCGTTTAGCTAATTTTCTTGGTGTGACCATACGTGAGGATGATATTGAGTTGCCTCGTGCTTACTTAGATTATGAGGCTATGGTTCGTCATCGTTTTGTTGAGAAGAACGATCAGTTCCTCCAGTACCGACTAATCTTTGACAGACGACGCACCTATCACGTCGCTCTCCCTGCTTCTACTTTCTTTGACTTTCAGGCAAAGGGGAGATATTTCATAACCAGGGAGGAGGTGACCGAGTACGAGAGGAGGGCTGAGATAGCTCGCCTCCAAGCTGCAGCCCACAATGCAATGACTGCTGCATCTCAGTACGACCCCAACTACAACTTTGGATATCCGCCAGGCCAGCCGTGGCAATAGACCAACTTAGGCCAAAAGCCTAAGCTTGGGGGAGTACGTATTTCTCACCGACATTACATTTATGTTCACACACTCATTGCTAGATGTCGGTGCTCATACTCTTTCACTGTAATATCCATGCTAGTTTATTTTCTTTTTCTTGCTTTCTTCTTGTGTGTTTGATAAATCTTAAGAAAACCAAAAAAATTAGTTGTAGCGTTTAGCTAGTTTACTTTTCTTGCTGTAGTAGTAATAATTAAAAAGAAAAACCAAAAATATTTCCCGTTCTTCTTTTGCTTCTTGGGAGCTTTCCCGTGTAAATAGTTTTATTTCTTTTCTTTTCTTTGGGGGTCGATAGGAGAAGACCATAATGAAATTGTTGAAGTGGCTCTTATATGCATTATTGTTTATTTAACCAAGAGCCCATATTGTCTTGTCTTCTCCTGTTTATTGAATGCTCGCAGATTCCAGCTTAGTGCACTATTATTATTATTCACATCGTTCGGTTGTGCAAGTGAAAGGCAATTATGACGAATATATGATGGACCGATTGAGATGAGAGAAGCTGGTATGAAATCGACCTCTCTTGTTTTTGTAAATATGATTAGTTCATCGTTCCAGATTCAGCCTATTATGAATAAACATGTTTGCAATGACAATTAGAGATTATAGTTGCTTATGCCATGCTTAATTAGCTAGGAGTTTATAATGGTTTACCTTGCGTGCCAACATGCTATTAAGATGGTTGTGATGTGGTATGATGGGGTGGTATCCTCCTTTGAATGATTCAAGTGACTTGACTTGGCACATGTTCACGCATGTAGTAACAAAATCAACATAGCCTTCACGATATTTATGTTCATGGTGGATTATATCCTACTCATGCTTGCACTCAATGTTCATTAATTTTAATGCATGTTCACGACTGTTGTCGCTCTCTACTTGGTCGCTTCCTAGTCTTTTTCTAGCCTTCACTTGTACTAAGCGGGAATACTGCTTGTGCATCCAATCCCTTAAACCCCAAAGTTATGCCATATGAGTCCACCATACCTTCCTATATATGCAGTATCTACCTGCCGTTCCAAGTAAATTTGTATGTGCCAAACTCTAAACCTTCAAATGAAATTCTGTTTTGTATGCTCAAATAGCTCATGTATCAACTAGGGTTGTCTGTATCTTCCATGTTAGGCGGGTTATTCTCAAGAGGAGTGGACTCCGCTCCTCACTCACGAGAAAATGACTGGTCATCGGGATGCCCAGTCCCATGCTTTATGCAAATCAAATCAAAATAATTGCAAACAAAACCCCCCGGGACTGTTGTTAGTTGGAGTCACTCGTTGTTTCGAGCAAGCCATGGATTGATGCTTGTTGGTGGAGGGGAGTATAAACTTTACCATTCTGTTTGGGAACCGCCTATAATGTGTGTAGCATGGAAGATATCGCCATCTCTTGGTTGTTATGTTGACAATGAAAGTATGCCGCTCAAAATATTATTTATCTCTGCTTTAAAATCGAGCTCTGGCACCTCTAAAAATCCATGCTTCCCTCTGCGAAGGGCCTATCTATTTACTTTTATGTTGAGTCATCACCCTCTTATTAAAAAGCACCAACTGGAGAGCACCGCTGTCATTTGCATCCATTACTGTTAGTTTATATTGGGTATGACTGGATCTCTTTTACCATGAATTACAATGTTTAGTCAGTCCTTGATCCTTAAAGGTGCTCTGCATTTATGTTTTGCGGTCTCACAAAGGGCTAGCGAGATACCATCTTGTTATATCATATCATGATTGTTTTGAGAAAGTGTTTTCATCCGAGATTTATTATTATTGCTCGCTAGTTGATTATGTCATTGATATGAGTAAACATGAGACCTAAGAGTTATTGTGAATATGGTTAGTTCATAATCTTTGCTGAAAACTTGAATGCTAGATTTACATATTTACAACAACAAGAGCAAACAGAGTTTGTAAAAATTTTCTTTATCACTTTCAGTTTATCAACTGAATTGCTTGAGGACAAGCAAAGGTTTAAGCTTGGGGGATTTGATACGTCTTCGTCGTATCTACTTTTCCAAACACTTTTCCCCTTGTTTTGGACTCTGACTTGCATGATTTGAATGGAACTAACCCGGACTGACGTTGTTTTCAGCAGAATTGCCATGGTGTTATTTATGTGCAGAAACAAAAGTTCTCGGAATAACGTGAAAGTTCACAGAGATTATTTTTGGAAATAATAAAAAATACTGGCGAAAGAATCAAGGCCAAGGGGCCCACACCCTTTCCACGAGGGTGGGGGCGCGCCCCCTGCCTCGTGGGCCCCCTGGAGCTCAACCGACCTCAACTCCAACTCCATATATTCGTATTCGGGGAGAAAAGAATCAGAGAGAAAGATTCATCGCGTTTTACGATACGGAGCCGCCGCCAAGCCCTAAACTCTCTCGGGAGGGCTGGTCTGGAGTCCGTTCGGGGCTCCGGAGAGGGGAATCCGTCGCCATCGTCATCATCAACCATCCTCCATCACCAATTTCATGATGCTCACCGCCGTGCGTGAGTAATTCCATCGTAGGCTTGCTGGACGGTGATGGGTTGGATGAGATGTATCATGTAATCGAGTTAGTTTTGTTAGGGTTTGATCCCTAGTATCCACTATGTTCTGAGATTGATGTTGCTATGACTTTGCTATGCTTAATGCTTGTCACTAGGGCCCGAGTGCCATGATTTCAGATCTGAACCTATTATGTTTTCATGAATATATGTGAGTTCTTGATCCTATCTTGCAAGTCTATAGTCACCTACTATGTGTTATGATCCGGCAACCCCGAAGTGACAATAATCAAGACCACTCCCGGTGATGACCGTAGTTTGAGGAGTTCATGTATTCACTATGTGTTAATGCTTTGGTCCGGTACTCTATTAAAAGGAGGCCTTAATATCCCGTAGTTTCCATTAGGACCCCGCTGCCACGGGAGGGTAGGACAAAAGATGTCATGCAAGTTCTTTTCCATAAGCACGTATGACTATATTCGGAATACATGCCTACATTACATTGATGAATTGGAGCTAGTTCTGTGTCACCCTATGTTATGACTGTTACATGATGAACCGCATCCGGCATAATTCTCCATCATCGATCCAATGCCTACGAGCTTTTCACATATTGCTCTTAGCTTATTTACTTTTCTGTTGCTACTATTACAATCACTACAAAACCCAAAAATATTACTTTTGCTACTGTTACCGTTACTATCATATTACTTTGCTACTAAATACTTTGCTGCAGATACTAAGTTATCCAGGTGTGGTTGAATTGACAACTCAACTGCTAATACTTGAGAATATTCTTTGGCTCCCCTTGTGTCGAATCAATAAATTTGGGTTGAATACTCTACCCTCGAAAACTGTTGTGATCCCCTATACTTGTGGGTTATCAGAGACTACTTTGACAATAAGCTCGAGGAGCACAAGCATGAGAATGACGCAAGGATGGACGAGATCCGTGCCTTGTTGGTCAACTGCTCTTCTACCACTTCGTCCTACTCAAGAAGGAGCTGTTCGAGTCGACACTCCGACGACACTATCTCGGGCTCAAGTACCCCGACATCGAACACTCTTCGTCGTGCCACGCGTCAAGATCGTCAAGCAAACCGCAATCCTCTACACGACAACGTCTCTCAAGAGCATCGACACCGTCAAGCCCAAGATGCATTCGCGCAAGCACAAGAACGACAACGCCAACGAAAACAAGAACAAGAGGAGCGTGCGCGACAACATCAAGATGCACAAGACGCCGAGGCACAACGTCAAGCCCAAGAACTACATGAAGCTCAAGCACTTGAGGCGCAACAAGCCCTCCGAGATTCAAGTAGAGCCGTAGCCACGCGCAACCGGCAAGTTCGTGAACAAGAAGAAGCACTTCGCGATGAAGTTCAAGAAAGGATTTATCAATCACGTGTGCATCGTCAAGTTCCACAAGTTCCTCGTCAAGATCGAAAAGTGCCTCCTCAAGCGAGACAAGAACATCAAGTCCATCGAGAGCATGAAGACAATGGACCTCCTCCAAGACAAGAGCAACATGAGGTCGACAACCCTCCTCGCCAAGAGCAACATGAGATTGCCAATCCTCACTGACATGGGCATCATCATCCCCGACCCCAACACAATGAAGAACAATGATACGGCAAGCTAAAGTTCACCATGCCCAAGTTCACCGGAAGCAATGACCCCGAAGAGTACATCTCATGGGCATGGAAGGTTGACAAAATCTTCCGCTTGCACAACTATGACGAAGAGAAGAAGATCGCGATGGCATCCTTTGAGTTCCAAGACTACGTCCTCATTTGGTGGGAACATGTCATTGAGCGACGAGCGGCAAGAGGTGAACCACCCATCACTACTTGGGCGCAAATGAAGGATGTCATGAGAGCATGATTCGTGCCAAACTACTACAACCGCGACCTCTTCAAGAAACTCCAACTACTCAAGCAAGGAACCAAGAGCGTTGAAGAGTACTACAAGGAAATGGAGATTGCCATGATATGAGCCAATGTCACGGAAGATGATGAGCAAACTATGGCATGTTTCTTGAATGGACTAAATCATCCTATCAAGAAGATCGCTGACTTCCAACCATACTCAAACCTTATCGAGCTTGTGCACCAAGCTACCAGAGCGGAACGTCAAGTGCAAGATGATCTCAAATATGCCAATTTCTCATCCAAGTCCTACGGCTTCTCCAACTCTCAAGCGTCAACAACTCCAACACCTTCTAGCTCAACCAAGCCATCTACAAGCAACGACGACAAGTCAAGTTACAAGAAAGCTTCGACAAGCTTAAGTCGTCCTCCTACTACAAGCAACTTCAAGCCGAAAGCTTCATCATCATCTACCCCAACCGATGAGACCATCAAGACAAGTTCCTTCAAATGCTTCACATGCGGAGGTCGAGGCCATAAGTCCTTTGAGTGCACAAACAAGTGCACCATGATCCTCAACGACGACGGAACCTACGACTCCATGAGTGAAGAAGAAATGGAAGCCCTTGAGCAAGTGGCCATGCACCGACAAGTGAACAACGAAGATGAAGATGATCAAGTCTTTTGTGACGAAGATTCGAGCCCCGCTCTTGTTGTCTACAAGGTCTTGACTCTTCAACATCAACAAGAAGAAGACCAAAGATGACATATCTTCCACACTAAAGCCGGCATCAATGGAAGGTCCGTCAAGGTCATCATCGATGGAGGGAGTTGCCATAACTTAGCAAGTGAAGAACTATGCTCCAAGCTCCAATTGGTCAAGATGAAGCACCCGCACCCATACAAGGTTCAATGGCTAAGCGACACCGGCACCATCCAAGTCGAGCATAGAGTACAAGTTTCTTTCAAGATTGGAGCTTACGAAGACACTTTGGAGTGTGATGTACTCCCGATGACCGTTTGCCACCTCCTTCTTAGACGACCATGGCAATTTGACCGAGGTGTCATCCACAACGGGCGTACAAACTACTATAGCTTCAAGGTGAAAGGAAAGGAGTATGTTCTACGACCTATGTCTCCAAGCCAAGTGATCGCCGACAAGCAACCAACCCATCGTGGAGAGAGTAGTGAGAGAGCGAACCACCAAAAAGAGAGTGAGCGCCACAAGCCCAAATTGATTGCCTCCATGATGAGCGACAAGAAGAACTTATTCCTATTTGCCACCAAACGTGAGATGAGAGAAGTGTGTGAGAACCCATCAAGTGTTATGCACTATGTCCTTCTGTGCAAGGACGAAGCACCAAAAGCTAACACCTCTCGCGATCTACCTTTAGTGTTATCTTCTCTATTGCAGGAATTCCAAGATGTTTTCCCCGACGAGCTACCTCCGGGTCTGCCTCACTATGAGGCATCGAGCATCGCATCGACCTCATCCCCGGAGCGCCACTTCCAAACAAGGCTCCCTACCGAGTAAACCCCGAAGAAATACAAAGGCAAGTAAAGCATCCCATAGACCATGGACATGTGCATGAAAGTTTGAGTCCTTGTGCCGTACCGGTCATTCTTGTACCAAAAAGAGACGGTAGCTTTGGCATGTGTTCCGATTGTAGACCCATCAATGCTATCACCGTTCGCTATAGGTACCCCATTCCACTCCTTGATGATATGCTTGATGAACTTAGTGGTGCCACTATCTTTTCCAAAATTGATCTTAAAAGTGGTTACTATCGAATCCGTATACAAGAGGTGATGAATGGAAATCCGCTTTCAAAACAAAGTTTGGTTTATATGAGTGGTTAGTCATGCCTATGGGTTTATCCGAAGCACCCGGTACTTTCATGCATCTTATGCATTATGTGTTTCGCCCTTATATTGGTGAATTTGTTGTTGTCTACTTCGATGATATCCTTGTTTTTAGCCAATCTCTCAAAGAGCATGTCAGCCACCTTCGAACCGTGCTACAAACTCTTCAAAAAGAGCGTCATTATGCTAATATGGAAAAATGCCTTTTTGGTGTGGATAAGCTTGTTTCTTGGGTTTTGTAGTATCTTCTAAGGGTGTTCATGTTGACGAATCTAAGATCAATGCTATTAAAACTTGGCCCCAACCAACCAACTTGCAACAAGTGCGTAGTTTTCTTGGTTTAGCCGGTTTCTATCGTAGATTTGTGAAGGATTTTAGCACCATCGCTTCACCTTTGCAAGCTTTGAGCAAGAAGAATGCGCCTTTTGTTTGGGGACCATCCCAAGATACTGCATTCAATGAGCTTAAGAATTTGCTTACCCATGCTCTTGTGCTTGCATTACCCAACTTAGACAAACCTTTTGAAATTCATTGTGATGCTAGTGGTAATGGCATAGGAGGTGTGTTAACGCAAGAGAAGCGCCCCATAGCATACTTTAGTGAGAAACTCTCCGGAGCGCAACTCAATTACCCCATCTATGACAAAGAGCTATATGCTTTAGTCTGAGTTTTGCATGAATGGGAACATTACCTTCGCCCTCATGAATTCATCATCCATACCGATCATGAAACGCTTAAATACCTTAAGTATCAAACTAAGTTGAACAAGCGTCATGCTAAATGGAGTGAGTTTATTGAGTCATTTCCTTATTGTCGGGGCGATGGACCCCGGGCAGGCAACGGAACCCGGATCCTCTTCAAAAACAACAGGGCTGCCACCGCCCCTCAATACCGGCGCGCGCTTGGCCGGGTCGCTCGACCCGGCCAAGCCCCCCAAGCCGGCCAGACTAGCCGACCCGGCAAGACACATCGACTCGGCCCCAACAACTGGCACAAGACAGCCGAACCCGGCACGGCCAAGGCCTCCTCACCAAGCCAGCACCACCCATGGCGTGCTACGCAATCCAGCCGTGAGTCAACTCCCATCCCATCCAGGCCGTATGACGGGGACAAGACTTCAATCAACGATGACCGAGGCAACAGTGCCCCGCCCATGCCTCTGGTCAGCAGGAACGTGGCAACAGTGCCCCTCACCTACCCGCTGACCAGGGCTGGCGTGGCAACAGTGCCCCCACCCTCACCGCTGACGACAGCAAGCGGCGACCTGACGGAGAGCACTGTACGCGGCTCGACTCGGCCACGCCCTAACGATCGACAAGACGACGCACAGTCCCCCTAGGCTTGCGGGGCCCGCACCTAGGGGAACCCGGCGAACCACAAGCCCTCAGCGGGGCCCAGCCCGGGACCCCGGACACCGACTACACGGACCCACCGACTTATAACATTACCATTGTATCCCCGAGGGGTTGGACTATAAAACCCCCGGGAGCCCACGATCATTCGAGAGGCGAAGCAGAAGGACTAGCCACAAAACAGCAACACCGGAGAGAAGGAGCAGCCCAAGCCTTGGCCAGCTTCCTTCCTCCTTCATACAACTCCAGGAGCAACATTGTACTATCGATCATCCAACTACACTCGGCAGGACTAGGGGTATTATCTCTCCGAAGAGCCCCGAACCTGGGTATGTCCGGCGTCCCGCGCCCGCTCATGCCAACCTCGCCTCTGGATCCCACCAGCGCCCTCGAACCTCCTCCTCTCTTTAGCCATCCCTTGGCATCTGTCGTGCGCCCACCACGACAGTTGGCGCCCACCGTGGGGCAGCTTGAGGAGCTGGCCGGGAGCATGCTTCGGACGAGGCCCTTCTCTTACGCCGACGAGTCCGTCGCTCTGGCGGACGACGTCGTCGGCGCGCTCGCCGCCTCCTTCGCCGCGCTGCGCATCTCCGATGCGTTCGCGGCCGACGAGTACCCCGGTGAGGTGCTCAGCTATTCTGACTCTCCCCTCTCCCTCGGCGGCGGCGTTTCCGCCAGGGCAATGGGCATCCATGTGGAGGTCTTCGTCACCGGCGACGGCGCCTCCTCCTCGTCGAGCAAGACAAGGAAGGCTGCCGAGGCCAGGGCCGCAGCAGATCGGATCGAGCCATCCGATCCGTTGCGCGCCGCGATGCAGAGCCTCCGCATCCCCATCGGCACCAACGTCGACGCCACCAACGTCGCTAAGGCCCGAACCCAGCTCGAGGAAAGGCGCCAGCAGATGCTGGACCTATCTGAGACGCTCGCCGCCACTCAGCGTCGCCTGGACGCCGCTCAGCTGGAGCGCGATGCCGCCTACGGATTCACGCCCGCCGCGGCCGAGCCAAGCCGGGTCGCCGATGTGCGTGCCCGGGGAGGAGCGATCGGCCGGGCCCTCAGCTCCGTCCCAACCGTCTACGAGACCCAAGTGAAGAACATGCGTGCGGCCCAGGCAGCCGCGGTCGGCCTGGACCAGCTCGCGGGTGAGGAGCTGAAAGAGCGCATCGGGCGGATGCGTGAACTCCTCCATGCCGCCAACACCCAGCATGACCGCCTCAACCAGCTCGCCAAGCCGGCGGGATCCGGCTCCGCCCATCTTGGCGGGCCCGGCGAACTTCTACACACCGCTTCCTCGCCACCCGACGAGGCGCACTCCGGCCAAGCCCGGACTCGGCGCGTTCCGGCCGCTACAGCCGCCGGCGGATTGGGCAACGAGCCTGTCCTGGAGACCCAGCGCGGACCCGGCCAGCATGGCCGGCGTCCGGTTCCAACCGACCCGGCCCCCCGTGGCCTGGCCGCAAGTCGACTCGGCCCGCGCGCCATCGACGACACCGACGCTCGCCACCGCCTCGATCAGCTCGCTCGCTCCCTGGAAGTGGAGGAGAGCGGCGGTATCGGGCCAGCGTGCTTCGGCCCGCGCATCCGGGAGGAGCCCTTCCCCAAAGGGTTCATGCTCCCCCGCGACACCCCCAAGTACAACGAGACAGTGAAGCCAGAAGACTGGCTCACCGACTACACCACGGCCATTGGCATCACCGGTGCCAATCGTCGTCTCGCCATGCGCTACGCACCGCTCATGCTCCAAGGGTCGGCCCGCACGTGGTTGAACAGCCTGCCGATGGGCAGCATCAACACGTGGGTGGATTTCGAGGAAGCCTTCGTCCGCAACTTCACGGGGACCTACAAGCGACCCGGCCGCCCTAGCCAGCTCGCCATGTGCGTGCAAGGGCCTACGGAGACCGTTCGCGAGTACCTCGCACGCTGGACCGAGCTTCGAAACCGCTGCGAGGGCGTCCATGAAGTCCAGGCGATCCAGTACTTCGTCAGCGGGTACCTCGCATGCTGGACCGAGCTCCGACACGCTCGCCAAGATTGCCTCGTCACGACAAGCCATCCCGTCCGACGTCTCCCTCGAGCACCTGCGCACGCCGTCCGTCAAGCCATCGCCGGACTCCGAGTCCATCCATGTTCCAGACGACCCGGCCGCACCTCAACCCGGCCCGGGGACTGCTCAGCTCGACCCGGCCACCATCGTCCCGGACCCGGCCGTCGCCATCCCCAACCCGGGGGCTGCTCAACCCGGCTCGGGGGCTGCCGACTCGGAACCCACCCTGGTGGCCATCTTCGCCGTGGTTACGGCTCCATCTTGGGCCCTCTCAGTATCAAAGTTTTTGGAGAACGGGGTTCTCCCCATGGACGAGACCGAAGCTCGGCAAGTGCAGCGCCGGGCGTCCGCCTACAACATCATCAACAACGAGCTCATCAAACGCAGCTCCACCGGCGTGTTCCAGCGCTGCGTCGAGCAGGAGCGGGGCATCGACATCCTCCTCGACATACATCAGGGCGAGTGTGGGCACCACGCCGCATCACGATCCCTGGTGGCCAAGGCATTCCGCCACGGCTTCTACTAGCCCACGGCCCTCCAAGACGCCGAGTCGCTCGTCCTCAAGTGTGAGGGATGCCAGCGCTTCAGCAAACGTAGCCACCAGCCGGCGTCAGCACTCCGCACCATACCGATCGCCTGGCCCTTCGCGGTCTGGGGACTCGACATGGTGGGACCCTTCAAAACCGCCCGAGGCGGCATGACGCACTTGCTGGTGGCAGTGGACAAATTCACCAAATGGATTGAGGCAAGACCAATCAAGAAACTGGATGGGCCAACAGCCGTCCGGTTCATCAAGGACATAGCGGTGCGCTACGGCATGCCGAACAGCATCATCACCGACAACGGCACCAACTTCGCCAAGGGCGCGCTCGAGCAATACTGCTCCGTCTCCAGCATCCGCCTCGACCTAGCCTCCGTTGCGCATCCGCAGTCCAACGGGCATGTCGAGCGGGCCAATGGACTCATCCTGTCCGGCGTCAAGCCGTGACTCGTCGAGCCGCT
Organism: Aegilops tauschii subsp. strangulata; assembly: GCF_002575655.3. Taxonomy (NCBI): domain Eukaryota; kingdom Viridiplantae; phylum Streptophyta; class Magnoliopsida; order Poales; family Poaceae; genus Aegilops; species Aegilops tauschii. The sequence continues at coordinate 328,158,586 of NC_053035.3, forward strand.
CATCCGCTCACCCGGCAGCTGGCTTGACGAGTTGCCAGCTGTTCACTGGAGTCTACGCACCACGCCGAATCGGTCGACCAGGTTCACCCAGTTCTTCCTCGTCTACGGAGCCAAAGCCGTCATCCCGACCGACGTCGAGTTCGACTCGCCGCGCGCCGCGATGTACACTGAAGCCGAAGCCAGAGAAGCCCGTGAAGATGGCGTCGACCTGCTCGAAGAAGCACGCCTCCTGGAGCTCAGTCGCTCGGCCATCTACCAGCAAGGCCTGAGGCACTACCACAGCAAGAAGATCAAGCCCCTCGCGTTCCGCGAGGGCGACCTCGTCCTCCGACTCGTCCAAGAGCAGGCAGGCCAGCACAAGCTGTCGCCTCCATGGGAGGGCCCATTCATCATGAGCAGGGCCTTGCGCGACCGCAACGCCTACTACCTCATCGACGCACGCAAGTCAAGGAAGCGCAAGAAGGACACCGCCGATGAAGAAACGACCCGGCCGTGGAACGCGGAACTCCTCCGCCCGTTTTACAGTTAGCCGCACGAGCGTATGTATCATCGCCTTTTGTAAACGCATGAAACTATGGGGTCCCCGAACGAGACTCGGGGGCTGCCTTTTGTCGACCAATTTATTGTGTCCCTATTTTCTTGCATCACTATACCACTGAACCCGGCCACCGGTCCGACTCGCTCGACCCGGGGGCTCGAGGGCTGGCCGGCTCGGTCGCCACTCCGCCGCCTTACTTGGTGATTCCTGATAAAGTTAGGATGCCACGGTCCCCCACTTCGCCCTAAAGCCACAGATCTAGCTTTGGCTATCGGCTGGCAAGCACAACGGGCCAAAGCTCCTTTACGCTTCATACACTAAGCCAAAGGTTGCCGGGTCGATCAACCCGGCCCGCCATTCATCAAATGAACAGCCGCACGACCGGCTGCTCGCCAACCGGCTTCGCCGGATTGCCGCCAGCCGGCCCAGTGGGTGTTTCGCTCGCGCTCAACGTTTCGAGGGACCCAAGTCCTGCGCGCTCCTCTCAAAGAACCGAACTCCTTGTCATGGACCGGAGCCTCGGCCGTCTGACTCGCGGGGGGAGGTTTGAGAAAGGAAAAGCGCATGAAATCAGTCCAAAAAACGGAAGGAAAAAAAGAAAAAGCACCCACAACATCTACACAAGTACTTAAGAAAAGGCCCACGGCCCGAGTCCATTACACCCTAAAACCCCCAGTGGGTGGGTGGACCTGCTATTTAACAAATTTTACATAAAGTGTCTCAGGCATCTCCAGCGCCGCGTCGCGACATCGACGGCTCTCCCCTCGCGGCCTCCGGGTCCGGCGAGGTGGCGGTGCCCTCCTCAGCGTCCGCGTCGCGGTAGACGCCCGTCTCCTCCGAGGTCCCCTCCGGATCGTGGAAGAGCAAGCCGTACTCGTCGCCGTCCACGACCCCGCCGTCTTCCGTCCGCTCCGGATGGAACTCGTCGTGGAAGGCGAACTCGACGATGTAGCTGGCCCGGGAGGCGATCCGGCCGGCTTGCTCCTGCAAGAGCTACTCCGAACCGGCCCGCTAGCCCATCAACGCGTCCAGCTGCAGGTCCGGGTGCCAGGACAGCGTGAACCGGAGCGCCATCTCAGCACCGGCACGAGCGGCGGAGACGCGCCACTCGCCAAGCCGGTCCGGCCCCATCTCCAACCAACGCGCCACGTGCGAGAAGCTGCTCGGTTGGACGGAGTCCGGCCATAGGGCCACCGTCATCGCGGTGCCGGCCTGGGACAGCCGCCCCAACTACGTTCCCAGAACCTGTAGGTGGGCCTCAGCGGCGGCGATGATCTCCGGGAAGGTCCAGGCCACCAGCGTATCCGTCCCGGACCCAACGGCACCGGTCGGGTCACGCTGATAGCGGACGGCTTCCTCCGCCAGCCGCTGCGTCTCCGGGAAGGCCCCTGCCGCAAAGAAAGAAGCAAGTTAGAAGAAGAAGAACAAGGAAGAAAGGCCGGATCCTGACCCGGCAAACGACAGGAAAAAGCACTTACTGGAGAAGGACTCTTCCAGGTGCTGCGCCTCAAGCAACGTACCACGCCGCTCCCGCTCGATGGCTCGGTTGCGCTCCTCGAGCGCCTTCTCCAGATCGGCCGCCTTGGCAAGGGCCGCCTTCAGCTCGGCATCCTTGTCTTTGGCCACCTTCTCGGCCGCCTCGCGCCAACGGGCCTCGTCCTGACAGGCCCCCTCAGCCGTGGTGACCTGCCCCCGCAGGCGATCCACCCCGGCCTGGAGCCGGCCCTTGTCGTCGGCCAGCTGGCCGCGCTGCTGGTCCGCCTCCACCAGGGCCTGCTGCGCCTCTTCCACCTTGGCGGCTTCCGCCTTAAGGAGCTCCACCTCGGCCCCGAGGCGGCTCTTGTGACCCGCCAGCTGCTCATGCAACCGGTTGGCCTCGTCAAGAGACCGCCGAGCCGCGGCCGCCTCCGCCCTCGCCTGCGTCGCCTCAACGCCAAGACGGCCGCTGTCGGCAACGAGCCGGTCGTAGTGATGACCGGCCCGGAGCAGACGAGCCCGCCAGGATAGCACCTCGGCTGCGAAAAAGAAGAACTCAGCAGAAGAAAACAGCAAGACTTAAGATTTGGCCCAACTGTTACACAGTTGGCCCGAATCTCGGGGGCTACACCCAGTGGGTGCGCTAGCGCGCCCCCACTAGAAAAGAGCACAAGGATACCTGCGGCGACGCGGAGCTCCTCCTCCTTGGCGGCAAGCCGCTCCACGAGCTCCCGGTGCTTGCCCAAGAGACGATTGTAGGCGGCGACCCGGAAGGCGTCGAGATGCTGAAGAAAGCAGAAATCAGAACAAGGCCAATACTCTAAAGATTCGACCCAACTACTATGTAGTTGGCCCGAACCTCGGGGGCTACACCCAGTGGGTGCGCTCGCGCGCCCCCACAAAGAAGAAAATTGCAAGAAGACTTACCAGGACGGCGCGCTCCAGGTCGCGCGTCCGCTCCACCTTGGCCTGGGCGAAGGCCTCGAGCCGTTCCGTCTGGCCTCCCAGGCGGCGCCTGACGGCATCCAGCGCCGCCTCCTCCTGGGTCTGAGGCCCGAAGATAACGGCGCCCCCGCTCCACGCCGGCTGCGGCACGGCAGCTCAGCGCTCTCCCTGCCGGGGCACCAAGGCGTGCTCCTCGCTGACCGCTCGCGACGCGGCCAGCACCTCCTCCGGGACGCCCTGCGCCGCCGTCCCTGACCCGGACGTCGGGACGCCCTGCGCCGCCGTCCCTGACCCGGACGTCGGGACGCCCTGCGTCGGCGACCCTGACCCGGACGCCGGGACGCCCTGCGTCGCCGTCTCCAGCCCAGCTGCCAGGGTAACCTCCGGCACCGCCGCCCGCGGTGCCTCCTCCAAAACCGGTGGCGCCTCCGCCGCCGCCGCCCGCAGCGTCTCTTCCAAAACGCCGCCGCCTCCACCACCATCAGTCCCCGCTCGCTCGGCCACGTCGGCCCGCGGCGGGGTGTCATCCTCCACCTCCACGACCCCCCGGTCGGGGATCACCACCTCAGCCCGGCCTCCACGGCCGCGCTCCCTCACCGACGACGGCTCAAAAACCGTCGCCGCCACCACCATGCCCTCCAGCATCTCGCGCCAGACCGGCTCCACGCCGGGTCGCGCCCATGCCGCCGCCGCGTCGGTCCCAGCCCGGACCGACGCCGCCTCCAGCTCCGCCTCGGCCCAGTTCCTGTCCCGCCAGGCCAAGGCTTCGGCGTCATTCGGATCCAGGCCGAGGTCCGAGTCGGCCCGTCCCTCCGCCTCGGCCTGATCGGCAAGGTCGGACCGGCTCCTGCGGAACGCGGCCCCTTCGGCGGTCGCGGCTTCCGCCGCCGCCCTCGCCAGCGCGATTGGCAACCTAAAGAAGAAGACAGAATGAGCAGAAAAGAAACAAGACTAGCCCAAGAAACAAAAAAAACCTGAGCGCAAACAAGAGATGAAGCTCACCCTGCCAAGACCGGGACCGGGGTTGGCCTCCCGTGCCCGCCGACGCGCTTCCTCTTGTCTGGCCTCCCGGCCCCGGCCGGGTCTGCCGCGCGCTTCGGGGCCCGGGGTCGCGGCGCGACGCTGTCTTTCCCATGCGGACGGCTCGGCGCCCCCCCATGCGAGGACCCGGCTCCGCTCGCGTCGCCGCCTCTCCTGCCCAACGCCACTACACCAACAACTGGCGTCAGCACCGGCCGTTCCGTGCCGCGGTCAGCAATTCAAGACACATGAAGAAGAACGCGAGACTTACCCGCGCGACGCCCAGCGCCGGCGTCGGACTCGGCCTCATCCTCCTCGCCACGAGCCACGGGCTCCTCTGGCGCCACCGGCTCCACCTGCGACGGAGCCCGGGCGTAAGAATGCCGAATCGCGTTCAGAAGTACCCCCCGCATCGCATCAGGACGGATGAGAAGGTGCACGGCAGCAAAGTGAGAAGACCAGACACTCACCTGCGGCGCCGGGTTCGATTGGTTGTATGGCGCCTTGCCGAACCGCCAGTCCTCCCCAAGGTTGGCCTTGGAGATGTCGTTCACGCCGCGCGCGATCTGCTCCGCGGTCAGCCGCGTCGACCCCATGCGGTTGGGGTCTTGAAGGCCGACCATCTCGCCGATGAGGCAGGAGCGCCCCTGAAGCGGAAGGACCCGGCGCATGATGAACGCGGCGAGGAGGTCGGTGCCGGTGAGCCCCTCCTGCGTCTTCATCACCGTCACCCGCTCGCAGAGATTAACGATCTCCTGCGACGGGCGCTTGGGCGAGTAGCCCCAGTTCGTCCTCGCCCGCGGCGGTGCGATGGCGAAGGCCGGAAGATTGATGCGATCCGCTCCAAGGTTGCGGACGTAGAAGAAGGAGTTCTGCCACTTCTTGGTAGAGTCCTCCAGCAGGATCTTGGGGAAATCCGCCCCCGACCACTTCGAGATGACGGCGGCGCCGCAATCGGCGAGCTCCCCGGCCGACGGGCCCTGCTGCTTCAAGGAGAAGAAGCGCGCCCAGAGGTCGATCGTAGGCTCGACCCCCAGGTACCCCTCGCAGAGGGTGACGAAGCCGGAGAGCTGGACGATGGCGCCGGCTCCAAGATGATGCGGCTGGAGCCCGAAGAACTCCAGAAAGGCGCGGAAGAAGGTGCTCGCCGGCAGCCCGAACCCGCGCTCGAAGTGCGTGAGGAAGACCACGCGCTCCTGCCCCTCGGGCCGAGGCCTCTGCTCGCTGCACGGCAGGCGGACGCCGACGTCCGCCTCCCGCAGCAGGCGCCGCGTCGCCCGGAGCTGGGTGATGTCCTCGGGGGTGACGTTCGAGCCCATCCAGGAGCCCGATGGCAGCGACATGGTTGAAGAAAGAAGAAGGAAGATGGACGGCAAAGGAGTTCTGCTCAGAGCAGCGGGCGCCGCAGTGCGTCTGTCGCGAAGAGCGGAGCGAGAGCAAAGGGACAGGAGGGCGCGAGCGAGAATAATGTCCGCCGCCCCCTGCCCCCCCGGTTTATAACCCTCGGTTTGAACGTGGGGAAGTGGGGAAGTGGGATCGTCTGCATGCGCCCGTTCCACTGCCCCGCAATAAGTGCGCGCGTACACGCGTAGTAACTGCCCGGGGAAGAGCAACCGGCCCCTGGACGCCGCAATAAATCCACGCGCTTGGGCCGAGGGCGCGCCGTCACGCGCGTGGCCTGTCAGGCCCCTCCGGCTTCCGGGCACCACGTGGCGCCCGCGCAAAGCCCGAGAGATTGCCCCAAGATTCAGCGGACTTCTCGGTCCCCGCCACGACCAAGACGCCGCGATCCAGTTTCCGAGAAAACCGGCACACAGTGGGTGTTGCCGGACCCGGCGCTCGCAGAATCCACCTTGCTTAAGGGGGAAACTGCGAAGGCCCACTCATCCGAAGACAACGGACCTTCACAGCTTCGGGGACTACTGTCGGGGGGATGGACCCCGGGCAGGCAACAGAACCCGGATCCTCTTCAAAAACAACGGGGCTGCCACCACCCCTCAATACCGGCGCGCGCTTGGCGGGGTCGCTCGACCCGGCCAAGCCCCCCAAGCCGGCCAGACTAGCCGACCCGGCAAGACACGTCGACTCGGCCCCAACAACTGGCGCAAGACAGCCGAACCCGGCACGGCCAAGGCCTCCTCACCAAGCCAGCACCACCCATGGCGTGCTACGCAATCCAGCCACGGGTCAACTCCCGTCCCATCCAGGCCGTATGACGGGGACAAGACTTCAATCAACGATGACCGAGGCAACAGTGCCCCGCCCATGCCTCTGGTCAGCAGGAACGTGGCAACAGTGCCCCTCACCTACCCGCTGACCAGGGCTGGCGTGGCAACAGTGCCCCCACCCTCACCGCTGACGACAGCAAGCGGTGACCTGACGGAGAGCACTGTACGCGGCTCGACTCGGCCACGCCCTAACGATCGACAAGACGACACACAGTCCCCCTAGGCTTGCGGGGCCCGCACCTAGGGGAACCCGGCGAACCACAAGCCCTCAGCGGGGGCCCAGCCCGGGACCCCGGACACCGACTACACGGACCCACCGACTTATAACATTACCATTGTATCCCCGAGGGGTTGGACTATAAAACCCCCGGGAGCCCACGATCATTCGAGAGGCGAAGCAGAAGGACTAGCCACAAAACAGCAACACCGGAGAGAAGGAGCAGCCCAAGCCTTGGCCAGCTTCCTTCCTCCTTCATACAGCTCCAGGAGCAACATTGTACTATCGATCATCCAACTACACTCGGCAGGACTAGGGGTATTATCTCTCCGGAGAGCCCCGAACCTGGGTATGTCCGGCGTCCCGCGCCCGCTCATGCCAACCTCGCCTCTGGAGCCCACCAGCGCCCTCGAGCCTCCTCCTCTCTTTAGCCATCCCTTGGCATCTGCCGTGCGCCCATCACGACACTTATGTCATCGAGTATATTAAAGGTAAGGAAAATGTTGTGGCGGATGCGCTTTCCCGTATATGCATGCTTGTTACTCAACTTGAATTGAATGTCATTGGCTTTGAGCACATAAAAGACTTGTATGAGCATGATCCTACTTTTGCTATTCCTTATGCCAAATGTTTGACGCATACATCTTGGGAACGCTATTACCTCAAAGATGGTTACCTTATGAGAACTAACAAACTATGCATCCCCGAGTCTTCTCTTCGTTTGTTGCTTTTGCAAGAATCTCATGGCGGAGGACTAATGGGACATTTTGGACGCGACAAGACATTCTCCACGCTCTCCAAGAACTACTTTTGGCCTAAGATGTTTCGCGATGTCAACCGCTTCACCAACCGATGCTCTACATGTCGCAAAGCTAAGTCTAAAGCTCAATCTCATGGCCTTTACATGCCACTTCCAATTCCATATCAACCATGGGAAGATATTAGCATGGATTTTGTACTTGGTTTGCCTAGAACTAGAAATGGAAAGGATTCCGTCTTTGTTGTTGTCGACCGATTCTCCAAAATGGCTCACTTCATTCCTTGCAACAAGATAGACGATGCTTCACATGTTGAAAATTTGTTTTGTAGGGAAATCTTGCACCTTCATGGAGTGCCAAAGACGATTGTCTCGGACCGCGACGTCAAGTTCTTGAGTTACTTTTGGAAGACCTTATGCGCCAAGCTCAGAATCAAGCTTTTGTTCTTTTCGGCATACCATCCACAAACCGACGACCAAACGGAGGTGATGAACCGCACGCTCTCCACTCTACTACGCGTGTTGATAAAGAAGAACATCAAGGAGTGGGAGGAGTGCCTACCTATCGCCGAGTACGCCTACAACCGTGCAAGACATTCGACTACCGGCAAGTCCCCCTTCGAGGTCGTCTACGGCTTCAACCCGTTGTCCCCATTGGACATTCTACCTCTACCGCTACAAGAGCGCACAAACATGGACGCGAGTGCCCGAGCCAACTACCTCAAGAAGATGCATGAAGATACAAGGCACACCATCGAGCGCCAAGTACAACGACTCGCGACCAAGCTCAACGTTAACAAGCAACCCATGATATTCAACAATGGAGACCTTGTGTGGCTACATCTTCGCAAGGACCGCTTCCCCAACGAACGCAAGTCCAAACTTCTACCACGAGCGGATGGACCCTTCAAGGTGCTTGCACGCTACAACAACAAGCCTACAAGATCGACCTCCCACGCGACAAGTACTCCGTGAGCGACATCTTCAACGTCAAAGACCACTCCCCGTACCATGGTGATGAGGATTTCGATCCGAGGTCGGATCTTTCCCAATGGAGGGGAGATGATGCGGAGCATCCTACGGTCATCCACATGGACCTACCATCGTCTCATCAAGAGCCAAGAGGACCCATGACACGAGCACAAGCTAGAGCTCTCGAGAACGAGGTGACTTCCTTCCTTAGTCATATCACATATGATCCACTCGAGACATGGCTACTACCTAAGTCCGATATGCTATGCATGATTAGGTGTCAAGAGGACCCTCCCGAGGATGCACGTGAAGACGGACAAGCCGCCAAGTTCACGGATGAAGAGAACCACCGGAAGGAGAAGAAGACAGCTCCAAGGCCTGGACATCCGGCCGCTGGAGACATCCACTACAGCTGCATCCCAGCCGCCCAACATCTACAGGCCCCGGACATCCGGCCCTAGCCCGGACATCCGGCCAGAAGCCCGGACATCCGGCGACGCGCTCCAGAACCTACAGAAGCTGATTCCACCAGCCCGGACATCCGGCCTCCACGCCCGGACATCCGGCCCTTCGGGAAGGCCCGGACATCCGGCCCGTCGCCCGAACATCCGGCTCCGTCTGTCTACGCACAGTAAAGGGCCGAGGCCCATGTACCCTTTCGCCCCCCCTAGACTATATATACTCCTCCTCCCTCTTTCTAGGGTTAGCATTGGTTTAGCTCATATGTGAGATAGAGCATTGCTCATCCATTACGGATCTACTCCACAAGAGAGACCGCGGCCCCTCTTCGGAGAAGATCCCCTTGGATTCAAGACCTCCTCACGGAGAAGACCCCCATCAAGACCTCCTTACGGAGAAGAACCGGTTACCCTTTGTATCGTCCTTTGTTGACTTTGGGATCGTGTATCTCCCTTTGTGTTTCGTGAATCTAGCACATGTGTAATCGAATCTTGTTGGTTTGAGTGATTCTCTCGTGTTTCCCCCTCGTGTTCTTCGTGTTCCTCTTTGGGATCCACTCCTTTCGTGAAAGATCGGCCATCTAGGGTTCCACCCTACATCAACTGGTCCTTGCCACGTCACGTTTCTCATTCGTTCACTGCAAAGCAGTGCCGCCCCGAAGGAGTGGAGACCACAATGGCACCCTATCCTTGTTCTAATCCAGAAATATATTTCGTCGCATTAACTACTTATCTATACATCCTTTGACCCAGGCACTGTGGAATCCCTACTTGATACCTAATCTCATTATCATCATTTTTCATCCTCGTGTTTCATAACTGAATGTTTTGACAAGTTCACTATGGTACTTGCAGTATTGGTTTTGTCAACAATGCAAAGCATGGCGAACCTAACTGTGGTTGAATGGTTAGAGAGACTGTGCTATCCCCAGCCCGCCAGGGTTCTGTTGGGAATCGTAGCATAATTTAAAATTTTCCTACGCTCACCAAGATGCATCTATGGAGTCTACTAGCAACGAGGGGAAAGGAGTGGATCTACATACCCTTGTAGATCGCGAGCGGAAGCGTTCCAATGAACGTGGATGACGGAGTCGTACTCGCCGTGATCCAAATCACCCATGACCGAGTGCCGAACGGACGGCACCTCCGCGTTCAACACACGTACGGTGCAGCAACGTCTCCTCCTTCTTGATCCAGCAAGGGGGAAGGAGAGGTTGATGGAGATCCAACAGCACGACGGCGTGGTGGTGGATGTAGCGGGTCTCCGGCAGGGCTTCGCCGAGCTTCTGCGAGAGAGAGAGAGGTGTTGCAGGGGAGGAGGGAGGCGCCCAAGGCTTAGATGTTGCTGCCCTCCCTTCCCCCCACTATATATAGGGCCAAGGGAGAGGGGGGGCGCAGCCTTGCCCCTTCCTTCAAGGAAGGGTGCGGCCAGGGGGGAGTCCTTCCCCCCCAAGGCACCTCGGAGGTGCCTTCCCCCTTTAGGACTCTCCCTTCTTTCTTATTTCTTGCGCATGGGCCTCTTGGGGCTGGTGCCCTTGGCCTATAGGGCCAAGGCGCACCCCTTACAGCCCATGTGGCCCCCCGGGGCTGGTGGACCCCCTTGGTGGACCCCCGGACCCCTTTCGGCACTCCCGGTACAATACCGATAAAGCGCGAAACTTTTCCGGCGACCAAAATAAGACTTCCCATATATAAATCTTTACCTCCAGACCATTCCGGAACCTCTCGTGACGTCCGGGATCTCATCCGAGACTCCGAACAACTTTCGGGTTTCCGCATACATATATCTCTACAACCCTAGCGTCACCGGACCTTAAGTGTGTAGACCCTACGGGTTCGGGAGACATGCAGACATGACCGAGACGCCTCTCCGGTCAATAACCAACAGCGGGATCTGGATACCCATGTTGGCTCCCACATGTTCCACGATGATATCATCGGATGAACCACGGTGTCGAGGATTCAATCAATCCGTATGCAATTCCCTTTGTCAATCGGTATGTTACTTGCCCGAGATTCGATCGTCGGTATCCCAATACCTAGTTCAATCTCGTTACCGGCAAGTCTCTTTACTCGTACCGCAATGCATGATCCCGTGACTAACGCCTTAGTCACATTGAGCTCATTATGATGATGCATTACCGAGTGGGCCCAGAGATACCTCTCCGTTTACACGGAGTGACAAATCCCAGTCTCGATCCGTGCCAACCCAACAGACACTTTCGGAGATACCCGTAATGCACCTTTATAGTCACCCAGTTACGTTGTGACGTTTGGCACACCCAAAGCACTCATACGGTATCCGGGAGTTGCACGATCTCATGGTCTAAGGAAAAGATACTTGACATTGGAAAAGCTCTAGCAAACGAAACTACACGATCTTTTATGCTATGCTTAAGTTGGGTCTTGTCCATCACATCATTCTCCTAATGATGTGATCCCGTTATCAATGACATCCAATGTCCATAGTCAGGAAACCATGACTATCTGTTGATCAACGAGCTAGTCAACTAGAGGCTTACTAGGGACAGGTTGTGGTCTATGTATTCACACATGTATCACGATTTCCGGACAATACAATTATAGCATGAATAATAGACAATTACCATGAACAAAGAAATATAATAATAACCATTTATTATTGCCTCTAGGGCATATTTCCAACAGGTTCAAGTCCTGGTGCTCGCATTTATTCCTGGATTTATTTCAGAATTTTCGGCGATGTGCATTCAGTGGGAGCAGACGTTCCCGTCGAGGACGAGGTGCCTACGGTGACTTCGTAAATTTCAAGATAATATGTTGGCTCAGTCTTTCGAAGATGCTCATAGGGGTAGGGTGTGCATGTATGCGTTCATAGAGATGAGTGTATGCGCGTGTATATGAGCGCTTGCATCTGTGCTGTGTTAAAAAAACAATGCAAAGCATGATACTCAAAATTCTAACCACGTAACCTACCACAATCTCGAATATGAAAAGACATTATTCGGAGGCAGGTGACGGACGTTGGTTTCAAGCTCATGTTGATCTTTACGTAACTTGTACTTCTTAATATTTATGATATGAATGAGACACGTATTACCATAAAACGGAATCTATAACTCATGAACATGCAATGTTTTTACTTCTCGCCCCGAACGCTTTATCTACTGTTGGTCTTGTATCACAGATCTTGGCGCACTGGTCCTTGCCACGTCACGTTTCTCATTCGTTCGCTTCAGAGCAGTGTCGCCCCGAACAAGGGGAAACCACAGTGGCACCTTATCCTTGTTCTACTCCAGAAATATATTTCGCCGCATTAACTACTTATCTATACATCCTTTGACCCAGGCACCATGGAATCCCTACTTGATACCTAATCTCATTATCATCATTTTTCATCCTTGTGTTTCATAAATGAAAGTTTTCACAAGTTCACTATGGTATTTGCAGTATTGGTTTTGTCAACAATGCAAAGCATGTATACTTAAAATTCTAACCACATAACCTACCACAATCTTGAAGAAAAAAATCCCTCTTGTCATGCTATGATGTTAAATATACAGTAATGAAAAGACATTATTCAAAGGCAGGTGACGGACGTTGGTGTCAAGCTCATGTCAGTCTTTACGTAACTTGTACTTCTTAATCTTTATGATATGAATGAGACATATATTACCATAAAAACGGAATCTATAACTCACGAACATGCCATGTTTTTACTTCTCGCCCCGAACGCTTTATCTACCACCAGTCTTGTATCACATATCTTGGCGCACTGGTCCTTGCCACGTCAAGTTTCTCATTCGTTCGCTGCAGAGCAGTGTCGCCCCGAAGGAGTGGAGACCACAATGGCACCTTATCCTTGTTCTACTCCAGAAATATATTTCGTCGCATTAACTACTTATCTATACATCCTTTGACCCAGGCACTGTGGAATCCCTACTTGATACCTAATCTCATTATCATCATTTTTCATCCTCGTGTTTCATAACTGAATGTTTTGACAAGTTCACTATGGTACATGCAGTATTGGTTTTGTCAACAATGCAAAGCATGTATACTCAAAATTCTAACCACGTAACCTACCACAATCTTGAAGAAAAAAATCCCTCTTGTCATGCTATGATGTTAAATATAGAGTAATGAAAAGACATTATTCGGAGGCAGGTGACACGTTGGTGTCAAGCTCATGTCGGTCTTTACGTAATTTGTACTTCTTAATCTTTATGATATGAATGAGACACGTATTACCATAAAATACGGAATCTATAACTCACGAACATGCCATGTTTTTACTTCTCACCCCGAACGCTTTATCTACCGCTGGTCTTGTATCACAGATCTTGGCGCACTGGTCCTTGCCACGTCACGTTTCTCATTCGTTCGCTGCAGAGCAGTGTCGCCCCGAACGAGTGGAGACCACAGTGGCACCTTATCCTTTTCTTGCAGACTCGAGTCTGCTTCTTCCCAATCCCTTCATTTTCTAATCAAGGGCCCTGTTTGGAGATTATAACTTAGCTAGAGGTTACAGTTAGTTTCTAGCTCATGGCTAACCCTGAACTAACTCTAGCCAAAGAGTTGTTTGGATGACAGGGTTAGATTGACAATAAATGTATTGATGGAGAGAGAAAAGTGTTTTTTCAGTGGGCCCATGAGAACTAGCTCCAATTAGCACCTCTTGGCTAGTGGGATAGAGAGAGAAAAGTGATTTTTGGTGGGCTCCATGAGAACTAACTCCAATTAGCATCTCTTGGGTACGATAGTTTTTTTGGGTGGGTTAGATGCAACTAGCTCCCCTCATGTTTGGATACTTTAGGGTTATTTGAGCCCCAACTAGCTCAAACTAACTCTAACTCATGTATCCAAACAGGGCCAAGAAAGGGTGAGGCGAGCTGGTCGGGCTGCTCTTCGTCGGGGACGCCGTCGTCTACTTGCGCGCGCCGACGGGCAGCTGCTCGCTGGGATTCGCCATGTGCCCATGTGCTGCCGCCTTCCAGAAGCCGTCCGAGCGGTGGCCCCGCAACGCGCCTCAGCTCCTCTTCGCCGGAGTCACCGGAGTCTTCATGCGCGGCGCCAACAGGATGCTGGTCGCCGAGTTCCCCGGGATTCGCCGCCCACCCAGGTACTCCAGGGCAATTTAAGGAAATGCCACACTTTTCCTGGTACTTTGCTCCTATAACACATCTTTCTTTTTATGTTGGACTAAATAGCACACTTTTCATTGGTAGCTGGATGGATAAAACACCACAAATTGAGCTGTTTTCTAGTTCTCCACGTCCAAGCCCACACGTCATACTTTTTAGGACGGATTTGCCCTCCGGTTTGTTTCAAGTCCTGATTGAGCCCTTAGTGGTTCAATCATGATCAGCGGAGGATAGAACAGACGAAGCACCTGGCCGCCGCCTCCCCGTGCATCCTCCCTGGCGCGCCGCCGCTTCGCCGTGACTCTCGCGTCTACCGGTTCTCCCGCGGCTGCCTCGTCCTAAATCTAATTTTAGGTGAAAATGTTGTTAAAATTTTGATTATATCCAATCAACTGAACTATACATCAAAACATGTTATATCCGGTGTGAAGTTTGATTAACATCCATGTGAACAAGCTTCCATATCCTCCTGTCACAGTTCCTAGTTCCTACAGCTAATCCATCAACACGTAACGAAGTTGCTAGGGCGTGCCACTAGTATTTGAGCCATATGCTAACAACTTGAGCAACGAGCAGCTATAGCAAGCTCCAGCCAGCATGTACAGTGAGCACGTCAAAAGTCCACCAGCATGTACATCGACCACTTCAACAGCTAGGCAGCCAGCAGAACAACGAGGAGCTACACATGGATGGGGGACACGTTGCAGGGGCACTTGAAGGGCCGGCGCAGTCTCTTCTCTGCCAAAACGAGGGAGGTGCTGGAGCGCGGCCAATGGTGCGGCTTCCTGCATAGGAATAGGAGGCTAGGCATGGCTATGCGGCGACGTCGGGGAGAGGCATGGCGAGGCGGTGGCTTGCCGGGGCGCAGGCACGGCGGGGAGAAGGCACGGCGAGGCGACGGCGCACTGCTTTGTCTCTCTGTCTGTTGTGCATTCATAAGAGCAACCACCGGCGCGACCCAAACGTACGGCGATTTTGTCTGCTTTTTGTCCGTTTGAGTTGGCCGTCCGCCCTCTTTTAGATTTGGGTCGGCAGCGCGTCTAACACGCCGACCCATATGTGCCGGCGTGGCCGGCTGGCCGCCCAATATTACATTGATTTGCATTCAAACATATTGTCAAATAACATAGTTTACCGAATAATAGTATAGTTTTATAAGCCGGATACAAATAAAAATGTTTCACATAGTTTTGCAAACGAATAAAAGAAAATACATCTATTGGTTGCCAACATGAGTCCATATATGCTCAACCAAATCATTTTACAGCTGCACATGAGTTTCCCAATCGCGCATGTCTTCATGAAATTGGCTTCAACGCCGGAAGGTGGCCCGGAATGGAGCCACGGAACAACGGGCGCTGGCTGTTTAGATGGTGATGGACCAACACGGCAGTCAATATCTCCTCCTCGTCGCCGGACGACGAATCGTCGGAGTCGCAAAGGAAATTATGGAAGAAGAACTCGTCGGCGGAGTCCATTTCGTACCTTGGCAAACTGTCGAACAACTTGCGGGCGTCGAAAAAGGAGACGGCCGGCGAGGGGAGTCACGGCGCGCACGGACCAGCTAGCTGCCCTGCCGGCGTCCGACGAGTGGGCCGGCGTCCAACGAGCGTGCCGGTCGGATCTGACCGGGGCGGCGAGGCGGCTTCTTGGTCGCGGGCGGCTGTGCAGTGGGGGGAGCGGCGGTGGGAAGCAGTTTGCTCCCCCGGCGGCAAAACGGCGATGGCGGGCGACGGGGGAAGTTGGCGGCGTTGCTGGGCGGATGTGGAGGCGGCGGCAACTGGCAGAGTCGCCGGCAAAAAATAGGCGGCGGCGTCGGCGACGAAGGAGGCGGGCGAGGGTTGCTGTTGGCTGGGGGGGAGGGGAGGCAAATGTGCCATCGACCAGCGGGCCCGGAGAGGGAAGAGGGCGAGCGCACGAGTCCGCGCCGACGCAAATCCGGCTCAAAAATGGGTCGGGAATGGGTCGCCCGCGGACAAAAAGCGGAAACGCGTCCGTTTGGGTCGGCGCGTTGGGCCGACTTTTGTGTTCGTGCCGACCCAAACGGACGGCGGCGGACGAAATGGGTCATCCCATTGGAGTTGCTTTAAGAGCAAGTTATTTGATCGAACAGAAACGAGGTAAAACGAACCCGAGGGCAAATCCGTCCTAGTATGAGCTCTAGGCTTAGGCATGGAAAAGTTAAAAAAAAACAACTTAATTTATGGTATTTTATTCAGCTATCAATGAAAAGTGTGCTATTTAGTCCAACAAAAAGAAAGATATGCTATAGCAGCAAAGTATCAGAAAAAGTGTGGCCTTTCCTCGAATTACTCGGTACTCCACCGCCTCCCCAGCAGCTGTCCGAGCAACGGCCATCAACGAGCGCGCGAGTGACCCATTTTCTGACCTCCCCCGACCTCATCCCGGCGACGCCGTCCTCGTCGTTGTACTCATGTCGCCACCACCGGCGGCCGCCACCTCCGGTACCTATCTCCGTCATCGGGGCTTTTTTGCGGCGCCACACGCCACATGACATGGGGCCTCCCCCTGTCGATTTCGTATGTAACGCCACCACACAACACGATTCATCGCCAGTCCGGCCACCGGCCACAGTAGGATTCACTTTTTCTAGTCGTCAAAATTGATTCTCGCTCGGGCCATGGTGAGGTTTAGTGTAGTAGATTTTGTTGATTGCATTCAGAGATAGGCGTTGCTGAATCGATTCATTTTGGGGGTAGCACACTATATTTGTTTTTGTTCAGTGATGACCGTACTGCAAAATTTCTCATCTGCTTTTTTGCTGTTCGTGATAGTAGTGTAAGGGATAGTAGATACGATAATTCAAGGCAGAGCCCGGGCTCAGATGCACCTGTTCAGCAAAAAATTCAAAAAAAATACTAGAAAAATTTAAAAAATTCCAAAAAAATTTGGGTGGTAGATAAGTAGGTGTGTGAGGTGCGCTGCAAAAATCAACTCGTTTGGACATTTGAGCAAGTTTGTGCAAAAAAGACAAAATCGCACCCAAATTTTTTTTGGAATTTTTTGATTTTTCTAGTATTTTTTTTGATTTTTTCCGTGAGCGCGGGTGCAGATGAGCCCGGGAGCCAAATCGCCGCACTCAGAGTAGATAGCACTTTTTTCTCTCTCCCTTGAATGCGTTCATTTTACAGAGCTGAAACATTTTTTAGTTGTATGATGCATAACAACTTCTGTTCTGTATCCAATTTCCTTCGGCCAGTGATTCACTGTACCAGTGTTGGATCACCGCGACGCCCTCAACTCGATGTCGACCCCCCAGGCCCTTGGGAGCATGCTTTTTCAGGTTATAATCATGGCCGCATGCCAACAAACCTGTACTGATTTTTACCATCATGGCTATTTTGTGATTGTAAGAATGGGCAGCATGCTTTTCTAAGTGCTACATGGCAACAAACCGATTTTTCTCTCAACTAACCATGGCAACATCACTTGCCATGGCAAATTATCATCATTTTGACAGGGCAATTTTTACAATATTGAAGACCTACCCATCTTTTCTTTTCGTATATAGTTGCCATGGCACTTTTCTGAATGAATTTGATACGAATTTCCATAGATCCAAATTTCATACGAAGGATGGCATTTTAAATTAAAATACCATGGCAGATTTGCATATCCATTTTTTCCATGGTATTTTCGTCCACAATTTGTTGTGTTAATTTACATGCTCGGCAACTTTTCTCTTCTAAAAACAAGGCAACTTTAATTGGAACCATGTCCAAATTTAATAAAAATCTACCATGGCAACTAGAAGCTTATGTTACCATGTTTTTTTGTTAATGACGGCGAAATTTGGATTTTTGATATAGCATGCCTTTTTTTTACTAATTTAGACCATGTGAATTTCTCTAATTAGATCATGGCAAATTTAATTTATGTATTATCGCAAACTTAATTTTTGTGGACCATGTCGAGCTTAATTCAAGTAAAATCATGTCAACATGGTCTTTTTTACACTTGTTTGTTAATGCCCACATGGCAAAAAAATCATGCTAGATGGCAAAATTCTGTTTTTTGGTGTGTGATTTGTGGCAGTTTTTTCACATTTATTTCTGCCAGCAAAATTTGTGTTTTCTGTTTTTTGCAACGCCAATTTTATCTTTTGCTAACATGGCAAATGTAACTACACGACCATGGCAAATTTTTCATTTTATTGCCATGGCAATTTTACTTCTATTTTTGCCATGCCAATTATTACGTTTTTATTTCGGCCGTGGCAAATTATCCTTTTTATTGCCATGACAAATTTACATCTATTACCATGGCAATTTTTATTTAACATACATGGCAAATTTACTTTTCGGCACTCATGGCAAATTTACTTATATGGAGCATGACAAGTTTTAAATTTTATCTTTGTTAACATGGCAAATTCTTCATTTTTATTGCCATGGCAATTTTTATTTAATACACATGGCAAATTTACTTTTCGTCACTCATGGAAAATCTTACTTATACGGAGCATGACAAGTTTTAAATTTTAACTTTGTTAACATGGCAAATGTAAGTACACCACCATGGCAAATTCTTAATTTTTGTTGCCATGGCAATTTTACCTCTATTTTTGCCATGCCAATTATTACTTTTTTATCTCGATCGTGGCAAATTAACCTTTTTATTGCCATGGCAAATTTACATCTATTGCCATGGCAATTTTTATTTAACACACATGGCAAATTTACTTTTTGTCGCTCGTGGCAAATTTACTTAATTGAAGTAAAATGATGTCGACATGGTCTTTCTTACACTTGTTTGGTAATGTCCACATGGCAAAAAAAATCACGCTAGATGGCAAAATTATGTTTTATGGTGTGATTTGTGGCATTTTTTCACGTTTATTTCCTGTTTTTGGCATGCCAATTTTATTTTTGTCGAAAATACCTTGCATCACGGAATTTTTTGGCTTTTCCATCGTTCATATGATTTTTTGCTGCTATAGGCTAAGATACATTTACTTACAAAACATGGTAATTAATACTAAACAATAGATGATGCACTTTAGTTTGTGATCCGCATGATGGCATTTTTTAATTCACATTTTTTGTCTCTTCATTTGTATAGTAAAAATAGCATAAAAATTTCCAATCCACATTTCTTGCCATCATGGTCAGATGCATTTTTTTGCGACGAACTACAATTTTTGTGCCATTTGCATCAAAAAGATCTTTTTTGAACATGGAATTTTCTTCTTTCATAAAGACAATTGCAATTTTTTTGTTTGAAACCATTGGGTATTTTAGTAGTATCTTGTTTTTTGTTTTTTATATGTCATGAAAAATTTATTTTTGGTCCATTTTCAAAAAAATAGAGTACGGCAGAATCTGCAAATTATTATTCGTAGGAAAAAGTGGGCTTTTTTTAGTCACAGTTTTTTGGCCCATATTGGGCTTTCATGTTTTCTTTATTTAAAGCAAAAAGGCATGGGAGGTGGTGTTCGCGCTGGGCGATTCTGGTCCCGAACAATCGATCGATGGATCCCCTATACTGAAAGGTCCGGCCCTTCCCCAGGCCGAACGGAGTCGTTTCGCAGAGTTTGGGATGGTGATGACACCTCTAGGGAAGAAGTGATGACGATGATGTCGTTGTATTGTCTCGACGAGGTCTTCTTTGGAATGGCCTATGTGGGTATCTTGTGTACCGCTCAGCGGTTTGTGTTGGTTTTCACCCGGTTTTTCACTAATTAACGGAGCAATTCTCTTCTGCTTATTTAATGGATCTGCTTATTTAATGGATGAGGCAAATCTTTTGCGTCTGTTTTTTAAGGCAGCGGTACCTGAACACGTGGCATAGAATGTTTGTTTCGACGGCTGGCGCCGTCAACCCAACCCACCAGTCAGGTGTAATAATGAATGGAAACCCACCCCAAGCTCGGTTGCGATTGAGGAAAAAGAAGAAAACCTGGGTTGCAAGGAGGAGGTAGGGCTGTGAGTGGGCGGCCGAGGCAGCGGCAGCGAGGCGCGGCGGCATCCGGTGGCAGAGGGCATGCGCATCCTTGTGACCAAGGTGCAGCGCAAAAGTGGCGACGGACTTCCCCATGCCTCCAGTAGATAGGTGTTGGCTGTCCTCCCAGCAGTCATGGGTTGATGTCTTTTTCGACTCGACTTGATTAACTAACATGTCTAGCGGGTTTGCAGACAAAACCTGAAGGCAACATGAATGGCCTGGTGATGGGGTGGCACCCTCTGATGGTACCTAGAACAGAGATATCCACAACATCAAAACATTTGGGGGTCCAAGAGGTGCGTCTCTCGAGTCTAGCGACTAGTGTTTGAACGGAAAACAGTGGAGTCTGTGTTATTTCTATACTGATGGTGTTGGTTAACCCATATGTATTCGCTGAATAAAAATGCAGGGGTGCATCATGGAGTTAAATGCTCTACTTTTGACAGCAAGTTGGAAAGAAACCAATGCTACACTACAACTGTAGAACTTAGTTTGCTGCCTATCAGCAAGTTGGAGTTGAATGCATCATGCACCATGCACCATGCACCATGCACCATCAGAGTTGGAGCTAAATGCACCATACTGCACTATAACAACAAGTTTGAGTTAAATGCATCATACTGCACTATAACGGAGTCCGACGAGGTGTCGGTCGACATCAGCTTGGACCCGCCTGCTTCTCGCCCCGACTGTGTCAACGTCTTCATGCCCTACGTCCCCCTCGAGCACTTCGAGAACCTCGCCTACGCCTACGTCAACCCTCCGACTGCTAACCCAGCCAACATCGTCCGCCGCGCCTTCCAAGAGGAGGCCGGCAACCCTCCCTTCGCTCTCGTCACCGCCTCGCATGGTGTCGGCATGGTCGTCTTTGCCTCCCCCGACGATCGTGAACGCACCATCGAGGAAGGGCCCTTCCTTGGCCGGGAGCACACCGTCCACCTCAACCGCCACAATGATACTGACAACTGCTTCCTCTTTCCCCACCGTGACCTAGCCGCCCTCGCCATTGAGGACTACCCCATTGAGCATTGGTTCCCCCAACACATCCTCCACACCACCGGTCCCTTCGCCAACCCCTTTGACATCAACCCCATCTGTCTGTCCGGCATCGACTACTCGGCAGTGCTTGTCACTGTCAAGGCCAGGGATGTCAACGACGTCCCACACGCGCTGGCCATGCATGGTTTCAACGGCATTGGCGCGATCGCTCCTGTCACCATCATCTCCTGCACCAACCTGCCCGCCTCCGGCTTCGACTTCGCATCTGCCCCGCCCTCTGATGACGACACCAACGCCGACTTCCCTGCGGGCATGGACGATGACCTCGCTCCTCCTCCACCCCCTGCCTCCCAAGATGATGGTGGTCGCGTTGCGGAGCTCCCCGGAGGGCTCACCATGTGGGCTTCCCCGGCACCGGCAGTCAAGGCCAAGCCGCTCCTGGAGAAGCCGGCCAACGTCCTCATCTACATGCGGCCGGGCTTCTTCGACGTCGTCGTCGTCAGCTCCTCCGGTGATCGCGGCTTCTATCGCCTGCCCATGCAGGAGGTGGCTGCGGCGGCCGGCATGCTCGTCGCCAACTTCGCCACCGCGTCCATCGGTCACCTCACCAAGGTGGCCATAGTGGGGCCTTCTAGAACCCCCATCACCTCCGTGGATGTCATCTGCCGTGACTCTAGGGCTCTGCCGGGACCTGCGGCCGTTGCGGCCGGCGGCGATCTCGACCTCTCCTGGCCCGCCACCCCTATGGTGCTGGACGAAGACAACGAGGTCCCTGCTCCCGTGGTGCCGCTGCCTTCTCCTCCGCCCGCCGCCACCCCTACGGTGGCCTCCCCCGCCCGCCGCCGGAGCGCCCGCCTCACCGGGATCGAGCCTCCGAAGTACGTCTCCATCATCCAGAAGGCCACTCAGCGCATGCGTGTCTTGAAGGAAGGAAAGATTTCTGCTGGTGGAAAGGCGCTCCTCCCAGTTCAGCTCATCGACATGGCGCCCGAGGTCTCCTCGCCCCTCCCTCGGCAGGACGTGCTGGAGCTTGCCGCTGCCTGTGACGTGCCCGCCTCGGCTCTCCTTGATGACACCGCATGTGTCTAATGTTGCGCCTTCAACTGTCAGCCCCGGATCCCATCGCGGTCCTTCTCTGCCATCGCGCTTCGGCTTGTATCAGTCTGTCGTCTGTATCCCGTTTTAGTCCTAGCTTTGCTCCGACCATAGGTCTTAGCTCTTCTGAGCTTGGTCGCAGCCTCTTTCCTTTGCTACTTTCACGTCTAGTTGCAGCTGTGGGTCTCAACCCGGCTGTACTTGGCCTAGACTTGCTCCATGTATCTGTTTGTAGGTGGCCCTGTCCGGCCATGTTTCGTTATGTTTTCGTTGTCCTTTATAGCTTCCATGAATCGTAAAACTCGTTTCATCTCTTGGAATGTTCGTGGTCTCGGTAGAAACAAAAAATGTACTGACGTCAAAGCTGCTCTCTTCGGCCTCGACCCCTCTTTTATTTGCTTGCAAGAAACAAAGCTTGATGATATCTCTACTTTCAAAGCCAGCTCCTTCTTACCCACTAGGTTGAAATCATTCCATTTCTTGCCTTCAAATGGTTCTGCTGGAGGAATACTAACAGCTTGGAACGATCAAGACTACTCCTGCACTTCTGTCACTGCTCTTAAGTTCTCCTTAACCTTACACTTCTCGGCCAGAGCTAGCAACGATGATTTCTCGATCTCTAACATTTATGGTCCTTGCGTCAGCCTTGAGAAGCAAGCGTTTGTTGATGAACTTCTTCTCTTAGGCTCCTTTGTAACCGGCCCCTGGGCTCTTTTAGGCGATTTCAACTTTACTCTAAAGCCAAACGAGCGCTCGAATGACAACTTTAACCATTCCGAAGCCTTGCTCTTCTCGTCTACCTTAAACCGTCTTAATCTTCAGGAGCTTCCCCTTCTCGATAGGCTATTTACTTGGTCTAACCAACAAGACTTCCCGACTTTGGTGCGCTTGGATAGGGCTTTTGTCAACACAGCTTGGAGTTTCCTCCTCCCGGACTCCACACTCACGTCCGCTTGCCGGTCATCTGATCATGTGCCGCTTGTTCTCATTGCTGCGTCCAAAGTTCCCACGCCTTCGATCTTCCGGTTCAACAACGGCCTTCTGCACTTACAACCTTTCATGAACATCATTTTGCAAAATTGGAATGGTGTTGTCCCATCTACCCACTTGGGCCACTTATGTCTCAAACTTAAGAGAGTGCGCGCAGCTGCTAAGGCCTGGGCCAAGCAAGCTAGATCTCCTCTTGTGATCACTAAAAACTGCCACACGGTCATCACCTTCCTAGACAAAATAGAAGAATTCCACTCGCTCTCCTCCTTAGAACGCTCTCTTCGCACGCAGGTTTCTCTGTCCCTTCACCGGCACAACGCCCTAGCTGCTGTTTACTGGCGGCAACGGGCTAAAATCAAGGACTGTGTGCTCGGTGATGAGAACACGGACTACTTCCACCTTTGCTCTACGATCAGGCTGCGTAAAAACCAAATTAAATCCCTCAACATAGATGGTAGCGAGGTCTCTTCCCACTCCGGCAAGCATCGTGCTCTTCGTGACTACTTTAAACTTGTCATTGGTACCCCTATAGCCTGTTCTATTCCTCCCAATCTAAACGAGCTAGTATCTGGTTCTCGTCTAAGACCCTCTCAGTCTCTCGATTTGACTCGCCCCTTCTCTCTCGAGGATATTAAAACGGCTCTCTTCGACATGAACGATAATGCTAGCCCCGGACCAGACGGTTTTGGGCCAGCTTTCTACAAGGCCAATTGGGACCTAGTTAAAAACGACCTTCTATCCCTTCTCAACAGTTTCTACTCCTGCTCTGCAGATCTTAGGCGTATCAACAAAGCTTACATTGTCCTCATCCCCAAAAAACCTGGCACAACTGACCCTGACCAGATGCGTTCGATTTCCCTTCAAAACTGCTCGGTCAAACTCTGCTCCAAGTGCCTTTCTATTAGAGTTCAGCCGGTTATTCGTGATCTTGTCCATGCGGATCAATCCGGCTTTATCAAAGGACGGTGTATCTCGGAAAACTTCATTCTCGCAGCTGATATTGTGCAAGCTTGCCACAAAAGAAAATGCCCGGCCTTAGTCTTAAAATTGGATTTTAGGAAAGCCTTTGACTCTGTCTCTTGGGAGAGTCTTTATCGTATCCTTCAAGCCAAAGGCTTTTCAGAAACTTGGATTCGTTGGATTATGATGCTGAACGACTCTGGCCAATCGGCTATTCTTCTTAACGGCGTTCCCGGGAACTGGATTCAATGTAAAAATGGTCTCAGACAAGGCGACCCCATTTCACCTTACCTCTTCATCATTATTGTCGATATCCTCCAACGCATGATCCTAGAGGCCTCAGCTCAGGGGCTGCTGCAGCACCCAGTTGTTCCCAACTCGCCATGTCATGTTCTTCAATACGCGGATGACACTCTAATTATCATAAAGGCAGACGAAGATAACCTTGCCTCCCTAAAATCTATCCTGCTCAATTTCTCCCTCACCACGGGTCTCCACATCAATTTTGCTAAAAGCACTTTTGCTCCAATCCATGTTGACCCTTCTGTGGCCGCTCGCATGGCAAGTATGTTGGGTTGCTCGGTCGCTACTTTCCCGCAGAACTATCTTGGTCTCCCTTTGTCTACCCACAAACTTCGTCTAATAGATTTCCACCCGTTAATTGCTAAGGTTGACAAAAGGTTAGCTGGTTGGCGAGGACACCTTCTCTCTGCGGCCGGTAGGGCAGTTCTTGTCAACTATGTAATTCGAGCTCTTCCCACCTATGCTATGAGCGTTATGCTGCTTCCTGTTGGTTCTATTCAGGAGATTGACAAGCGGTGCCGTGCTTTCTTTTGGGCTGGCGATGACCACGTGAATGGGGGTCAATGCAAAGTTGCTTGGGCAGACGTCTGTGCCCCCACTAAGAAGGGCGGCCTGGGCTTTAGATGCCTTCGTACTCATAATATTTGCCTGCTTCTAAAATCCCTCAGTAAAATACACCAACCCGGTCTTGGCTCTTGGGACTCTTGGCTTGCCTCCACGTATGGTTGGGAAGGCGGGCACTACATTGGTGACACTCATAGACTACACACAATTGTGTGGAAGGACCTCCTGTCTGGTCTCCCTTTCTTCCGCTCTATTACCCACGTCAAGATCGGTAACGGTGTCTCAACCGCGTTTTGGTTGGATCTATGGATCGGCAACTATACCTTGGCTGCTCGCTTCCCAAGTCTTTTCTCCCATGTTACAAAACCTAATGTATCTGTTGCGTTTGTTCTTTCGGCGGAGGATCTTCGTCTTTCGTTACAACCACGTCTGACCATCGCTGCTACTAACGAGCTTCTTTGCCTGCGTACTGTTTTAGCCACAGTTAACTTGATGCCGCAGGTACCGGATAACCGTTTATGCAGGATCAACGATAAGCCTCTTTCTGTTGCTTCTGCGTATGGAGCTGCTTTCTCATAACGGCCGGATGATCAGTTCTCTGAATTCATCTGGAGGAAGAACTATGCGACTAATCGGTGTAGGTTATTTATCTGGCTGGCGCATCGAGGAAGACTGTTTACCAACGAGCGTCGCTTCCGGAGGGACCTAACGGACTCCGATACCTGCCCTTTCTGTTCGGAAACAGAGTCTACTTCCCACATGCTAATTCACTGCCATGTTGCCACTCAAGCTTGGATGACTATGGACTCGCTAAACATCAACCCTTCAGATTGTTCTTCCATCCAAGACCTGCAAGGGCGTTCACCTGCTTGCAACTTTCGCAATACGGTTACTATGTCCATCCTCTGGAGCCTGTGGAATAGAAGGAACGCTAAAGTTTTCAAGCAAGAAGATGAGTCTTTGGGCTGCGTTCTTCGGCGGGCATCGCAAGACCTCTTTCTTTGGGCCCATCGATGTGGAAAGGAGAATCGCAAACAAATTCTGATCGACTGGGGAATCATGTTGTCCCGGCTAGATGTAGCATAGTAGTTTTTATTTGATGTTTCCCTCTTTTCCTTTGCCCCTCCCTCTGTATATATTCTCTTTTAAACTTTAAAATTAATAAATGAGTTCAGGCTGGCTTTTGCCCGCCGTAGTTCCCTCAAAAAAAATGCATCATGCACCATCAGATTCTACTAGTAAATGCTACTCTAAGAATTCTTCTCAACCATGACATCAACAGGCAACGCAACATTGCATTAGTTTGCAACGAAGAAACCGATGCTACACTGCGACAGTATTTGAAATCTATGGGCATTTTTTTTCTCTTCCTGCTGTTTATCGTGCGCTATGGGCATTTGGGGCAGGTTCTGGGGATGTTGTAACAGGGCCTCGCCCCTGCTAGTGCATGTCCTACTCTGTATTCAGTCTAACCCGCCTAGACTGTTTGTTCTTGTACTGCTTGCTTTCTTTTTAATAAAGATCGGCCAAGGGCCCTTCGAGACAGTATTTGAAATCTAAATGGTGTAAATGTAAAATGGTGTTGCAGCTCAAAATTATTCCTCTGCGACTGATATTTTGGGACGGAGGGAGTAATACAGAATCTACCCGGTGTCCACCGGCTGGCTGGACGTAGGTCCGCCCAGTCGCCGCTTGGTCTTGTTTGGCCGCATTCTATTTGGTTTGGGTGAACACGCAGACGTGGAGGTCGGAAGGGTTGAGCATAGAAATAGCTTCGCATCCAAACCGTCCACCTGCTTAAAAGGAACATTGATGGCTCATGTGCCCGGCATCCAGCCCTAGCATGGGGAGGTTGGAATCGCTGGTCTCTCGTACAGACGTACTGGCTTACCCCTCCCGACCTCCACGTCCACGTCCACCCAAAAACTGGATGCCATGCAACGTACGGTTTGGTGAGTGATTGACGCACGTGGGCAAGAGGAAAATCATCTCTCCAGCCCCATGGTGACCAACGATAGTGCGTCCGACCATGCCAGTGAGGGCTCCCAAGCCACGGCGGGGCGGGCGTCCACGGGGCCGATGTCTGCACAAACAGTTCGGCCTCCCTAGCCTAGCGTGCCACACCACCTGGGACATGTGGTTAGCAAATTCAAAATGCACATAGCCTAGCGTGCCACGGACGTGGACGCTTACCACTTTTTTTTTAGGGAAAGTCACTTCACATTTTATTGCTATATATATACATAGTTTAAAACAGTTACATGTTTTTTTCAGGGAAAAGCAACTTGACATTTTACTGCTATATATATAGTTTAAAACAAAAAACCCTAGCTAGCCCGCGCGTCCGCCACGGGGTTCTTCATCCACAAGGGGAAGGGCAAGGCCAAGTTCGATGCCGGCGCCCGCGGGCCGCCGCCACCGCAGTCGGTTCCGCGTGAGGGAGGGGTCGCCGGCCACGGGACTGGCTCTACATCCTGGTTCACCGCACGTAGCACCACTAGTATTACCGAGTGCCGCCGCCGTGGTCCGACGTCAATCTCCCTCGCGACTGGCACCTTGATCCCCACCGCATCCCGGTGCTGGTGGTGCTGCAGTCGGCGCGCGCGCGCGGAGGAGGTGCGCACGCGCCATGCCCTCCTGACGTCGGAGCAGCGCCGCGACCTGGCGTATGCGCCAGACTCCCCCAACTGGGAGGTCTGGTTCGCCACCAAGCATGATGTGGCCCACCATGGTAGCGTTAAACTTGACCCCGGGCACGTCCTGTCGCCCCTGGTGGTGGCGCCAGAGGCGGAGGCGGCCTACCAGGCCGCACTGGAGGAGGTGCTCCAGCGCGCCCTGGAGGAGTCTCGACGCGAGGAGGACACGCGTTGGGAAGGCTTGAAGGAGGCGCTCCAGCGTGCCCTGGAGGAGTCTCAGCGCGAGGAGGACACGCATTGGGAAGGCTTGAAGGAGGCGCTCCAGCGCGCCATGGAGGAGTCTCAGTGCGAGGAGGACGCGCGTTGGGAAGGCTTGGTGGAGGCGCTCCAGCTGTCTGTGACGGGAGACTGCATCCACCCTCTGTCACCACCGCCATAGCCTTAGCCTGCTGAAAGGATCGAGAAGAGGTGTCTAGAGGGGGGTGAATAGACTCTAATCAAGAAAAGTTGCATATTTTAATTTCCTTTAGTTGATGTGGAGTTTGAACACAAGTTTAAACATTCATAATACATATCAAGCAAACATGCAAGCATACAAAGGGTATATGAGCAGCGGAAAGTAAAGCATGCAAGTTGTAAGAATGTAAAGAGATGGGGATTGGAGTGTGCAAGCGCAATTTGGAGACACGGAGATTTTTTTATCTGTGGTTCCGATAGGTGGTGCTATCGTACATCCGCGTTGATGGAGACTTCAACCCACGAAGGGTAACGGTTGCGCGAGTACACGGAGGGCTCCACCCACGAAGGGTCCACGAAGAAGCAACCTTGTCTATCCCACCATGGCCGTCGCCCACGAAGGACTTGCCTCACTAGGGTAGATCTTCACGAAGTAGGCGATCTCCTTGCCCTTACAAACTCCTTGGTTCAACTCCACAATCTTGTCGGAGGCTCCCAAGTGACACCTAGCCAATCTAGGAGACACTACTCTCCAAGAAGTAACAAATGGTGTGTTGATGATGAACTCCTTGCTCTTGTGCCTCAAATGATAGTCTCCCCAACACACAACTCTCTCTCATAGGATTGGATTTGGTAGAAAGAAGATTTGAGTGGAAAGCAACTTGGGAAGG
Organism: Aegilops tauschii subsp. strangulata; assembly: GCF_002575655.3. NCBI lineage: Eukaryota > Viridiplantae > Streptophyta > Magnoliopsida > Poales > Poaceae > Aegilops > Aegilops tauschii. The sequence continues at coordinate 328,186,958 of NC_053035.3, forward strand.
CGAGAGATCAAGATTTATGTGGTTGGAATGGAATATCTTGACCTCAACACAAGTGTAGGTGGTTCTCTCTCAGAAAATATGTATTGGAAGTGTAGGCATGTTCTGATGGCTCTCTCCACGAATGAAGAGTGGGTGGAGGGGTATATATAGCCTCCACACAAAATCTAACCGTTACACACAAATCACCAAACTCGGTTGGACCGATTCAGAGAACTCGGTCTGACCGATTTGGTTCATAATGTGACCGTTAGGCATTTCGGTGGGACCGACTTGATCAACTCGGTGGGACCGATGTGCTAGGGTTAGGGTAAATCCAAAACTCGGTTTGACCGATTACTCAAACTCAGTGGGACCGATTTGGGTAATAAGTGAAACAGAATGTTGGCCAAGCAAACTCGATGGGGCCGGTTGCAAATCTCGGTGGGACCGAAACTATTGCAACAGACAACAGAGAGTTTGCAAGCCCATCTCGGTGAGACCGAGATCCCATCGGTAAGACCGAACTGATTAGGGTTTCTGGCAGTGGCTATGTCAACTGAACTCGGTGGCTCCGGATGGAAAGAATCGGTGGGGCCGAGTTGGACTTTTTGGATTAGGACATATGTGGAAGTGAGAAAGTGGTTGAGGGCTTTGGAGCATATCACTAAGCACTTTGAGCAAGCAAACCATTAAGCAACACGTCATCCCTTCTTAATAGTATTGGCTTTTCCTATAGACTCAATGTGATCTTGGATCACTTAAAATAGAAAATGTAGAGTCCTGGGCTTTGAGCTTGAGCCAATCCTTTGTCCTTAGCATCTTAAAGGGGTTCCACATCCTCTTGTCCAAGCCACTCCATTGTTGAACTTATCTGAAACATACTAGGTAGAAGCATTAGTCCAACAAGAGATATGTTGACATTAATTACCAAAATCACCCAGGGAGCACTTGTGCTTTCAATCTCCCCCTTTTTGGTAATTGATGACAACATACATCAAAGCTTTAGATAAAGATATAGAGAGCAACAAGTAAAGCTTTGGAAAGACATGTAACATGCATAGGCTCCCCCTACATGTATGCAATCATATAAATATGAAACATAGGAGCATGTGAATGCATAAGCATGACAGAGTAATCCATGTGTTACATGTATCTTGGCTATATGCATCAGAGCAAATGATGTGAATATAGGAAATGTACCTTCATGCCCATGAGTCCTTCTTGCAAACAGTATGTACATCAGCAAGAAATCCTCATACACATGACTGTGATGCATATACTTACCTTGTGGTCTTGAGTTTGCTTGGGAAGGAATGAACCTGAGTAAACAAGGTTAGACAAAACAGATACACGTACTAGCCAAAGCAAACAAAAGAAACCACAGGAGAACCAAGACTGGGATGACATGTAGAGAGTGAGTACTGAGTACCCCATTGGGTATAGACATGTCCCCAAAGGTAAAGATATGCAATAAAATCAGAGATCCTTCCCTTAGATGTCTTGCTCCCCCTGAATCTTGCATTGGGATACTGGGAGAAGATAGGGAACAGAAAATCAGAGCAAAAGAAAAACAACAGAGCTTGAGCTTAATGCAAGCAATCAAATATGATCGAATATGAACATGTCTTTCCCCTCTTAAAGACATGTAACTTCTCTCCTCTTGAACACCAAGCATCTGGGGTTTCTTACACACTCCCCTGAGTATCATCTCCCCCTATAGAAATGATTAAGCATAGAGCTTTGATGTGATCTCTCTCTCCCCCTTTAACATCAATTTCCAAGAAGGGCTCTTCTGGATTTTTGTGTTAGTGCAGAAGGGTTTGGTCCCTGAGTCACAAAGCAAGTTGAATGTGATGCTGGTAGAGGACAAGAATCATTGAGTGGAGCTGGAGCAAAAGGACTGCAGGAATAAGTGGCAAGTTGTCTTTCCTGTAGTGAAATCGGTAGCACCGAGTTGTGTGATTCGGTGGCACCGAGAGAATTCGGTTGGGCCGAAGAAAACAGACCGGTGTGACCGAGTTCATCACAGTAAATCACTTGTCACCTCAGCTCACTAGGCACTTTAAGATCTCACAAGGATTTGCAAGGAATTAGCTAAAAGATTTGCAATGAATTTGATGCAGAAAATGCAGAACAAGAAGAAATGAAAAGATCTAGATGAAGAATAAATATGCAAGAGACAAATGCAAAAGGAAACACAAGAGAACTTCATCTAGAATTGGGCGGTGACAAAGTCACCTATGTTAGAGTATATTGACTTAGGAGTCAAGTGAGATCACTTGATCTTTGGTCATACTCATCGTTTAAGCTCAAAATGGGGTTACCATTTTTCGTTTAAGCTTCTTGATGTATTCACATCTTGTTGAGTTGCTTTATCCCATGACTTGGAGTAAAGCTTCTCTAAGATGGAATAGCATACCTTGGGTGGTGGTGTTGATCTTGATCATGTAGTCGAACTTATGTGGGTTGCTCAAGGTTGATGTAGCTCATCAAGAGTTGGGAGCACCACTTGGAGTTTGAGTTCATCTTCCTACATGGGTTAGCTTTGCAAGGAAGAGCACTTGTGTATCCAAAATGAAAATTATAAAATTTGACATAGAATGAGTCAAAGGATATGTCTGAGGGGCTTTGTGCTTCCTTGACTTCAACCACCATTGTACAGAGACTTGGTGATGTAGAGATTGCTCAAGATGTGAGTGAGTTGCAATCTCATGGATTTAGATGCATCCAAGTACCTACAGGGGTTAGATAGCATGCATGGGTGCAAAAGTATCCAAAACATATAGATGGCATCATGAAAGAAATATCAAGGCTTAGTCAAAGGCTCATGCCTTGCATGTATCCAAATGGAGTTCCTACTCCAAGTTTGAAGCATCAATGATGTTCAATTCACCTCTCAAACGGCAAAAGACTTTCTCATCAAGCGGTTTGGTAAATATATCCGCTAATTGCTTACCGGTGCGAACATGCTTAAGATTAATGTCCCCTTTGGCAACATGGTCTCGAATGAAATGATGACGAACTTCAATATGTTTAGTTCGAGAATGTTGCACGGGATTGTGAGCAATCTTAATAGCACTTTCATTGTCACACAGCAATGGAACATGTTTCACATATATCCCATAATCTTTCAGAGTTTGGGTCATCCAAAGTAATTGAGCACAACATGAACCAGCGGCAATGTATTCCGCTTCAGCGGTGGATAAGGATACCGAGTTTTGTTTCTTGGAGGACCAAGACACAAGAGATCTACCAAGAAATTGACAAGTACCCGAAGTGGACTTTCTATCAACCTTGTCTCCGGCATAGTCTGAATCGGAGTAGCCAACAAGATCAAAGGAAGACCTCTTAGGATACCAAATGCCAAAATTTGGTGTATGTATTAGGTATCTCACTATCCTTTTCACAGCCTTAAGATGACATTCTTTAGGTGCAGCTTGATATCGTGCACACATGCACACACTTAGCATAATATCGGGACGAGAGGTACATAGATATAACAATGAACCAATCATAGAGCGGTAAACTTTTTGATCAACCGGTTCACCATCTTTGGTCAAATCAAGATGTCCACTAGTAGGCATGGGTGTAGTCATACCTTTGCATTCTTGCATATTGAACTTCTTGAATAAGTCCTTGGTGTGCTTTGTTTGAGAGACAAAGGTACCTTCCTTAGTTTGCTTGATTTGCAAACCGAGAAAGAATTTGAGTTCACTCATCATAGACATCTCAAACTTCTCCGACATTAGCTTTCCAAACTTCTCACTAAAATGAGGGTTAGTCGAACCAAATATAATATCATGAACATAAATTTGGCACACAAATAGCTCTCCATTGACCCTTTTAGTAAAAAGGGTAGAATCAATTTTACCAATTTCAAAGCCTTTTTCAATAAGGAACTTGGTCAAGCATTTATACCACGCTCTAGGAGCTTGTTTAAGACCATAAAGGGCTTTATGAAGTTTGTAGACATGATTAGGTTTCTTAGGATTGACAAAGCCGGGAGGTTGCTTAACATAAACTTCCTCCTCAATTTCACCATTTAGAAAAGCACTTTTAATGTCCATTTTGGTACAAGGTGATATAATGGTGATTAGCATAAGCAAGTAAGATGCGAATGGACTCAAGTCTAGCAACGGGAGCATATGTCTCACCATAGTCCATACCTTCGACTTGAGTGTAGCCTTGGGCGACTAGGCGTGCTTTGTTGCGGACGACTTGACCATCTTCATCTTGCTTGTTGCGAAACACCCATTTGGTACCAATGTTGTTGTGGTTGTTGTCGGGCTTCTCGACCAATGTCCATACTTGATTTCTCTCAAAGTTGTGTAGCTCTCCATGCATAGCGTTTATCCAATCCGGATCTTCTAATGCTTCTTCAACCTTCATAGGTTCAATGCTAGAGATGAATGAGTAATGTTTACAAAAAGTTAGCTAAACGAGTTTTAGAGCGAGTGATTCTCCCGGTTTGGATATCATTGTAGATTTTCTCGACGGGATGATCTTTGGCGATTCTTGCTCGAACTCGTGGGAGCTTTGGCTTGGCTCGGGGTGGAACATCTTCTTCATCTTGTTCTTCTTCTTGGCCTTCTTCATTGTTGACGTTGTCATTCTCTTGTCGTGGTGGAGAAGGAGGTTGTTGATGTTCATCTTGGTGTGCTTCCTCGTTTTCTTCGTCTTGGTGTGTCCCACTTGTGGATGCTTCCATATCAATTCTTGGTTCACCTTGTCGTGAGGTAGAAGCTTCCACTTGGACGGACGAGGTACTCTCCTTCACCTCCGTTGGACGAATCTTGCCAATAGACAAGTCTTGGATTGCTTCCGAAGGGTCTTTGTCTCCTACATTAATTGGCAATTGCTCTACTTGCGAGCCGTTAGATTCATCAAACTTCACATCTACCGTCTCTTCAACCTTTCGGGTGAAATTGTTGTAGACACGGTAAGTGTGAGAGTTTGAGCCATAACCAAGTAGGAAACCTTCATGAGATTTAGAAGCAAATTTAGAACGACGATGCTTATCAAGAATGTAGCATTTTGAGCCAAATACTCGAAAGTATCCAACTTGGGGTTTGTTACCGGTGAGGAGCTCGTATGCCGTCTTGCCGAGTAGCTTGTGAAGATACAAGCGATTTGTTGCATGACAAGCTGTCTGAACCGCTTCCGCCCAAAAGTGTTTTGGAGTCTTGTACTCATCAAGCATCGTTCTTGCCATCTCAATAAGAGTCCGGTTCTTCCTCTCAACGACTCCATTTTGTTGAGGTGTGTACGTAGCCGAGAACTCATGTGAAATCCCTTCTTCGTCAAGAAAGGTATCCACATTTGCGTTCTTGAACTCCGTTCCGTTGTCGCTTCGAACCTTCTTGATCTTCACGTCAAATTGATTTTGGGCCTTCCTAGCGAAGTTTTTGAAGATCTTTTGGACCTACGATTTGTCATCAAGAAAGAACACCCACGTAAATCTTGAAAAATCATCAACTATGACTAGTCCAAACGAGTTACCACCGAGACTCTTGTAGGCATTTGGACCAAAGAGATCCATGTGAAGTAGCTCGAGTGGTCTTCTCGTGGTCATGATGTTCTTCGCGCGATGACTTCCTCCAACTTGTTTCCCTGCCTGACAAGCACTACAAAGTCTATCCTTGTCAAATATGACATCTTTTACTCCAAGGATATGATCACCTTTAATATGCTTATCAAGATTTCGCATACCCACATGACCTAGCCTTCTATGCTGTGGGTGTACAAAAAGAGGGGCACGCTTTTGTACCCCTTTACCTGTGCACGGGCAGTCGGAGCCGCGCCTACGGTCACGCCAACCAGAGCAGGGGAGGTAAACCAAGGTAAGACCGAAGCCCAAGATAATCAGAGCGACGCCAAGGCCAAGACCACAAAGAGCAAAGGGACGAACCAGGTTCCCCCGGCAAGACCCTTGCCGGGGCATCCTCAGCAGCCCCGGCAAGACCCTTGCCGGGGCAGCTCGCCCCACACCAACAGAGCGAGCCACCCTTGAGCCCACGATCCCCAACGCCATCATCCACGTGGGGCCAGGGCTCGGGAAGGCACCTCTGTGGTGGCATGCAGATCTTTGTGAAGACATATTCGAGATCAGATGAGGATTAGAAGACGACAATCCTCGGGAAGATCCTTGCCGAGGAAGGCCACCAGACCCCCGGCAAGGCCCTTGCCGGGGACGACAGCGCGACACGGCAAGACCATTGCCGGGCCGCACGGCAAGACCCTTGCCGGGCCACCCGGCAAGGCCCTCACCAAGGACGCCAGCAGGGCCACCGCCAGGCCCGCACGAACCAAGCTTCCACCGCCGTTCACATGCAGCTGCCAGCCCAACCAGCTGGGCGGGAACCTGCGTGGCAACATGCAGCCCCCAGGCCAACTCATCGAGCGCCAGCATGGCGGCATGCAGATCTTCGTGAAGGCTCCGCTACCGCGCCACCTCAGCTGCCTGCCTGCCTACGTGGCGCCGCACGCATCGCTGGCCAAAGCGCGTGTCGAAGTGAGGAGGAGCGGCGACGGACGGGACGGGCCTCACTCCCGTCCCCGATAAAGCAAGGGGACACCTAAGCTACGCATTAAATGCATCTTGTTTTGTAATACGAGCGATATGCTCAGGGCACTGTACGCCTTTCCACCTCCTGTGTGCCGCTGTGGCAGCCCCTTCCAACTATAAAAGGAGGCCCATGGCATACTGGAGAAGGATTCGACTCTTTCGAACCACGCACTGACCACAGCTAGTTCGAGAGCTCAAGAACTCTCTGAAATACACCCACCAAAGCAGGACTAGGGTTTTATGCATCCCCGCGGCCCGAACCTGGGTAAACGATCCTTGTGCTGTCTACTAGCCCTGCTCTTCTCGCAACCCCGCGCCCCGGCAACCGTAGTAGGGATTCTTGTGATCCCATAGGTGTCGTTCCACACCGACATCTTTGGCGCACCAGGTAGGGGGCGCAATTGTGAGAATCTGGTCTAGTAGTTAGCCCAGCAGTTCTTCATCGCCATGGCTGCTAAGAAGAAGATGGCCACGGCGATCGGCTCGTTGGGAGCCGAACGGCCCGTGCCGGTGCGGACGAGCAGTGGACCGGTCGCAGACAGGACCCGGGCCGCGGTCCGCGAGCACCAGCATCGCCTAGGCAGTCAGAGCCTGGCGAGCGGCGTCGTTTGCGCGCCAGACGACCGGCCGCACGTCGCCAGATCCAAAGACGGAGCCAGGCCCCCGCAGGCGACGCGGGGCCCTCCAGGGGTGTCGTTGTGCCACCTCCGGGCGGCGCAGCGACCTCCCAGACGCCCACACCGGCGACCACCACACGCTCTTCCCATGATGGGCGCGCCGAGCAGCGTCACCACGTTGGTGACCCTGGGCACCGCCGTGGGAAGAGCCCTGTGCGTCGTCCGCAAGATGAAGGGTTTCAGCATGCTCGCCGAAGCGCTGGCGAAAATGGCACGCAGCCGCTGGGTCGTAACGGAGCTCCTTCTAACGTAGTTAGAAGTCAAAGCGCGCCGCGATCCACGCAGCTGTCGCCGCCGCCCACGCCAGCGGAAGCTTTGGCGCGCACAGCTGCTCCTCGACTTCCCTCCTGCTGCGGAGAAGCTCGACGAGTGGAGGGCCACCATCCGGAGCCTCGTCGCCGTCGCAAACAAAGACGATCCGCGACCGGCGGGGCCCTCAGGTCGGCGCTCCACCAAGCCACCACATCCTGGCGCTGGGAGGACCGGGGGCGCTGCAGCCACGGTGCACTCTCCTCCTCCTCGCCATCCGCCGCGGGCGTCGGCCCGTCGCGACAACGCTTGTGATAACGTCTCCATAGCGTCGTCCGACCCGCGGACCCTCCGCGACCAGCGCCAGGTCCTTCGGGAGCGAGCTCACGAAGACGCTCGAACCACCGTCGAGCGCCGGCGCGAAACGCGCCGCCAGTCGGACAAGCGGGCGGGACCCGCTATGGACCACCCGACACCGGGGGGCCCCGGCGGCCTACCTTACGAGGTGGGCTGCCCGGCCTTTACCCGTGAGCTGCGGCAGTTCCAGTGGCCGTCCCACCGCACGTTCAAGCCCAACGTCGGCGAGAAGTACACTGGCAAGACCCATCCGTCCGAGTTCCTCAGCATCTACACCATTGCGATGCAGGCTTCTGGGGCTCGCGACGACAAGGTGCTTGCCAACTATTTCCCGCTGGCGCTCAAGCCCAATGTGATGTCTTGGTTGATGCACTTGCCGGTGGATTCCATTTCTTCTTGGTCGGATCTTTGCCATGAGTTCGTTGGCGCCTTCACAGGAGGCCACCAAGCTCATGGCCAGACCAGTGATCTGCATATCATTCCCCAGAAGGAAGGGGAGACCCTGCGCAAGTACATCCAGAGATTCAGCTGGGTGCAGTACAACATCCCCGACGTTCATCCTGCCGCTGTGATTAGCGTGTTCCACCAGAACGTGCGCAATCGCAAGATGCGCGAAGAGCTCGCGATGACCAAAGTTAAGGATGTGGCCGAGCTCTACATTCTGGCCGATAGGTGCGCCCGGGCTGAAGAGGGAAGGAAGTACCCCGGCGAAGACGCCGGCGCGGAAACCGACTCTACCGATGAAGACGCCGCCACCCCGACGAAGAAGGGTCGGCGTCGCAACAGGAAATGCAAAGGCAAGGCCGTGCTTGCCGTTGGGGGATCTGACGATACCGGTGCCGGCAAGAGGGTCAAGGCAGACGCCCCCGGCAAGGAGATTGCCGGGTGCGCCGCCTGCCGGGCCTTGGCGACTACCGACAAGCCAGGAAGCTCCGGCAAGCAATACTGCAAGATCCACCGCACCAAGGGCCACGACCTCCAGAACTGCCGACAAGTCGAGCTGCTTGATGAGAAGCAAAAGGCTGAGTACAAGAGGCGGGACAAGGAGAAGGACCAGGACGGTGCTGAGGGATCCGGCAAGAAGCGTGGCGGCCAAGGAGGCCGCCCCGGCAAGGACAACCAGCAAGAGAGGCCCGCTCGGGGCCGCGACAAGAAACAAGAAGATGATGATCACGACGAGGACGACGAGTCTGGTGAGCAAGGGTTCCAGAAGGCTACGGAGGCCATGTGTGTCGACGGAGGCCATGTGCGTCGACGGCGGCGCCTCGCTGCATACCTCTCACCGCCAGCTCAAGAAGTGGGCGCGTGAGATTACAGCGGCAGAGCCGTCGATCGACGCTCAGAAGCCGCTGAAGTGGTCCAGCACGCCCCTCATCTTTGATGCCGAGGACCACCCTGACCGCACTGCCGCGGTCGGGTGTTTGCCATTGTTGGTCTCACCAACGATACGCAATCTCAGGGTGAACAAGATGTTGGTCGACGGCGGGGCCGGCCTGAACCTGATCTCGCCTGTCGTGATCAAAAGGTTGCAAATCCCTGATGGAGACCTCGAGGAAACGGGCACGTTTCAAGGGGTCAATCCGGGGAGGAGCCAGCCGAAGGGAAAGGTCACACTGCCCGTGACATTTGGAGAAGAGTTGAACTATAGGACGGAGAGGATCATCTTCGACGTTGCCGAGATCCCCTTGCCCTACAACGGGATCCTCGGCCGCCCGGCACTAGCCAAGTTCATGGCGGCGTCACACTACGCCTACAACATGCTAAAGATGCCCGGGCCGTTGACCATCATCTCCGTCCCCTCCAACAAGAAGGACGCGCTGATTTGCGCCGACCAACTCTATCGGGAAGCAGTTGCAGCAGCTGCCGTCAAGGCACCTGCTCCTGCCGCTGAAGGCCCGGGAGGGAAGACGAAGCCCGGCAAGACCTCTCGCACCCACTCCGGCAAGCGCACCTCCTCGGAGTGTTGTGCTACCGTCAAGGACGTGCCAGAGAGCTCTACCGACAAGAGCAAGAGATCCAGAGCCGAGCCGCCGCAGACCAAGAAGGTGCCCGTCGGGGAGGATGGCATGGGAGGGGCCTTCACCATAGGCTCCACCCTCGACAGCAAATAGGAAGGCGCGCTCGTCACCTTCCTGCTGGCGAATGTCGACGTGTTTGCATGACAAGTGTCCGACATCCCCGGTGTTCCCAGGGAGGTGATTGAGCACCACCTAGTTGTCTGCCCCCACGCGCGGCCCGTCAAGCAGAAGGTCAGAAAGCAGGCTCTGGAGAGGCAGGAGTTCATCACAGAGGAGATCAAGAAGTTGGAAGCGGCAGGTTTGGTGAGAGGAGTGCTCCACCCGACGTGGTTGGCCAATCCGGTAGTGGTGCGCAAGGCGAATGGGAAGTGGAGGTTGTGTATTGATTACACAGATATCAATAAGGCTTGTCCTAAGGACCCCTTCCCGTTGCCGCGCATCGACCAGATTGTTGACTCCACTGCCGGGTGTGATCTGTTATCATTCCTCGACGCCTACTCAGGCTACCACCAGATCTTCATGACAAGAGAGGATGAAGAGAAGACAACATTCATCACCCCATGTGGTACGTATTGCTATTTACGGATACCTTTCGGGTTGAAGAGTGCTGGCTCAACGTTCGCAAGAGCAGTCCAAATTGGTTTTGAACCTCAGCTCCATAGAAATATGGAGGCATACATGGATGACATAGTGGTCAAAACCAAGGACGGGCCAACTCTTGTGCAAGATCTGGAAAAGACATTTGCCAACCTGCGCAAGATCAACCTCAAGCTGAACCCTGAGAAGTGTGTCTTCGGCGTTCCATCCGGCAAGCTTCTCGGGTTCTTTGTGTCGCAGCGCGGGATCGAGGCAAACCTGGACAAGATCAAGGCTATTGAGCAGATTGAGGCGCCCAAGCGGATCAAAGATGTGCGTCGGCTCACCGGCTGCGTTGCCGCCATGAGCCGATTCATCTCCAAGTCCGCCGAGCACGCCCTTCCCTTCTTCAAAATCTTGGAAAAGGCAGGCCCAATGGAGTGGACCCCAGAAGCCGAGGCAGCATTGCAGGATCTGAAGAAATACCTTTCCTCCACGCCAATACTGGTTGCACCTAAACCACAGGAGCTGTTGCTGCTATATCTGGCGGCGACGAATCAAGTGGTCAGCGCCGCACTGGTGGCACAGAGGGAGGTCGACGAGGAGGCAGTGACGGCGGCAGAACCAGCGGATGGCAAGCCAAAGATTCCCCCAGCAGGGCATGGTGCCGGCAAGGCGCGGCCCTCGGCGGAGTCTGATGCCACCAAGGCAGTGCCCGCGCAGTCGAGTGAGGTGGTGCAGAAGAAGAAGATGATGCAGCACCCGGTTTACTTTGTCAGCTCCCTCTTGCAGGGGCTAGGTCGAGGTATTCCGGTGTGCAAAAATTGCTCTTCGGCCTCCTTATGGCCTCGAGGAAGCTGCGTCATTACTTCCAAGCCCACGAGATCACTGTCGTCACCCGCCTCCCGTTGCAACAGGTACTGCATAACCCAGATGCAACCGGAAGGATTGTGGAATGGGCCTTGGAGCTATCAAGTGTCAGTTTGAAGTTTGAAAGTACCTCGACAATCCAGAGCAGAGTCTTGGCGGAGTTCATTGCAGAATGGACCTCAACGCTTGACGAAGAAATCTAGGAGACCACTCTCCCCGACAAGGAAGCAGACCACGACTGGATCATGTACTTTGATGGGGCTTTCTCGTTGCAAGGCGCCGGTGCGGGTGTGCTGCTCGTCGCGCCCACCGAAGAGCACCTCAAGTACGTGATCCAGATGCACTTCCCCAGGGAGATGTCCACCAACAACACTGCTGAGTACGAGGGATTGCTCGCCGGTCTCTGGATCGCGGCAGACCTCGGGGTTAAGAAGCTCATCATCAGGGGTGACACGCAGCTTGTTGTTAGGCAGGTCAACAAGGATTACCAGAGCCCATTGATGGAGGCCTACGTAGATGAGGTGAGGAAGCTGGAGGAACGCTTTGATGGTATCCAAGCGGAGCAACCTGTCAAAGCGTGCTGCATTCAAGCTACCTGTGGAACCAGGTACCTTTTTGCTCCGGTTAACTCAACCATCCGTCGAGCCATCAGCAGGGCAGAACAAGCGGAGGAAGTCAGGTCCCGGCAAGTACTTTCCTACCGAGCCCCCTGGGGCTGCCGGCAAGGGTGCTGCCGCGGATGCTGAGCCTGCTCAAGAGCAACTGGCTCCGGCAGGGCATCAAGCCCTGGCCGTAGAGACAGTCGCTCCCATGGTGGAAGAAATGCCTTTGGTCCTTGCCGTCGAGCCCCAGGCTCCGGCATGGGCGCAGCATACCGTCCAATTCCTCCAAACGGGGGAGCTTCCTGAGGAGCAGGAAGAAGCGGAAAAAGTAGCCCGTCGGTCCGCCCTGTACCAGTTCGTCGGTGACGTCCTATACAGGAGAAGGCCAAACGGTGTGAAATTGAAGTGCATCCCCCGGGAGGAAGGACTGGAGCTGTTGGCGGAGATACACGGAGGCATATGTGGCTCCCACATAGGGTCGAGGGCCCTTGCCGGGAAGGCGTTCCGGCAAGGTTTCTTCTGGCCCACCGCCCTCCAGGATGCGACGGCACTAGTAACCAAGTGTGAAGCGTGTCAGTTCCATTCAAAGAAGCTTCATCAACCAGCTCAAGCCCTTCAAACAATCCCTCTCTCCTGGCCATTCTCGGTCTGGGGGCTCGATATACTGGGCCCTTTCCCCCGCGCTGTCGGGGGCTTTGAGTACTTGTACGTTGCGATCGACAAGTTCACAAAGTGGCCGGAGGTGGAAGCAGTGAGAAAGGTGACTGCTCAATCAGCTGTCAAGTTTTTCAAGGGACTGGTCTGCCGTTTTGGTGTGCCAAACAGAGTCATCACCGACAACGGCACGCAGTTCACGAGCCACACCTTCATGCAATACATTCAAGACCTCGGCAGCAAGGTCTGTTTTGCTTCCGTGGCACACTCACGGAGCAACGGCCAAGCGGAGAGGGTAAATGCTGAAGTGTTGCGAGGCCTAAGGACAAAGACTTTTGACAAGCTGCGCAAGAGCGGAAGGCGCTGGATTGATGAATTGCCGGCGGTTCTTTGGTCGATCAGGACGACGCCAAATCGAGCCACCAGCCAGACACCTTTTGCCCTGGTATACGGGGCAGAAGCAGTTCTCCCCACGGAACTCATATACGGGTCACCTCGAGTGCTCACTTATGATGAGCTTGAGCAAGAGCAGTTGCGCCAAGATGATGCAACGCTCCTTGAGGAAGATCGTCTTCGGGCGGCTGTGAGAGCAGCGTGCTACCAGCAAGCCTTGCGCCGCTACCATAGCCGCAAGGTTCATGCCCGAAGCTTTGAGGAAGGCGACCTTGTTCTTCGGCGCGTTCAGTCGGCCAAGAATTCCAACAAGTTGACGCCGAAGTGGGAAGGCCCTTATCGGGTAATGTGAGTCACCAGGCCCGGCGTAGTCCGCCTGGAGACCGAAGATGCTGTCCCAGTGAGCAACTCCTGAACATCGAGCATCTTCGCAAGTTTTACCCGTAAGGCGCGGCTTGCCGGGCCTCCCGGCAAGCCACCTTTTGTACAAGCTTTGCCGGCAAGGCATGTGACCCTTTGTACAAAGCCAGGCGCAGACCCTGAGCATAAATAAATGAAGCGTTGGCGCCCTAAGTCATAGCATGCATGCTAGGTCGAGTCTCTTCCTTGGTTAGGGTTGATAGTGCTCAGCAGCGACTAACCCCTAGCTTAGAGGTCGAGTGCGCGTCTATCTGTTTTCTTTTCTGTCCTCCTTTGGTTCGCAGGGCACATGAGCACTTCTGCTGAGCTACTTGGAAGAAGGGAAACGGACCGGCATCCCGACCCCGGCAAACCAGAGTTGCCGGGGGCTGCAGATCCAGATAAGTCTTTTATCCTCTGTCATGCATTTTGGAACAGGACTGGGGCATGTGAAACCTCGTTTTTATCTCTAGGCTGCCGTGCTCCCCTTTTTCCTATACCTAAGGATTATTTCCTGGGTCCGGATTTGGTTGTAGCCGCGGCGGCAAGGAGGTAGAACGAGGAGCCTAAATCCCACTTCATCCCTGCCTCCGCCAAGAGCGCAAGAGCAGTCGAGTGGAGTGGGGGGACGACAAGGCCTGTTGCCGGGCGAAAAACGTTTATCTTAAACGATAACAAGGATTCGCTCCTTGTCGCGGGATTTACCCACGAACAAAAAACCCGGAAAGCATCCCTTTTTCATTAAAAACATCCCATACAGGTACAGTTCGTACGGAATGAAAAACATGAGCAAGGGGATTACAAGTTCTAAATTTAACGAAGGCCCGTAGGCTTACAAACTAAAAAAGAGATAAGATGCCCGTAATCCCTTTCTTGTCCCTCTCCTCAGGAGGCATGTCAAGGAGGCGAGAGGGAAAAAGGGGCGCCTAGGCGAGCTACGAGCAGCAGAAAGCACCAAGAGAACACCTCGGTGGCCACCCACGGGTGGGCCGGTGATGACGGTGCCGGGAAAGGAGCTGGAAGACGAGGTGGCAGTACCAGCAATACGCGATGAAGGCGTCGGTGCCCACGTACTCCGAGTTGACGGCCTTGCCGCCCGCCCTCTTCCTCTTCCGTAGCCTCCCGACGCCAGCCGCCCAAGGAGACGGCCCCGAAAAGTTCAAGGAGCTGGCCCCACCCCCGGCAAACCTCTGCCGGAGGAGCGGCCAGGTGCAGATGCTGCTGCTGCCGCACCCGCCCAGGCGCGGGGCGTCCGACACCTAGTCGGACTCGTCCCCGTCATCTGCCCCGCTGTCCTCCTCATCACTTTCGCTCGAGGAAGAGCTTCCATCGTCGGAATCTCCATCGGAGGAGCTCTCCACGCAGCACTTCAGGCGAGTTCCAAACTCTCCGAAGACCTTGACGGAGAGCAGGCCGTCCTCCATTAATTTAAAGTAGAGGACGAGCCCCGCCGTCAGGCTATGGATGCGAGCGAACGTCTTCCACCCACGACAGAGGTACATGACCCGAGGAGCCGGGAAGTCGACGTCGACCTGCGTGCCCCCGTTCCCACAACCCCTCATGTGCAATCTGAGGGATTGGGGCCGGTCACGCTCCATCTCCCGAGCAAACGGGGCGGGAAGACGGAGACGGCGACGCGGAGGCCGGCGCAGCCTGATGAAGAACTCGCGGGGCTGGTCTCCGACATGGCCTTCCATCGGGAAAGGCACCATTGGCGGGGGCGAAGCCGGTGCGCCGCCCCGTCCTCCTCTTCCCCGAGCACTATGACCTTTGCCCCGGCCTCGCCCACAGCCTCACCCCCTCCCCCTTCCCCTCGCGGCCGGTTCCACCACCACGGGCTCAGGAGGAGGAGGGACGCGTTGTCGAGCGGTGACCCTCGCCGCCACCGTCGAGGGACCGGGATTCCCCTTCTCCATGGCGGGTGAGAGGAAGAAGCAAAAGCAAGAGGAGATAGATGACAGAAGAATGCGGGACACCATCCCCCCTTCCCCCTCTTTATAAAGGGGTGGGGTCGGGGCTCGGCCGCCCCGCTCGGCCAATCCAGCCACCGGAGGCGCAGGGAATCGGGACCGACCCGCTGCCCCAACCAGCGACGGCCCGGTTTCCCGCCTCCACTGCTTGCCACCCCAGGCGCATGAAGGATGCGTGGCGGACGTGCAGAACTGAGGGGACGGGTGAAGCGACATTTCCCCACCATGTGATCGTGGGGAGTGGACGCCTTGAAGACCGCGGCCCGGCCCCATTCAGTAAATGAGTCGCGCCTCCACGCCTCCCTCTTTTTACGGGGAAGGCGCGAGCCGCCTCTTTACTGCGATGTGACGCATGCATGCGGAAACCGCCCCACGCATGCCACCCACGTCACGCACACCCCTCCATGCCGCGCCGCGCGCGCGGGCCATGGGAAGCGCAGCGCGCGAAAAGTCTTACCACGGTAAAAACCGCCCCGCCTGCCCGCGCACCGTTTTGGGCCTGGCCCAACAACGTGTCGCGCTTATGTGTGGCCCAGGCCCGGGGGCTCCTGTCGGTGTAAAAAAGAGGGGCACGCTTTTGTACCCCTTTACCTGTGCACGGGCAGTCGGAGCCGCGCCTACGGTCACGCCAAGCAGAGCAGGGGAGGTAAGCCAAGGTAAGACCGAAGCCCAAGATAATCAGAGCGACGCCAAGGCCAAGACCACAAAGAGCAGAGGGACGAAGCAGGTTCCCCCGGCAAGACCCTTGCCGGGGCAGCTCGCCCCACACCAACAGAGCGAGCCACCCTTGAGCCCATGATCCCCAACGCCATCATCCACGTGGGGCCAGGGCTCGGGAAGGCACCTCTGTGGTGGCATGCAGATCTTTGTGAAGACATATTCAAGATCAGATGAGGATTAGAAGACGATGATCATTGGCAAGATCCTTGCCGAGGAAGGCCACCAGACCTCCGGCAAGGCCCTTGCCGGGGACGACAGCGCGACACGGCAAGACCCTTGCCGGGCCGCACGGCAAGACCCTTGCCGGGCCACCCGGCAAGGCCCTCACCAAGGACGCCAGCAGGGCCACCGCCAGGCCCGCATGAACCAAGCTTCCACCGCCGTTCACATGCAGCTGCCAGCCCAACCAGCTGGGCGGACACCTGCGTGGCAACATGCAGCCCCCAGGCCAACTCATCGAGCGCCTGCGTGGCGGCATGCAGATCTTCGTGAAGGCTCCGCCACCGCGCCACCTCAGCTGCCTGCCTGCCTATGTGGCGCCGCACGCATCGCTAGCCAAGGCGCGTGTCGAAGCAAGGAGGAGCGGCGACGGACGGGACGGGCCTCACCCCCGTCCCCGATAAAGCAAGGGGACACCTAAGCTACGCATTAAATGCGTCTTGTCCTGTAATACGAGCGATAAGCTCAGGGCACTGTACGCCTTTCCACCTCCTGTGTGCCGATGTGGCAGCCCCTTCCAACTATAAAAGGAGGCCCATGGCATACTGGAGAAGGATTCGGCTCTTTCGAACCACGCACTGACCACAGCTAGTTCGAGAGCTCAAGAACTCTCTAAAATACACCCACCAAAGTAGGACTAGGGTTTTACGCATCCTCGCGGCCCGAACCTGGGTAAACGATCCTTGTGCTGTCTACTAGCCCTGCTCTTCTCGCAACCCCGTGCCCCGTCAACCGTAGTAGGGATTCTTGTGATCCCATAGGTGTCGTTCCACACCGACATATGCCACAGCCAACCCTTAGAAGATTTAGCAATTAAGCAAGTTCTAGGTTGAGCCTTTTTAGTGAAATCAACAATGTAAAGCTCACCTCTACGTATACCGGTAAATACCATTTTACGATTGTCTCTACGAAACACTTGGCAATCTACTTCAGTGAATAGGACATTGAAACCGAAATCAGCAAGTCTAGAAACTGAAAGTAAATTGTACCCAAGAGATTCAACGAGCATGACATTTTGTATGGAGCTATCATGTGAGATGGCCACCTTACCGAGGCCAACCACCTTACCCTTTGAGTTATCACCAAAAGTGACATATTTTCGAGGGCCATCGTTTTCAGCAAGCTCACGGAACATATCTTTATCTCCAATCATATGATCAGTACATCCACTATCAAGGACCCATTCCTTTCCTCCGGCCATGTAGCCGCGAAGATTTGCCATAAGACCAAAGTGTCTCATTGCATCATCAAGATCATAGTCACTATCATCATCCTCATCATATATCCATGTTCAATATCATCTTGTGATTGATCAATTCCTAGAGAGGGTAATTCATTAGACAAATGATCATTTCTATGATTATCTTTATGAATTCTAATAGCTTCGGAAATAATATTGCTAATGATCCCAACATCTCCTATGGCACGCATGAGATTTGTAAGCTCAAATAGACAATCACCAAAGCTAGGATCACTAAAATTCATCTTACTCAAGGCAATAGACATATGGAGAATTTCGTCTAAATTTTTCAAGGAATAATCTGGAAATTGTTCCTCAAGAAATCTCCATATAGTATAGGCACAATCAAGAGTAGGCAAACTAGCAATCAAATTTTTGGGCAATCCTCTTATGATAAGATTGATAGTTCTAAGATTGAGAATCATGTCAAGATCCTCTTCGGGTGTGGGATGCAAGGGATCAATATGAGGTGCACAAGGGCTAGTAATGTACTTGTTCAAATGATATTCATTGAAAATCTCAAGCATTTCATTTTTCCACTCATGAAAATATTCTCCATCAAGAATAGGCACTCTCCGTCTAAGACTCCCCAAAGTAGACACATCCGTCTTCCTCCAAAGGTGTTTAAACCAAGGCAATGGAGACCAAAACTCTGATACCAATTGAAAGGATCGAGAAGAGGTGTCTAGAGGGGGGTGAATAGACTCTAATCAAGAAAAGTTGTAGATTTTAATTTCCTTTAGTTGATGTGGAGTTTGAACACAAGTTTAAACATTCACAATACATATCAAGCAAACATGCAAGCATACAAAGGGTATATGAGCAGCGGAAAGTAAAGCATGCAAGTTGCAAGAATGTAAAGAGATGAGATTGGAGTGTGCAAACGCAATTTGGAGACACGGAGATTTTTTTATCCGTGGTTCCGATAGGTGGTGCTATCGTACATCCGCGTTGATGGAGACTTCAACCCACGAAGGGTAATGGTTGCACGAGTCCACGGAGGGCTCCACCCAGGAAGGGTCCACGAAGAAGCAACCTTGTCTATCCCACCATGGCCGTCGCCCACGAAGGACTTGCCTTACTAGGGTAGATCTTCACGAAGTAGGCGATCTCCTTGCCCTTACAAACTCCTTGGTTCAACTCCACAATCTTGTCGGAGGCTCCCAAGTGACACCTAGCCAATCTAGGAGACACCACTCTCCAAGAAGTAACAAATGGTGTGTTGATGATGAACTCCTTGCTCTTGTGACTCAAATGATAGTCTCCCCAACACTCAACTCTCTCTCATAGGATTGGATTTGGTAGAAAGAAGATTTGAGTGGAAAGCAACTTGGGAATGCTAGAGATCAAGATTTATGTGGTTGGAATGGAATATCTTGACCTCAACACAGTGTAGGTGGTTCTCTCTCAGAAAAAAATGCATTGGAAGTGTAGGCATGTTCTGATGGCTCTCTCCACGAATGAAGAGTGGGTGGAGGGGTATATATAGCCTCCACACAAAATCTAACCGTTACACACAAATCACCAAACTCGGTGGGACCGATTCAGAGAACTCGGTCTGACCGATTTGGTTCATAATGTGACCGTTAGGCATTTCGGTGGGACCGACTTGATCAACTCGGTGGGACCGACTTGATCAATTCGGTGGGACCGATGTGCTAGGGTTAGGGTAAATCCAAAACTCGGTTTGACCGATTACTCAAACTCGGTGGGACCGATTTGGGTAATAAGTGAAACAGAATGTTGGCCAAGCAAACTCGGTGGGACCGAAACTATTGCAATAGACAACTGAGAGTTTGCAAGCCCATCTCGGTGAGACCGAGATCCCATCGGTGAGACCGAACTGATTAGGGTTTCTGGCAGTGGCTATGTCAACTGAACTCGGTGGCTCCGGATGGAAAGAATCGATGGGGCCGAGTTGGACTTTTTGGATTAGGACATATGTGGAAGTGAGAAAGTAGTTGAGGGCTTTGGAGCATATCACTAAGCACTTTGAGCAAGCAAGCCATTAAGCAACACCTCATCCCTTCTTAATAGTATTGGCTTCTCCTATAGACTCAATGTGATCTTGGATCACTTAAAATAGAAAAATGTAGAGTCCTGAGCTTTGAGCTTGAGCCAATCCTTTGTCCTTAGCATCTTGAAGGGGTTCCACATCCTCTTGTCCAAGCCACTACATTGTTGAACTTATCTGAAACATACTAGGTAGAAGCATTAGTCCAACAAGAGATATGTTGACATTAATTACCAAAATCACCCAGGGAGCACTTGTGCTTTCACCTGCGCCAACCATGCCCAAGGCAGAGCCCGCGTCGGAACTACCCATCCAGGAGAGTTACGTACGCATGGACTTGCATCCTCTGCGTGTGGGTGAGCATGCTGGCCGTCACGCCGGGCGCGACGCTAGAGCAGGAGGCGACGTGCCTCGAGCACTAGAGGCAGCGCGCGCTGGCAGAGGAGCAGGAGGACGGCGAGCGGCGGATGCAGCAGGAGCACGAGAAGGGGGAGCGCGCGGCGCGTTGGGCACGCGAGGAGGAGGATCACGTGAGTCGCACGGCAGATTCGCCTGCGCCGCAGACCGCGGAGGAGGGGGCACGGGCGATGTGGCAGCAGGCCTTCCCGTGGGCAGGGCCACCGCCGGACTTTGTCGACCTCACCGGCCCGGATGACGACGCATAGGGCAGCACGTTGGCGGGCAGTCTTTTTTTAGTTTTAAATTTATGTTTAATTAAGTTTAAGTATACTTTGCCGGCAATTGACCGGACATTTTAATGTTTTATTATGTTGACTTTATGTTTAATTATGCCCATTGCCTCAGTCCAATTATCAGTCATCATCGATCGATTTACGTTAAATTACTCCCTTAAGAAAGAAAGATTTACGTTAAACTTCTGT
The DNA here is from genome assembly GCF_002575655.3 of Aegilops tauschii subsp. strangulata. Lineage (NCBI taxonomy): Eukaryota > Viridiplantae > Streptophyta > Magnoliopsida > Poales > Poaceae > Aegilops > Aegilops tauschii. Next base: position 328,207,341 of record NC_053035.3, read on the forward strand.
CGATTGTACATGACCCATTCATCCACGCCTCAGCTAACAATCACAAATAAAAAAATGGAGTATAATTCTATCCACAGTACGCCAGATTGCACCTGGGCACAGTTAAAAGGACACCAGATTGCCCTGCCAACCCCCTGGACACAGTACCTCCCAGTTAAAAAGGACAATCGATGAATGTTTCAAAAGAAAAATAGACAATCGATGAATGATGCCAAACTACTCTAATGCAGATAACAGCATCCGTTTCTCCCTGACGCTAAGGCCATCTCCTACTGCCCCGCCACTCATCGTGGTCTTCCATACATGGACTAAGATAGGAAGTGCGGCTTGCCGCACCCGGCAGCACCGCTGCCGGGTATACTTATATCCAATCCGGTAATACAATCATTGAAGCATTGTAAATATAAAAAATAGCATAATGTAGTTGTGTTTACCAATCTAATATATCAAGTTTATATCAGAAGCATTGCATCGATACATACACATCCAGTACATAGCAATTGATCCAGACAACTACAAAAGGCTTTAGTCCAAAAGCAAGCCAAGACAATCCATTATAACATAACAAATACAATAAACCAGGTCATGGCATGTCTTGATCAAGAGAGATGCAATGGGAGATAATAAACCTACTTAGTTAGGCTATACCCTAACACTTGATAGCTCTACCGGGTTGTCTCCTTGATTAAATCCTTACACATCACGACCTTTGCGCTTTCGTGCCTCTCCAACAGACATTTTGACATATATAAACACGTCTTGTTTCAGTAAATAGATCAAGCATCCCACTTGGATATTCATACATGCAACCTGTAATCTGTATGGCAACACAAAAAAATGCAAACAAATAGAGGCAATGAGAACCTGAATGAGAACACTAATACATTTGCTTGTGTATTTTTGTGAAAAATACTATTGGAACTAAACCTACTGAATGAACCAGGGAGCAAAATCAAATGTTTGTAGCTAACTAATTCAGCTATCTGATCTAACATATATTGCTCTGAACTAAATATATGTGTGTAGCTGTATAGTTCTAAACCATATATAGTTCTTGGAACTAAAAAGTTCTCATGAATATATTCTAAATTTATCTTGTTACCAAGAATGGTCGAAGAAACCTATATTATGGCCTTACGAGTATGCAAGTTCTACCAGCTTGTAAAATAATTTAGAGAAAGAGAACGAAAAGTGACATCTCACCCACTGAACGGGACACATGGGTGTGGCAGGAAGGAGCATCGTCCATTTGGTTGGGCTTGATCCCCTTGTGTGTGTGCCGCTGCTCGGTGGAGGGACGGAGACATGGAGCTCACGGATGTAGGCCACAAACGCTTGGACTCCAGGGCGGGGAGGGAGAGTTCAGCTGAGATCTGCCTTGTAATGTATCAGCGTCTTACCCGGTGACGCCGAGTTGTATTGGAAGGGGATGGCAAGTCCTTTCCTAGAGAAGTTTTGCCCCATCATTACCTTCTGATGGTTCTAATACTTAATGGTATGCCCTATTTCCACAACTCATTAGAAAATGCCCATTGTGTCCTTGTAGTGCTTGAGCTTGTCTCGTACACCATAGAAGCCAGTTCCTATTATTGCGTCTATCAAATGAAGTCTATTGCATGCATTAGAACAAAAACAGAATCACATAAAGCGCAAAAAGGAATGCATGTGAGAGGAATAAAACACACATCACAATAGGATAGATAATAAATGGTGTAGCCGGGGGTGGTGGTCACGAGGCATTCTATTCAGGGCTAGGTTGAGTACCTCGATCTGGACGTCCAGCCAACGGGGATCTCCTTGCTCTGGACACACTTCCTCGCCGGCTTCTTCTTGTCATCCTTGTTGGCTTCCTCAGTGCCCCACTTGGTTTTGGCCTGCCAACGGCGCCAGGCTTGGACTTGGCCTCCCACTTCCACTTGAGGTCGAAGTTGTCGTCGTTGGGGGAGGCGAGCTCTGTCTCCCACTTGAGAGCCTGCCCCCCGCCACATGCCTTCTCCCCGGTCGTCCACTTCACCTTGCGGCCCCCGGGGAGGCGGCGGCGTAGGTGTACTTGCGGCAAGCCGGATGCGACCCCCGGGGAGCCGGCGGAGAGGGTCGCGAGCTAATCTTCTGGATAGACCGATGTGCACACATGATTGTGCATGATAGAACTCCGTAAGCATGCACTTACAATTGAAGTACCTGTAACACAATAAGAATAAACTGTTGTAGAGCAATGTATCAAAATAAGGGGGAAATGCAAACTGATTAAAGGCTAAACATACAGAATGATTCAAAAGGCTAAAACTGATTGAAGGCTACAATAGGAATAAAATGTTGCAAAGAAATGAACCAAAATAAGAGCAATGAAGTTCAGATAGCAGGACCACTGACTGGCACAGTGCACTTGTGAGAATGTGAGATAAAGGATAATAGAACTGATATGATTATTTTAGATGAGGAAGTGCACAAATGAATGCTTGATGTTTAGTTAAACACATTTCAGTATTCTATATTTCTATTTACCTTCGGCCCTTACTTTTCTATATTTTCTCTTCAAACCTCAATATAAACTTTAAGCCTGATAGCATATTCTACCATCCAATTGGCTTGTTCAGCTTGAGTACTCCATATGCATTTGGGCGACGGTTTTTCTACAAGATGAATTGATGGAAAATGGAAACATAAAATACACACTGGCATTTTAACCAAAATTTGCAAGCCTGTGATGATGAAAAAAATCCGAATACAGCAAACTGTATCTCACCCATGCCATTTGAAGGTTCTGAGCCATCGAGATAAATTTTATACCAAGATTATGGATGCATTCCTGTAAAAGAATATAATACATAAAAAGCAGTCATAAACTCAAGTGTAGGTCTGTTTAAAATTCGGATCAATTCTACATCACTTGTTTGTGAATCTCAAAGGAAACAGACCTAAACTGAGTGAATTAGTATGTGGTGTGCCCCAATATTATTTTTATCAACAGAAGAATAATATAGATTTAGGAAATTGAAAATCAAGTATTACCATTCATTTCAATAGAAAATAAATAGTTGGTGAACAAATATACATGTCTAAAATGTATGTACAGTATAGATATTAGAGTTTATGTTAAACGGAAATTAGTTTCAGGTTTTTCCTTTGTCGCCTAGCAAAATGATCATGCATAAATAATTGGAATTTATCGATACATTATCATCTATTTTTGTTCATGTACATCGGTTCAGAATCTATTCGACAACAAACAATACATAAAATGCATAAAAACTAAGTAAAAGAAATTATCGATGTTGAATCACACGAAGCATCAAGAGTAAGCATTCGAGAAAACACACACTGCATGAGCCCAAACTGAACTATGGGTGTTCATCCAATTCTAAAAAGGAGGTATACAACTACACACACCGGATACTCGAGTTCATGGTAATAAATATTCAGAGAAGAAACATATCACGACAGTCATCGTAACTCATTTCATGAAACGGAAATCGCAAAAAGGGGGGAGATGCTTTCATGGAAGAATCTAAAATCATTCACTGGAAAACTAATATTGTTTATCTGCTACCAATTATATATATATCAAAACTGATGTATGTACATTATTAAAGCAGAGCAAGTAAGAGGAAGCACATTATTATTCTGAGCTAAAGTGTATGCAGATGGTACAAACACTTCAGGTATATTCTGATTATTCTACTGCCCCTAAGCCCAAAAGAATGAGCAAGAAGAAATACATATATCTCAGAAAAATAGGATTACACATCTGAAGAATATAAATTTGTCTGATAAAATTCCACGCATGACTTGCAAAAGTACTTCTCTTCCCTTTGATCACTATTGTGATATAACCTGTTATTATCCACCTTGATTTATCATTTCTTATGGTAGAAAGCAGAAGATATAACCTATTATTTCTACACAAAAAGTAACAGGGTAATGTAGTGTGCTGAATATTGAAACCATATGTCTCCAGGAAGTATTGCACCACAGTCTTCACCAACAGAGAATCTACCACAGGAAAACCCAACAGGGAATCACCCACAAACCTGCATGAGCATAAGGGGCCTCTTTAACATTACCATGCATACCTGCAAAGGATGGATTTGCTCAGCATAGAACATTGTCATGATTTAAACTTGCAGTTCACTAAATGCTGACTTGCGCGTGGAAGCAACCATATTAAATCTAGCGCAATTATATCTTGCATAGGCAAGTCACATGACCAGGAAATATATTGTACAGGTAAATTATCCTTGATACCCAAAAAAAAGACCTGGACAGCACACAAGAGGGCATAAAATGGAATTAACCTTCCTGCTTGAAATTTCATCAAACAACTTGTAGGCATACACCAAAAGAATCTGCACAGACAAAGATAAGAAATTCTAGTGATTAAATCAGAGAAGAGGAGGGCATGAAAGGGAGCGCAGGTTAATCAGCAGGAGGAGAGAGTGTAGGTACCTGTAAGAAAGGGATGGAGAAATTTGCAGGGGCGTGGAGGTGAAAAGTTTGGGATGAAAAGCAGAGCCCAGCAGTGGATGGGGACGGAGGTGGCAGTGCTTCTTCTTCGTCTTCTCATCTTGCTCCCGTCTCCTTTTTCCAAATCCCTCTCTCTATCTCCTGCAGGGGAACACGGGAGGAGTAGGGTCAGGAGCTGGCAACCAAAGGGAAAGGAAGAAGAGGAACGCGGGAGAGAGAGAGACCTGTAGGTCACAACGACGACAACCATGACAGCACCGTCGGGTAGGTGGTTGCGGTGGCTCGTGCTCCTCCTCGCCCCGTCTCCTCCGTGTGCGGCGCCGACGAACTCTAGCCGCATCTAGGTCAGACGGCAACAGAGACAGCGGCGTAGCAGGGCCGTGCGGGCGCGATGTGAGGGGAGGAGGACGGGCGGCGGCGGCGCAGAGGAGAGGAGGAGGTTGGGCGGCGGCGGCGCAGAGGAGAGGAGGAGGACGGGCGGTGGCGGCGCAGAGGAGAGGAGCTGCAGGCGAGGCAAGGATGAAGCAGGGCGCGTGTGCGCGGGAGGTGGCGGCTAGGTTGACTGGCTGCACTTATACAAGTACGCGAAATGACCGAAATACCCTCGGCGGGGCAGCGAAATTACAGTCGGTGGCACAAACGAGAGGAAACTATTCATTGTAGCAGTGTCTGTTTTCGATCCGGCGGCCCAGATCGTCCGGAAGGGAGATCCGACGGTCAAAATCGCATCAAAAAATCAATCCGACGGCCGAGAGTCGCTAAGCTATGAGAAGCCTCATGTTCTCCCTAGATACTTATATCAGGATTCGCGTTGCAAATCCACTAGCATTTTGTTCATGAAAGAATGTTCTTGCCTGCAAGTTGCAATACTTTTATTGCTATGAAATGTGAACTTACACATTTAGCCATCGCACTCAATCTTTTACACCGATGACCTGGTCGAGAGAGTACGAAACATCCGCGTACACCGCGGCAGCACACTCGTCCGCCGCCTCGTCGACCGCGCCAGCACACGCCGCCTCGTCGTCCATCGCGCCACCACGGTTGGCGGCGTTGAGGGCGTTTGTCGCTGGAAATGCGAGCGTCGAGGATCTCAACGCCGCATCATGAGGCCCCGCCTTCGGGCTTGTCCACACGCTGGCGGAGCGGGCAGCCGGTGCCCCTCCTCCGCCGGGGAGCCGCCGGAGCTCCCCCGGCGACGAGGTGGAGAGCATCGCCATGGCGCACGTCCCCGCTCGCTGCACTCGGCACGATCGATTGAGTCAATGGTGACAGAGCCGTGGGAAGAGCCGCCATCGACGCGACGGGCACGGCGAGAGGATGGTCCTCTGTTTTCGAGCTTATGAGAAGTTGAAAACCCTCTTTTCTGTAATAGGTAATTCTGTTTAGGGCTCATTATGTACTGTACAAAAGTGTGGCTAGTTTCCCCAGCGTTTTCTTTCTCTCTGTTGAGAAATTAAAGATCCCTCCTACGAGGTGTCAGTTGGAAAGAGGTGTCTATTCAGTACATCTTTTCATCACACGTATGTTATCAGCACTTTGCTGCTGATTCGATCAACCACAACCCCGTCCACGGCAAAAATCGACGGGCATGCATACATGCGTAAAAGAGGAAATTGGATTAGGGGATTGTCCGTCTTGTTTCTGATTTTGTCTTATTGCCATCAATCACGATCTAATAACTATAGTACTAGTTGTGTTTTGTTTATCACTTCTCCCGTCGTGCGCGCGTAGCGATGGCGAGATGGATCAATCGCTACTCAAACAGAAACAGGAAGAAATCCTTGAACAAGGAAGACGCACAGAAAATGGCACGGGCGTTGGCATCCACGATCAATTGACCGGTAACTGCCCTCTCCACGGCAAGACTTGGAGACGTGGGAGAAGTTATGCGGCGGCGCCTCAGGCCAATCACCCTAGTTAACTCGAAGCTCTCGCCCCCCCCCCCCCCCCCTCCCCCCTCCCCCGCCAAGGCCCCACCTGGCGGTGAGAATGATGAGGCGACAGGTCATGCAAGGCACACGGGGAGCGCGTGACCAGCTCACAAGTGTCACTGCCCGATGGGTCCAGCGAGTGTGTGAGCTGGAGACGGCCTGCGTGCCGTGGGGTTAAAAGCGGCTGCGTCCGCGTGAGTGGGATTATGATATATTATGACATAACCGAACACATGAGAGAAGCTGTTCTTCCTCGCGTCTCATCCAGATCCCTCTTCTCTGCCTTCCCCCTTCCCTTGATCTCCTCCTTCCCCGCTTAGATTGATCGAGGCCCGTGACAAGTGGTATCAAAGGTCACCGATCTGGATCCGCTGTACCAAAAATCGCGATACCAGACCAAGGCGGTGAAGCAAGCGGCAGCGATGGAAGAACAGATCGCGGCACTCGCCAAGGCGGTCAACGACAGCTGCATCGCCAACGACGCTCGCCTCGACGCGATCCAGCAGTCGCTCGAGTTGTGGCGGCCAGCGGTGACCAATCTGCAGCAGCTGGACGCGCTGCGGACGCAAGTCGGCCGGATCGCCCTTCATCCGGCGCTCGCGTCGCCTCCGGCGACCCAGGAGGGCGCGGTGGTGCGGCCAGCGGGCGTCAACTCCGTCGACATCCCTAGGCACCACGGGCCAAGTGGCCACGGCGAGGTCATCGATTCCGGGGTTTCGGCTCATGGGGTGGTTACCACCCTGACGCTGCCTCTGGGCAAGGGTGCGTTACTCGATCTCACACCCCCTTCTCCGCCTCTTGTCAGTCCGCATCAGGATTTTGAGCACGGTTCGCACCACAATTCGCACTCCAATTGGGCCCTTCCTAAACTGGATTTTCCCCAGTTTGAGGGAAAGAATCCTCAATTCTGGAAGACTCGCTGCGAAAAATACTTTGCTGTTTATGGCGTGCAGCCGGATCTCTGGGTCCGGGTGGCCACCCTACACTTCTCGGGCACGGCAGCGCGTTGACTGCAGGTCCATGAAGCACACAACACTACATTCACTTGGGAGACACTGTGCACAGCTCTGTGTGCCAAGTTCGGCCGTGAGCAGTATCAAAACCAACTTCGTCAGTTTAACACTTTGCGCCAGACCAGATCCGTAGTGGAGTACATGGAGCACTTTGAGGAATTGATGCATCATTTGCTTTCTGACAACCCATCCTTCGACCCGCTTTTCTTTACTACTCAGTTCCTTGATGGTTTAAAATCGGAAATCAAATCTGGTGTGGTTTTACATCGGCCGCAAGACCTCGATACTGCCTTTTCGCTTGCCCTATTGCAGGAATAGATGGTGGGCCAGTTGCCACGACGCGACCCCGGGCCTGCTCGACATCTACCAAGAACTGTGGTGGCTCTGGGGGCACCTCCACCACGACCAGCTCTGCCCGCTCCCGCCGCGGCTGCAGATGACAGGCGTGCCTTGGAGGTGGCTTGAGCCGGCGAGCAACGCCAAGACCCAGCCCGCGGAGATGATCGCGTGGTGGCCCTGCGCAACTATAGACGAGCGCGTGGGTTGTGCTTCAAGTGTGGGGAACGCTGGGCTCATGGGCACCAGTGCGCCGCCACGGTGCAACTCCACGTCGTCGAAGAGCTGTTGGAGCTCCTTCAAGCCGAGGCGCAAGAGGACCTGATGGCTGATCCTGATCCCGCTGAAGATCAGTTAATGTCGATATAAAAAATGGCAACCACGGGCGAAACAACACCGCGCACCGTGCGGCTATTGGAAAAAATTGGAGAACTGGAAGTTTTGGTGCTCGTGGATTCCGGCAGCTCCCACAGTTTCGTCAGTGAACATGTTGCCGCACAGCTTCAGGAACGAGTGCAGCCTATGCAGCCAGTGTCAGTCAAGATCGCTGATGGAGGGACGCTTGCCTGCTCTGGGTACATTCCAGCATGTAGCTGGGAGATGCATCAACACACTTTCACCACGGATGTGCGGGTTCTGTCCCTAGGATGTTATGACATGGTGGTGGGGATGGATTGGCTGAAAGGTTGTGGCCCGATGCTTATTGACCGGACCGCTAAAACAATGAAGTTCCATCATCAGGGGCACCAAATTCAGTTGATAGGGCTCCAAGCAAATACACAAACAGTGCTGCCAGCTACCATGGATCAGTTGCTATCCCTTGAGCAAACAAACTCCATTGCTCATGTGTTGTGGGTGTGTGTGGCTGAACAGAGTGGGGAAGCCACAGAAGTGCCGGTGGAAATACAACACATCCTCGACAAATTTCAGTCAGGCTATGAAGAGCCTACCACTCTGCCTCCACACCGAGATGGGGATCACAACATTCCACTGGTGGCAGGCGCTCAACCGGTTAATATTTGGCCGTATCGTTACACACCAAAGCAGAAAAGATGAGATGAGGCTCGGGTCAAAGAGATGCTGTGATCGGGACTAATCACTGCCAGCTCATGTGCTTTCTCTTCGCCTGTACTATTGGTGAAAAAGAAGGACCAAACATGGAGATTTTGCATTGATTTCCGCCACCTCAACGCAATCACTCTCAAGAAGAATTACCCCATGCCCATCATTGACGAGCTCTTGGATGAAATCGCTGGCTCAAAATGGTTCTCCAAGCTTGTTCTTCGCGCTAGATACCACCAAATTTGCTTGGCGCCGGAGGATGAACACAAGACCGCGTTCCGCACGCATATGGGACACTTCCAGTTCTGTGTCATGCCGTACGGGTTGGCATATGCGCCGGCAACATTCCAAGGAAACATGGACATGGTTCCGGCTCCGGTCAATCGCAAGGGGGTTCTGGCCTTTATGGATGATATCTTGGTGCACATGAAGGATTTGCAAACACACCGGGAGCGGTGGTCTCAAGTACTTCAGCGGTTACCGGACCATGGGCTGAAAGAAAAGAGGTCCAAGTGCATCTTTGCGCAGCAGCAGATCAGCTACCTAGGGCATGTGATCAGCGAGAAAGGCGTAGCCACAGATCAGACAAAAGTTCGCGCTGTCCAGGACTGCGAGGTACCCACCAATGTCAAACAACTCCGTGGATTTCTTGGACTCACAGGCTACTATAGAAAGTTTCTCATATTCTTTGGGGTGATCAGCAAACCACACTTACCGAACTCCTAAAAAAGAATACCATCTTCATGTGGACACCAGCTGCGGATGCCGCGTTCTCGGCCCTCAAATGAGCTCTTGTCGAAGCCCCGGTGCTCGCGCTACCTGAATTTCAGAAGCAATTTGTTGTCGAGACTGTAGCACAACGGGAATTGGCGCCGTGTTAATGCAACAAGGGCACCCGGTAGCGTATCTGAGCAAAGCCTTGGCCCCCAAAAACCTGGGGTTTTCAGCCTATGAGAAGGAATGTCTAGCTCTGCTTCTGGCAATCGATCATTGGCGGCCATATCTACAACATGCAGAATTCATTGTGCACACGGACCAGAAAAGCCTGTTGCATCTCATGGACCAACGGCTCAACACACCAATTCAGCAACGGGGCTTCACCAAGCTCATAGGCCTGCAGTTCGTGATCCAGTACAAGGCGGGTCTCTCCAACCGAGCAGCAGATGCACTGTCGCGGAAGGCACATGGCACCCAGGACGAGCTTGCAACGATCTCTGTTTGCAAACCGGCATGGTTGGAGGCCATCTGGCGCAGTTATCGTACAGACGAGGTGGTTAAACAGCGCATGGCCAAGATAGCGCTCGATCCACACAATGAACCTGACTTTGCACTTCAGGATGGAGTCCTTCGCTTCAAGAGCCGTATTTGCATAGGGGACGACCCGGAAACGCAACATCACTTGATTCGCGTGCTCCACGCAAGTGCAGCAGGGGGCACTCTGGGTTCCATGCTACTTATCATCGGTTGAAGCAGCTCTTTGCTTGGAAGAACATGAAGCAGCAAGTAAAAACACTGGTCCGGGATTGTATGATCTGTCAACAAGCCAAGACAGAGCGCACGTCTCCGGCCGGACTACTGCAACCACTCCCCATCCCACAAAAGCCATGGTCCGTTGTGTCCTTGGACTTCATCGAGGGGTTGTCTCGCTCGGGAGGTTATGACACAGTGCTGGTGGTGGTGGATAAATTCTCCAAGTACGCTCACTTCCTACCCTTGACTCACCCGTTCACAGCCCTTCAGATCGCCAAGACATTCATGAAGGAGATCTACCGTCTGCATGGACTGCCGCTAGCAATCATCTCAGACAGGGACCACATATTCACAAGCAACATCTGGCAGGAACTCTTCAAGCTCTGCCGGACAAAACTGAAACTCAGCTCATCTTACCACCCGCAGACAGATGGACAGACCGAGAGGGTGAACCAATGCCTCGAAGCATACCTGCGATGCGCCGTACATTTATGCCCAGGCAATTAGTCCAAGTGGTTGGCCCTTGCAGAATACTGGTATAACACGTCGTTTCACTCATTGCTTGGCAGGACGCCGTTTGAGGTGATCTATGGATATCTTCCGAGGGAATTTGGGGTCACTCAAGTGGATAACTGCACTGTCCCATATCTCGCAGCTTGGCTTCAGGAACAACAAGTGATGACGGAACTCCTCCAGCAACAGCTCAAGCGGGCTCAAGACAGAATGAAGATCCAAGCTGATCGGAAGCGCACGGACAGAGAGTTTGCTGTGGGGGATGCAGTGCTGCTCAAGTTGCAATCGTTCATTCAAACTTCGGTGGCGCAGCGACCGCATCAAAAATTGGCCTTTCGGTACTATGGCCCCTATCAGCTGCTAGCTCGGGTGGGGGCTGTCACCTACAAGCTCCAGATGCCGGCGGGCAGCAAGATACATCCGGTTGTTCATGTGTCTCAGCTGAAGAAAGCGGAAGGGGCAACAGTACCGGTAAGTCCTGATCTCCCTCCTGAGAACCCCATCTTGCAGGCAGAACACACTCCCGTCGCGGTCCTGGAGAGCAAGCTGGTACAGGTGGCGGGCGAGCCACGTCCTCGGATCCGCGTGCAGTAGAGCCAACTGCCGGATTTCTTGTCAACCTGGGAAGACCCGGACGCTCTGCAACGACAGTTCCCTACTTCTCCGCCTTGGGGACAAGTCGGCGCACAAGAGGGGGTGATTGTCACGTATGACGCCAAGGCCCCACCTGGCGGTGAGAATGATGAGGAGACAGGTCGTGCAAGGCACACGGCGAGCGCATGACCAGCTCGCAAGTGTCACTGCCTGATGGGTCCAGCGAGTGTGTGAGCTGGAGACGACCTGCGTGCCGTGGGGTTAAAAGCGGTTGCGTCCGCGTGAGTGGGGATTATGATGTGTTATGACATAACCGAACGCACGAGAGAAGCTGTTCTTCCTCGCGTCTCATCCAGATCCCTCTTCTCTGCCTCCCCCTTCCCTTTATCTCCTCCTTCCCCGCTTAGATCGATCGAGGCCCGTGACACGAAGCCATACGGTGGGCCGGGTGTCCTAAATCTTCCCCTCCTAAACCAGGCTCTACGCATCCGGTGGATATGGTTCGAGAAGACTGCATTGGACAAGCCTTGGCAGGGCCTTAAAAGAGCTTTGCTACATCTACGTAGAGATTTTTACGTAATCTATGTAAAAAGTGACCTGGCTTGATTTGGTTGGAAGGGAAATAGGCCCAGGCCACTCCCCCCCCCCCCCCCGGTGAAAATCAGGGGGGTGATTAGTTTAGGATTAAGGAAAGAACGTAACTTTACGTACATGGTTACGTAAGTCTAGCATTTTTGGCCTCAAAATGCCCATACAGCTTGCGAGCAAGAGCCTTGCGCTCGCGGCTAGGTGGGGAACGGAGAGTGGACAAGCTTCTGGTACGACCGGTGGATTGAGGGCCGCAACATTGCACAGATCGCCCCCACCTGCTCTCCTTCATAAGGCCCGCAGGCAGATCGCTTTGCGTGGCACATGCCCTGCCTGACAACGCCTGGGTATATGAGATTCGCGACACCCCTTCTGTTCCTGTAATCGCGGAATTCCTTGAGCTATGGGAGATACTTCAGAACGTCACTCTCTCCAGTTAGGCCAACTCCTTCTCTTGGCGGTTGGGAAGCGCAGGAAAATACTCCTCCCGCGTAACCTATGCCATCTTCTTTCTTGGGGAGGAGCTGGCTCCTTGTGCTGACGAGACCTGGAGATCATGGCCCCCTGGAGATCAAAATCTTTGCATGGCTCGCGGTGCGCGGCCGGCTATGGATCGCAGACAGACTGGCGTACCGAAACTTGCCTCATACTAGGCAGTGTCAAATCTGTTGGCAAGTTGACGAGGACATGACACATATGCTATTGGGTTGCCCTTTTGCCAGGGAGGTTTGGTACCACATGCTCCTACCCCTACGTCTAAATCGTTTCACGCCTGTCGGGGGTTTGGTGCGACATATGCCAAAGGATGGCTTATCATGATGGGGGCTAGTAAGACGTCACCAGTGCCAGGAAACGGGATGAGGCGAAGACATGCACGCCGGCGAATCTTACCCAGGTTTGGGGCTCTCCGTGGAGATAACACCCCTAGTCCTGCTCTACGGGGTCTCCGCATGATCACTCAAGCAACAATGGTGGTTAGAAGCTTGCTCCTTGAGTTGTTTTTCTAGAGGGGCAAGGAGAGCAAGTCTAGCCTTAGCTTCCTCTCTCTATATGGGTGTGTGGATGAACAAGAGGCTGAACCCTTTGCATGGGTGCCCTGGGGGTTTATATAGGCCTACCCCCTAGGGGTACACTAGTAATCCGGCCGGGTGTAGGCCCGAACCGTCAGTGTCTCTGGTCGCCGGCTTCTCCGCTGGCCAGTGGGGCCCGCCGCCTGGTGGGTCCCGCTGTCTGTCCAGTACTTGGCCGACAGGCCATACCCGCCGCTTGCGGGTCCTGCCGGCTGCCCGATACTGTAGCAGTGCGTCTAATGATGCGTGCTTTGTCGGGGGAGGCGTGGCTACAGTGCCGCCGCCTGGCGGGCGTTCACTATAGCCATTCCCCGTCTTATCTGGTTAATGGCGCACCGGTCCCCAAGAGGGGGAGGGCCGCCTGGTCAACTGCCGGCTTCTACTGAGCCGACTGGCCAGGGACGGCCGCCTTCCGGTCTTCTCGTTGTCAAGTGGGGGCCGCCGCCTGCGGGCCGTACCGACAGCTCGTCGTGGGGGCACAGCCCCCTCTGACAGGGGTGACATCAGGGTCAGCGTGGCAACAGTGCTGCGCCGAACGGAGGAGCCCGCTTGGTACGACGCATTGTGGCCTTGCTATGCCCTAGGCTAGGGGCGGCGTGGCATGCTGTAGCCACGCCCCGTCTCGTCGTATTTATGAGGGTGCAGACTCTGAGAGTGCTTGGGGCCGCCTGCTGGGAGCCGGCCTCTCCAGAGGCCGCCTGCCAGGAGTCGGCTTGTCTTGAGGCCGCCTTCTAGCAGCCGGCCGCCTGGACCAGCCGACGACGATAAGGCGGCGCTTTGGTCTTGGATTCTTGAGGGGCGCAGTTGGCCCCGATGTCTTGAAACGCCATGGGGAGCAGATGAGGCTACCCGTGGCTAATTACTCCGACAGTAGTCCCCGAAGCTGGTGGGGCGCCGTGGCTGAAAGGGACGTGGGGCCGCAGCAGCTTCCTACTACGAGTATTCTGTTGATCTTGCTTCATCCGTCTTCCGGAGCACCGACTGCGAGGAGTCGGACACGACCAGGCGGCTGCCTGGTGGTTTTCGAAACATCGAGGCGGGAACCAAGCGGCGCGCTGGCCTAGCCCTAGGCCAGCCGCCAGCTATTCGCGCGCCACGTGGCGCCAGCAGGCCAGGGGTCCTGCCAGCCCACACGCGCGATGGGACGTGGCCGCAGGCCAGGGCCCGCCACTACCAGGCCTCGGTCCGCATGCGGATCCGCTGTGGCCGAGGCGGACGGTTGGGCTTCTAGAGCGCATTTACCCCGCGCTCTTTACTGCGCGGTTAGTGCGGGGACGTGGGGTGGTGGGCGTAGTTAATCCCACGAACCCCACGCTCCGCCCCCTCGGCTTCGCAGCCCGGGGCTACAAATAGGGGGAGGAGGGGGGCGGCATTAGCACGCGCGCCCACCTCCTCCTTCTCCTTGCTCTTCTTCTTCCTTCTCTCCGCTGCCTCCGCACCCCCGCAGTCTCGCCGGAGTGCCGTCGCAGCTTCCCATGGCCAAGCCTTTCTCCCCCGCGGCGCTGCTGTTCCGCCGCGGATCCGCTCCTCCTCCACCGTGTCGCGCCTCCATCGAGCCTTCAACATCCATGGCGCGCGACAAGGCGAACTCCGGTGCCTGGGACGGCTCCAACGTCCAGCAGGACCACCTCGACTTCTTGCGCGACACAAGGCGGCTGCCCGGCGCAGGCTATGTTGAGGCGCGCATCCCGCCGGCGAAAGAAATGACACCGGCGCCGAGAGACGGCGAGCGCGTCGTGTTCCGGACGCATTTCCTCCGCGGCTTCGACTTACCGGTCAGCGGTTTTCTTCGCTCCTTCCTCGAGTTCTACAACCTCCAGCCGCACCACCTCACGCCCAACACGGTGGTGCTGCTGTCGTCCTTCGTCACGATGTGCGAAGACTACCTCGGCGTTCTCCCCACACTCGAGCTATGGGGGGAGTGCTTCTACACCAAGCTCGGCGTCGCTGTCAAGGACGAGCCGGCTGAGTGCGGCGCCTTCATCGCGGTGCGGCGCCCAGGAGCCGGCAACCGCTTTCCCCCCATCACTCTGATCCAGTCTGTCAAGCTGTGGCAGAAATCGTACTTCTACGTGAAGAACGCTGACCCAGCGGTGGACTTCCTCAACTTGCCTCCCTATGAAGCCGGCCCGCCAGCTGAACCGCGCTCCAGCTGGACGTACAAGCCGAAGCACATGTCGGCCTCCGGCACTGCTGCTGTCGCCAGGCTCGAGGAGATGACGGACCTGGAGGGTCTCCAGGCGGCCGACTTGCTGATGGCTTTTGTGACGCGCCGGGTTCTCCCCCTCCAGGGCCGGCCTCACATGATTTGTCAGATGAGTGGTCATCTGGACCCATGCCGGTTGTCCACCCGTGAGATGCCGGTAGCGAAGGTGGCCCACATGGTGAATGAGATCGCAAACCTCAAGCTCGCGGCGGACTGGCGGTTCGACAAGCCGCCATACTCCCGCGCTAATCCGCCTCCTGCCGTAAGTTCTCGATTCTTCTCTCTTTTTTGGTCTTTATTTCTTCTGCCAAGTTCTGGCTTGCCGACTGACCAGTCAGATATATCACAGCTCCTTCCGACCGAGCAGCCGGCCGACGCTCTGGGCCAGGTCTTCATGCCGAATCGGGTAGTGAGTGACGCGGACGACCCCGATTTGGGGGCGGCCACCTTGGAAGACGACGCCACAGGCGGTGGCGACAGGGCAGGCGGCTCCGGTGGAGGAGGCGGCGTTGAGGCGTGGTCGGATGACGATGCAGAGGAGGCCGGGCGGCGCCGCCAGCCGGCCGGCAACAGGGCGAGGGCGAGCTCCTCAGCGGCGCCATCCGCACCAGGTGGCCCCGCCGAAGCGCCGAGCCGGCACGCAGCTGCATGACACCCAACCGAAGAAGCCCAAGGGCTCGGCTGCGGCGACCAGACGTGAGGAGGCCACCACGAAGACTGTCCGGTTCCAGATGGCCACGAAGCAGCCGCCGACGGTGCATGCGTGAGTGCTTACTCCTCTTCATGCTTTCTCTTGTTTTTTGTAAACTTCTGCTGAATTTTCTTCAACTCGTGCGAATCAGGGCACCGCTCTCTCTTGAGCGGTTGACCTCCTCCTCCATCATTGGAGGGCCGGAGGGCTCTACCAACACCCGCCGCGTGGACCCGCGCGCCGAGCTCCAGGCGGCGATGGAGCGGAACGCGCGGGAAGCGCGCGAGGAGAAGGAGAGGGCGGACCAGGTGAAGGCGGCCGCCGCCAGGGCAGCGCAAGAGGAGGCGGACGCGGCGGCCAGGGCCCTGGCCGATGCCTGAGCAAAGGCCCAGGTGGAGAAGGCGGCCAAGACCCAGGCGGATGCGGCCGTCGGGGCGCAAGTGGGGGCGGCCACAGATGGCCAGGCCCCACTGCTGATCATTCCGCTGCACTCCATGCCGCCAGCGACGGAGGTCCTGGCGCCGACTGGAGGGGCCGGCATCGACCAGTCGGCCATGGAGAGGGAGGGGGAGACGCCATTATCCCAAGGCCGCAGGCACCCCAGCAGACGCCGGCTGCCGAGGCCCAAGACAGTCGGTCCAACGCGCCGCCAGCGTCTGAAGGCGGTGGCGAGCTGGTGGTGGGGGCGACCTCCATCGTTCGGACCCCGACGTGCCATCGTGCAGCAAAGGCGACCTCGGCTCCACGGCCCCAAGTGATTGGAGCCTCGAGCTCGTCGGTTCCCGACACGGAAGCCACCAGCTCCGCGCTGACGGAGTGATTGCACGGGGGCGGGACGGGCACCCTGATCAAGGCGGCGCAGGACGTTCAGGCCGACTTCAGGGCCGAAGCCGCCGCCCTTTAGCAATGCATGAAGGCGTTCGTGAAGACGCGGGCCACCGTTCGGGTATGTATCTTGCTTCTTGCTTTTGATTTTTGGGATCTTCGGCGGGGGCGCGCCAGCGCACCCGCTAGGTGTAGTCCCTGAGTTCCGGTCCGACTGCTGAGCAGTCGGGCAGGAACTTCTCAGTGGGCTCTGAGCTCTGACTCCCCTTTCTTTTTGTTGCTTCGTTACAGGACTACCACAACGTCCATGCAGCCACCTTCAACGCCCAGATCAGGGAGCTGGACAAGCGGACCGCGGACCTGGTTGAGAGCCAGAGTGAGCACTCCATCCTCTTTCTTCTCGCGGGGGCGCGGCAGCACACCCGCTAGGTGTAGTCCCCGAGATGCGGACCGAATGCTGAGCAGTCAGGCCGGATCTTCCGGCAACCACCTTTTCTTGCTTCTTTGTTGAATAGTTCAATCCATCGCGGGGGCGCGTCAGCGCACCCGCGGGGTGTAGCCCCGAGATTCGGGTCGACTGCTGAGCAGTCGGGCTGGATCTTTCCAGCGTTTGCTTTGTCTTTGTTGATCATTGATAGTTTTTTCTTCTTTGCCTTCGTAGGTGCCAATGCCACCCTGCAGCAGCGACTTGGCGAGGCTCAAACCGCGCTGCGCGCCAAGGAGGCGGCGTGCCTCAAGGCGGAGCAGGAGCGTGACCGCCTGGCCAAGCAGCTAGCTGACCAGGCGGACGCCCATAAGGCGGAGCTGCAGAAGCTCAAGGACGCAGAGGAGGCCCTCCAGGCCGAGTTCGAGAGTCAGCGCTCGAACTGGGTTGACACGCAGAAAGCCCTGGAAGCCGGCTACGTCGAGATCGAGGATCTGCTCGACAGTACATTGCTCTTTCCTCGTTCTGCCTGCCGACTTATCCCGCGTGCCTGCCTCTGCCTTCTCATTTCTTTCTTCTTTTCCTGAGTAGAGTATTTCCCCAACTACTCCGTCGCAGCCAGCCAGGCCGTCGCGGCCCACCGCGATGAGCGGAGGCAAGCTGGCATGACGGTTGCGCCGAACGCCCCTCGAATTCTTGCCGAGGAGATGGTCGCCATCGAGGCTCGTCTCCAGCCGGCGCATCGGGCTCTTCGCCGTCTTCAGCGTGCTGGAGCTCAAGTGGTTGCCGCCCTTGGGCCGGGCACTCCTATTCTACGCATCGCCAGCTGGACCTCCGACTGGTTGGAGGTGGCCATCGGCCGCATCGAGGCGTGGAAGGGCTCCTCCGCTCGGGCAGGTGCGCGCCGAGCTTTGGAGTTTGTCACCACCCTTCGAGCCGAAGCCGGCACGGAGCTGGAGGCGGTGGCGCCTCAGCTTCGTCATCGCACCGCGGCGATCGCTGAGTATACAGACACCAGCGTCTTCCTCCCTGAGCATGACGAAGCGGGTGCCGAAGTGCCGCCCAACTGGTTCGGGCTGAACCCATAAGGCGGCGAAGACTCGGTGGAGGAGATCGCCTCCAGCGATGAAGGCGAAGAGGAGGAGGATGAGGACGAGGGCGGCTGCTACCTCTTGAGCACTGCGTTGGTTTTCCCTTGAAGAGGAAAGAGTGATGCTGCAAAGTAGCGTAAGTATTTTCTTCAGTTTTGAGAACCAAGGTATCAATCCAGTAGGAGTCCACGCTCAAGTCCCACGAACCTACACAAACAAATAAGAACCTTGCAACCAACGCGATAAAGGGGTTGTCAATCCCTTCACGGCCACTTGCAAAAGTGAGATTTGATAGAGATGATAAGATAATATTTTTGGTATTTCTATGATAAAGACTGAAAGTAAAGACTGCAAATAAAGTAGATCGGAAACTTATATGATAGAAAATAGACCCGGGGGCCATAGGTTCACTAGTGGCTTCTCTCAAGATAGCGTAAGTATTACGGTGGGTGAACAAATTACTGTCGAGCAATTGATAGAATTGAGCATAGTTATGAGAATATCTAGGTATGATCATGTATATAGGCATCACGTCCGTGACAAGTAGACCGACTCCTGCCTGCATCTACTACTATTACTCCACACATCGACCGCTATCCAGCATGCATCTAGAGTATTAAGTTCATAAGAACAGAGTAACACATTAGGTAAGATGACATGATGTAGAGGGATAAACTCATGCAATATGATATAAACCCCATCTTTTTATCCTCGATGGCAACAATACAATACGTGTGGTTTCCCCTACTGTCACTAGGATCGAGCACCGCAAGATTGAACCCAAAGCTAAGCACTTCTCCTATTGCAAGAAAGATCAATCTAGTAGGCCAAACCAAACTGATAATTCGAAGAGACTTGCAAAGATAACCAATCATACATAAAAGAATTCATAGGAGATTCAAATATTGTTCATAGATAATCTTGATCATAAACCCACAATTCATCGGATCTTGACAAACACACCGCAAAAGAAGATTACATCGAATAGATCTCCAAGAGAAACAAGGAGAACTTTGTATTGAGATCCAAAGAGAGAGAAGAAGCCATCTAGCTAATAACTATGGACCCGAAGGCCTGAGGTAAACTACTCACACATCATCGGAGAGGCTATGGTGTTGATGTAGAAGCCCTCCGTGGTCGATGCCCCCTCCGGCGGAGCGCCGGAAAAGGCCCCAAGATGTGATCTCACGGGTACAGAAGGTTGCGGTAGTGGAAATAGGGTTTTGGCTCCGTCTCTAATGTTTTCGGGGTACATAAGTATATATAGGAGGAAGAAGTAGGTCGGTGGAGCAATGAGGGGCCCACGAGGGTGGAGGGTGCGCCCCCCTGCCTCGTGGCTTCCTCGTTGGTTGCTTGACGTCAACTCCAAGTTCTCTGGATCACGTTTGTTCCGAAAATCACGTTCCCGAAGGTTTCATTCCGTTTGGACTCCGTTTGATATTCTTTTTCTTCGAAACACCGAAATAGGCAAAAAAACAGCCATCTGGGCTGGGCCTCCGGTTAATAGGTTAGTCCGAAAAATAATATAAAAGTGTATAATAAAGCCCATTAAACATCCAAAACAGAATATATAATAGCATGGAATAATTAAAAATTATAGATACGTTGGAGACGTATCAAGCATCCCAAGCTTAATTCCTGCTCGTCCTCGAGTAGGTAAATGATAAAAACAGAATTTTTGATGTGGAATGCTACTTAGCATAATTCTCAATGTAATTCTCTTAATTGTGGCATGAATATTCAGATCCAAAAGATTCAAGGTAAAAGTTTAATATTGACATAAAAGTAATAATACTTCAAGCATACTAACTAAGCAATTGTGTCTTCTCAAAATAACATGGCCAAAGAAAGTTCATCCCTACAAAATCATATAGTTTGGCTATGTTTCCATCTTCGTCACACAAAATATCCCAATCATGCACAACCTCGGTTTCAGCCAAGCAATTGTTTCATACTTTAGTATTCTCAAACTTTTTCAACTTTCACGCAATACATGAGCGTGAGCCATGGACATAGCACTATGGGTGGAATAGAATATAATGATGGGGGTTATGTGGAGAAGACAAAAAAGGAGAAAGTCTCACATTTACGCGGCTAATCAACGGGCTATGGAGATGCCCATCAATTGATGTCAATGCAAGGAGTAGGGATTGCCATGCAACGGATGCAGTAGAGCTATAAATGTATGAAAGCTCAACAAAAGAAACTAAGTGGGTGTGCATCCAACTTGCTTGCTCACGAAGACCTAGGGCATTTGAGGAAGCCCATTGTTGGAATATACAAGCCAAGTTCTATAATGAAAAATTCCCACTAGTATATGAAAGCGACAAAACAAGAGACTCTCTATCATAAAGATCATGGTGCTACTTTGAAGCACAAGTATGAAAAAAGGATAGTAACATTGCCCCTTTTTTCATTTTTTTTTATTTTTCTCTTTTTTTGGGACAATGCTCTATGAATGATGATCATCACACTTCTATTTATTTACAACTCAATGATTACAACTCGATACTAGAACAAGGTATGACTCTATGAATGCCTCCGGCGGTGTACCAGGATGGGAATGAATCAAGAGTGACATGTATGAAATAATATGCATGGTGGCTTTGCCACAAATACGATGTCAACTACATGATCATGCAAGGCAATATGACAATGATGAAGTGTGTCATGATAAATGGAACGGTGGAAAGTTGCATGGCAATATATCTCGGAATGGCTATGGAAATGCCATAATAGGTAGGTATGGTGGCAGTTTTGGGGAAGATATAAGGAGGTTTATGTGTGATAGAGTGTATCGTATCACGGGGTTTGGATGCACCGGCGAATTTTGCACCAACTCTCAAGGTGAGAAAGGGCAATGCACGGTACCGAAGAGGCTAGCAATGATGGAAAGGTGAGAGTGCGTATAATCCATGGACTCAACATTAGTCATAAAGAACTCACATACTTATTGAAAAAATCTACAAGTCATCAAAAACCAAGAACTACGCGATGCTCCTAGGGGGGAGGTTGGTAGGAGTTAACCATCGCGCGCCCCCGACCTCCACACAAAGGATGGCACTCAAAGAACACTTCATGTTTCAAATTTGTCACACAACGGTTACCATACGTGCATGCTACGGGACTTGCAAACTTCAACACAAGTATTTCTCAAATTCACAACTACTCAACTAGCACAACTTTAATATCATCACCTCCATATCTCAAAACAATCATCAAGCATCAAACTTCTCTTAGTATTCAACGCACTCATAAGAAAGTTTTTACTAATCTTGGATGCCTATCATATTAGGATCAATTTCACAATTTAAGCAAATTACCATGCTGTTTTGTAGGACTCTCAAAATGATATAAGTGAAGCATGAGAGAACAATAATTTCTATAAAACAAAACCATCACCGTGCTCTAAAAGATATAAGTGAAGCACTAGAGCAAAAACTATATAGCTCAAAAGATATACGTGAAGCACATAGAGTATTCTAACAATTTCCGAATCATGTGTGTCTCTCTCAAAAGGTGTGTACAGCAAGGATGATTGTGGTAAAATAATAAGCAAAGACTCAAATCATACAAGACGTTCCAAGCAAAGCACATATCATGTGGTGAATAAAAATATAGCTCCAAGTAAAGTTACCGATAGACGAAGACGAAAGAGGGGATGCCTTCCGGGGCATCCCCAAGCCTAGGCTTTTGGTTGTCCTTGAATTTTACCTTGGGGTGCCTTGGGAATCCCCAAGCTTAGGCTCTTGCTAATACTTGTTCCATAATCCATCAAATCTTTACCCAAAACTAGAAAACTTCACAACACAAAACTCGACAGAAAATCTCATGAGCTCCGTTAGCAAAAGAAAACAAAACACCACTTCAAGGTACTGTAATGAACTCATTATTTATTTATGTTGGTGTTAGACCTACTGTATTCCAACTTTTCTATGGTTTATAAACTCTTTTACTAGCCATAGAATCATCAAAATAAGCAAACAACACACGAAAACAGAATCTGTCAAAAACAGAACAGTCTGCAGTAATCTGTATCTAACGCAAACTTCTGGAACCTAAAAAATTCTGATAAATTAGGAAGTCCTAGATAATTCATTTATTAATCTTATGCAAAAAGAATCAATTGAAAAGCACGATTCTGTGATTTATGAAAACTAATCTCGTGCGCGCAAAAGTTTCTGTTTTTCAGCAGGATCAAAATAACTAACACCGTACGTTATCCTAAAGGTTCTACTTGGCACAAACACTAATTAAAACATAAAAACACATCTAACCAGAGGCTAGATCAAAGATTTATTACTAAACAGAACCAAAAAGCAAGAAACTAAAATAAAATTGGGTTGCCTCCCAACAAGCGCTATCGTTTAACGCCCCTAGCTAGGCATAAAAGCAAGGATAGATCTAGGTATTGCCATAATAATGGTAAGGCAAATCGCGAAAACTCATCTCATATTCCCTATGTTCAGCAGCAAGTTTTCTTTGTGGCAAGCAAAATTAATCAAAGGGACTAAATTTAATGGGACAAAAGTCCCCAAGATCAAGCTCGGGAGGTATGGGTTCCTCCTTTGGCCCCTTGTATTGCACAACCAATTCATCATTATAAGTATTCTTTTGGCAATAAGTCATGAGCATTTGTTCAAGATAAAAACCTAACCCATTGTTCTGAATGGCAAAATCATCATTAAGTTCAGAAATTCTATCAACTAGAACATCGGTAGGAACCTTCTTTCTAAGGTTTTCATAGTAAGCATCATGATCTAAAGATCGTAAACGCATTAAGTCTTCTTGATTGAAAAGGATAGCTTCTATGGGAGGACGACCAGCGTCCACCCTATAATGCGCAAAAATTTCATTGGCTTCTTTCATTATAAATCTAAACTCATGTGCCAAAAAGATAGTAGCTGCTCGCTTAACAGAAGAATGCTCGATATTAGAAAACTCTAGAAAAATTCTTTGTATGCAAGGATGCATATGAATAAATTGTCTTTCAAGTTCAACTATGAGCAAGGATATAGCATCCGCAAGACTACTAGTTCTATGAAGAATACACCCACCCATAGAGGGTAAGGTACCGGCACAAGTAAAGAAATCTTGAAGAACTCCTTTCCCGATAATATTAAAGCTACCGATCCGAAACTTTTTAGTGTGTAAAATAGTAGGATCTTCAAGAGGATCAACAAAAACATCAAAGTTTTCCATACTATTATCCTTATCAACGACAACCTACCCAGTTTCAGACATGACGGCAGTACAGGAAACAAACAGGGAGCAAGCGGAAAATAGGGCTAACGGAAAAAACAAGGCGAATAAAACGGCAAGGGTGAAGTGGGGGAGAGGAAAATGAGAGGCAAATGGCAAATAATGTAATGCGAGGGATAAGAGTTTGTGATGGGTACTTGGTATGTCTTGACTTGTGCGTAGACTCCCCGGCAACGGCGCCAGAAATCCTTCTTGCTACCTCTTGAGCACTGCGTTGGTTTTCCCTTGAAGAGGAAAGGGTGATGCAGCAAAGTAACGTAAGTATTTCCCTCAGTTTTGAGAACCAAGGTATCAATCCAGTAGGAGACCACACTCAAGTCCCACGAACCTACACAAACAAATAAGAACCTTGCAACCAACGCGATAAAGGGGTTGTCAATCCCTTCACGGTCACTTGCAAAAGTGAGATCTGATAGAGATGATAAGATAATATTTTTGGTATTTTTATGATAAAGACTGAAAGTAAAGATTGCAAATAAAGTAGATCGGAAACTTATATGATAGAAAATAGACCTGGGGGCCATAGGTTTAACTAGTGGCTTCTCTCAAGATAGGATAAGTATTACGGTGGGTGAACAAATTACTGTCGAGAAATTGATAGAATTGAGCATAGTTATGAGAATACCTAGGTATGTTCATGTATATAGGCATCACGTCCGTGACAAGTAGACCGACTCCTGCCTGCATCTACTACTATTACTCCACACATCGACCGCTATCCAGCATGCATCTAGAGTATTAAGTTCATAAGAATAGAGTAACGCATTAGGTAAGATGACATGATGTAGAGGGATAAACTCATGCAATATGATATAAACCCCATCTTTTTATCCTCGATGGCAACAATACAATACGTGTCGTTTCCCCTACTGTCACTGGGATCGAGCACCGCAAGATTGAACCCAAAGCTAAGCACTTCTCCTATTGCAAGAAAGATCAATCTAGTAGGCCAAACCAAACTGATAATTCGAAGAGACTTGCAAAGATAACCAATCATACATAAAAGAATTCAGATGAGATTCAAATATTGTTCATAGATAATCTTGATCATAAACCCACAATTCATCGGATCTCGATAAACACACCGCAAAAGAAGATTACATTGAATAGATCTCCAAGAGAAACAAGGAGAACTTTGTATTGAGATCCAAAGAGAGAGAAGAAGCCATCTAGCTAATAACTATGGACCCAAAGGTCTGAGGTAAACTACTCACACATCATCGGAGAGGCTATGGTGTTGATGTAGAAGCCCTCCATGGTCGATGCCCCCTCCGGCGGAGCGCCAGAAAAGGCCCCAAGATGGGATCTCACAGGTACAGAAGGTTGCGGCGGTGGAAATAGAGTTTTGGCTCCGTCTCTGATGTTTTCGGGGTACGTAAGTATATATAGGAGGAAGAAGTAGGTCGGTGGAGCAACGAGGCGCCCACGAGGGTGGATGGCGCGCCCACCCCTGCCTTGTGGCCTCCTTGTTGGTTGCTTGACGTCAACTCCAAGTTCTCTGGATCGCGTTTGTTCCGAAAATCACGTTCCCGAAGGTTTCATTCCGTTTGGACTCCGTTTGATATTCTTTTTCTTCGAAACACTGAAATAGGCAAAAAAACAGCAATATGGGCTGGGCCTCCGGTTAATAGGTTAGTCCCAAAAATAATATAAAAGTGTATAATAAATCCCATTAAACATCCAAAACAGAATATATAATAGCATGGAACAATCAAAAATTATAGATACGTTGGAGACGTATCTGCGGCGAAGGCGACGCGCCGGGTGGTGAAGATGACGGCCGGCCTCAGCCCGACCAGGTCTCGACCAACGGGCGAGATGTCGGTGAGCCGATTGCTGCCGGTGCTGACCAGACCGAGACCCACCAAGCGGCCGCTCCACCACTAGAAGCCTCTACCTCCGCCGGCCTCTCCGATCCGGCTGCTGCTCCTTTGGCCTAGGTGGCCAAGTTGTCTGTCTTTTCCCTGTTTTGTAATTCTCGAACAAAATTTGTTAAGTTCCCGCAATTCCACCCGCTGGGGGTGTATTCAAACTCCGTTGAATGCTGGCTAAGGGCCTTTTGCTGTAAAAAGTAATCTTTTGCCGATTTCTGACTTGTCTTGCTTTTCTACTTCTTTAGCTTTTTTCCTTTGCCGTCTTCCCTTGGCTGCCGTCTTGCCAGTCGGACAGCTGCTCTGCGGTCTGTGACTGGATCAAGTACTTGGCCGTTTGGGAAGAACAAGTACTTCAGCCATTCGGTAGAATGTAGCAATTTAAGTTAGAAATCGGCCGGCCGGCTGCCCAGCAGCCGGTCGGCTAGGGAGGAGCCGACTCGGCCTATGCAAAATGTTTTAGTCTTTAGCCATTTTTCGTGTGGCAACCGTTTCCTGCCTTCATCTCTTGCCGGTCGGACAACCGCTCTGTGAGCTGCGGCTTGTGGCAAGAGAGGGCTTAGGTGCCGGCACACTACTTGTCCGACTGCATGTAACATTGGCATAGTACAAGGCGGCAAGCTCCCGGGCCGACTGGTCGAACCCGGTGCAAGGCAGACTAGTGAAATAACACATTCATAGGCATAGAACTTATCATATAGATAAAGGGGGGTAGCCCTCGAGTGCTCCTCGAGGGCCCCGATGTCTTAGTGCTTTAATACAAAAGGCAGCGTGATACATACTGAATCAACTGTAAAATCTTCAGAGGAGGTTTGCATTCCACGGGCGCTCCGATTCCTTGCCCGAGTCGTCTCTCTTGCGAGCTCTGGGCTTCTGGGCGTCGATGAGGTAGTAGGAGTTGTTCCCCAATGCCTTGCTGATGATAAAGGGGCCTTCCCAAGGGGCCGAGAGCTTGTGCTGGCCGGCTGTTCGCTGGATCAGCCGGAGCACAAGGTCTCCCTGCTGGAAGGATCTTGGCTTGACCTTCCGATTGTGGTCGCGGTGCAGACTCTGCTGGTAGATGGCAGACCGGCTGAGTGCTAATAGCCGGCCCTCCTCCAACAGATCGACGTCATCTTCTCGCACCTCCTTCGCTTCCGCCTCAGTGTGCGTGGTGACGCGAGGTGAGTCAAACTCAATGTCAGTTGGGATGACGGCCTCGGCACCGTACACAAGGAAGAATGGAGTGAAGCCGGTTGATTTGTTTGGAGTGGTGCGGAGGCTCCAAAGGACGGACGGCAGCTCATCGATCCAGCAGCCGGCCGACCGCTCCAAAGGCTCGATCAGTCGGGGCTTGATGCCGGAGAGGATGAGGCCGTTTGCTCGCTCAACTTGGCCATTTGACTGCGGATGGGCAATGGACGCTAGGTCCAATCGGATGCCCTGCGTCACGCAGAAACGGGCCAAGGCTCCTTTGGCAAAATTTGTGCCATTATTAGTGATGATGCTGTGCGGTACTCCGTACCGAGTGGTGATGTCTGCAATGAAAGTCACGGCAGTCGGCCCATTCAACTTCTTGATTGGTTTTGCTTCAATCCACTTGGTGAACTTGTCCAGTGCGACAAGCAGATGGGTCATGCCGCCGCATGCTGTCTTGAATGGTCCCACCATATCCAAGCCCCAGACGGCAAAGGGCCATGCTAGGGGAATGGTCTTGAGTGCAGAAGCCGGTAGATGTTGCTTCGAGCTGAACTTCTGACACCCTTTGCAATGCTTGACTAGATCCTTGGCATCCTCCAAGGTAGTCGGCCAGAAGAAACCGTGGTGGAAAGCTTTGGCCACGAGTGATCTGGAAGCTGCGTGGTGGCCACACTCGCCTTGGTGGATATCTCTGAGGATTGCTTGGCCCTTCTCTGCTTCTACGCAGCGCTGGAAAACTCCAGTCACGCTGCGCCTGACGAGCTCTCTGTTCACTATCGTGTAGGTTCCTGCTCGACGCTGTACTTGCCGGCCCGAGATCTCATCAGCCGGAAGCTCTCTATTCCCCAGAAACTTGAGGATGAGCTCTGCCCATGATGGTACTTGAATCTCTTCTATTGTCACTACAGCCACTTGCACGAGGGCGGTTGGGCCGGGAGGCGGCGGGTCGGCGTTGATTGCCGCTTGCTGCGTGGCTGAAGTCCCGGGGCTGACTGCTGCAGCCCCTGGGCCAGGTGCGACTGCTGCAGTCCCCGAACCGCTTGGTGAAGTCCCCGAGCCGCTTGGTTAAGTCCCCGGGTCGACTGGTGCAGCCCCCGGGCCGGGTTGCGAAGTCCCCGGGACGGGTGCGACTGCCACAGTCCCCGTGCCGCCTGCTGAGGTCCGCGAGCCGGCTGCTGCAGCCCTAGAGTCGGATCCGACTGCTTCAGGAGGAGCCAGCACAAATATGGACTCAGATTCTGGGGAAGGCTTGATCGACGGCTTGAGGAGGCGCTGAAGGGAGACACCGGCTGGTATTGCTTGCCGGGTGGAGCTGATTCGTGCCAAGGCATCTGCTTGCTCATTGTCGGCTCTTGGCACGTGAAGGAATTTGCACCCCTCGAAGTATCCATGGATTTGCTGGACGAGGAAGCGGTAGCTTGCCATATTTGCATCCTTGGCGTCCCAGTCACCAGAAGACTGCTGGACCACCAAGTCGGAGTCGCCGTAGCACAGGATCCGGCGAATGCCGATCGCTTTGGCCAATCGGAGGCCGTGTATTAGTGCTTCGTACTCGGCCACATTGTTGGAGGCGGCAAAGTGGATTTGCAATGTGTATTTGAGCTTGTCGCCTTTGGGAGAGGTGAGGACGATGCCGGCTCCCAAACCGGTGCGCATCTTCGAACCATCAAAGTGCATCCGCCAATGGGTGGAGTTCGGCGCTGGTGGCAGGTACTGGGTCTCGGCCCAATCGACAAGGAAGTCGGCCAGTGCTTGGGACTTGATGGCAGTGCGGGGCTGGTAGAAGATGGTGTAGGGGGCCAACTCGATGGCCCATTTTGCCACTCGGCCAGATGCATCTCTGTTGCCAATGATCTCAGCGAGTGGGGCAGTGCAGACAACCGTGATCGGGTGCTCTTCAAAGTATGGCTTCAGCTTCTTGGCGGCAAAATGCATGCCGTAGCACATCTTCTGATAGTGAGGGTAGTTCTGCTTAGAAGTTAACAGCACCTCGCTCAAATAGTACACCGGCCTCTGGACCGGCTGTGCCTTGTCGTCCTCCGGGCGCTCCACCATTATGACTGTGCTGATCACCCGGCTGGTGGCAGCGGTGTAGAGGTACATGAGCTCTTTAGCAGTCGGAGCCGCCAGGACAGGCGGCGTGGTCAACATCTTTTTCAGCTAGAGAAAAGCTTCGTCCGCCTTGTCGTTCCACTCGAAATGAGTGGTTTTCTTCATGAGCTGGTACAGGGGAAGAGCCTTCTCGCCCAGCCGACTGATGAACCGGCTGATGGATGCCAAGCAGCCGATGAACTTCTGGACGTCTCGCAGTCGGGTAGGCTTCTCCATCCTCTCGATGGCTTTGATCTTCACCGGGTTGCATTCAATGCCGCGTTCTGAGACCAGGAAGCCAAGGAGCTGGCCGGCTGGTACTCCGAACACACACTTTTCTGGGTTGAGCTTGATTTGAAATCGGTGCAGATTTTCAAAGGTTTCCTTGAGATCTTCGAGGAGTGTGTTGCGCTTCTCCGTCTTCACCACAATATCGTCTATGTAGACGTGGGCATTTCCGCCGAGTTGCTTGAGGAGGCATTTCTGCATGCAACGCTGAAGCATGGCACCGGCATTTCTCAGGCCGGATGTCATGGTCAGGTAGCAGAAGGCTCCGAATGGTGTGATGAAGGCGGTCTTCAGGCGGTCTGCCGGGTTCAACTTGATTTGGTGGTATCATGAGTAGGCATCCAAAAAACTCAACAGCTCGCATCCGGCTGTGGAGTCTATGACTTGGTCAATCCTTGGCAAAGCAAATGGATCTTTCGGGCAGGCCTTGTTGAGGCTGGTGTAATCAATGCACATACGCCACTTGTTATTCTTCTTTAGTACAAGGACTGGGTTGGCAAGCCATTCCGGGAAGAAAACTTCCATGATGAAGCCGGCTGCCAACAGACGAGTGATCTCTTCTTCGACGATTCTTCTCTTCTCCTCCGACAGTCGACGGAGGGGTTGCTTGACTGGCTTAGCATCTTCTCTGACATGTAGCTTGTGCTCGGCGAAATCCGTCGGAACAACCGGCATGTCCTTGGGGGACCATGCGAAAATGTCCTGATTCTCACGGAGGAAATCGACAAGCTAGCTTTCCTATTTGCTGTCAAGGTTTGCACCTATGACAGCGTACCTCTCCAGGTGCTCTAGGTCCAACGGTATCTTCTTTGTCTCCTTGGTCGGCTTGAAGGATCCTTCGACTTCCGACTCCTTGGGATCGGGGGACATGTCCGGCTGCTTGCCGGCCATGGCCACAACCCGGTCAAGGAGCCGCTTCTCGGCAGTGATCACAAGGGACTCGGCCAGCCGGCTGCTAGCGGTTGCACAGTCGAATGACTTCTTGTAATCTCCGGAGATGGTAATGACTCCCTTGGCGCTTGGCATCTTCATCTTGAGGTAGGCATAGTGTGGCACCGCCATGAACTTGGCTAAGGCAGGTCGGCCAAGCAGTGCGTGTTACGGGCTTTCCAGGTCAACTACCTCAAACCATATGGGCTCTCGGCGGAAATGATCTTTGTCTCCGAAGAGGACATCTATCTTGATCTTGCCGATTGGTGAGTGAGAAAGGCCAGGAACTATGCCATGGAAGACAGTCCGACTGGGCAGGAGGTGCTTGGGTTTGATCTTCAATTTCTCCATGGTGTCACGGTATAGGATGTTGATGCTGCTGCCGCCATCTATCAGGATTCGGGAGAAACGAGCAGCTCGCCTCTCCGTAGCAAAGGTTGTGTCCAACACCAAAGCGTAAGAACCCGGAGAAGGCATTACTTCCGGGTGGTCAGCTCGGCTCCAACTGATTGGCTTCTCTGACCAGTGCATGAACTCTGGGGCTTCAATGGCTACGGCATTCACCTCTCGGGACTGTTGGCGCCGGCTACGCCTATCATCGGCCATACTGGTGAAAACAACATATGCTCCGTGCTCTTCAAGGAATTCATCTTGAATGGCAGCGACTGCTGGCC
Source organism: Aegilops tauschii subsp. strangulata (assembly GCF_002575655.3). Classification (NCBI taxonomy): domain Eukaryota; kingdom Viridiplantae; phylum Streptophyta; class Magnoliopsida; order Poales; family Poaceae; genus Aegilops; species Aegilops tauschii. The sequence goes on from NC_053035.3 coordinate 328,237,917, forward strand.
AGTAGGCGGTGGAGGTAGCAGTCCTTCGCCCTTGGAGATTCGCGTGAGCCAGTGACACTTCCGAGTGGTGTGATTGGACGGCTTCGCGCCGCTATGGAACTTACAGGGAGCATCGAGGGTTTGCTCATAGGAGAAGGCGGGCAGCCAATTCAGCTTGCCGCCTCTCTGACGCTAGGTCTGGGGCTGCCCTTCTGGCTGCTGATCTTCAACTGTTGCCAGTTGCCGGCTGGTGGGAGCCGGCATCGGGGCTTTTCGCTTGTTGTCGTTCTGCTGCTGGCGTCGACTGGAGTCGCCAGCCGGGGTCCGAGGAGCCTGAGGAGCCACTTTGCCGGATGCATCAACTTGAATCTCCACCTTCATGGAGGAGTCGGCCCTGGCATACTTGTCCGCTATGATCAGCAACTCGTCGAGGGTGGCCGGCTCGTCGCAGAGAAGCTTGTGCTTGAGCAGAGTGCCTTCTCTGTACCAGAATGTGAAGTACTCAATAGCCTGCACCTCGTGCACGCCTTCGCAAGAGTTGCGCAGCTCGGCCCAGCGCGTGAGGTAGTCGTGAGTCGACTCGTTGGGGCCTTGGACGCACAAGGAGAGCCGGCGAGGCTTGGGCGGCCGCTTGTACGTGCTGGTGAAGTTGCGGACAAAGGCTTCAGTGAAATCTACCCAGCTGTTGATGCTGCAGGGCTTCAGGCTGTTCAGCCATGTCCGGGCGGTGCCCTGGAGCATGAGCGGAACATACTTCACGGCGACATGCTTGTTGCCGTTTGCTATGCTGACGGCTGTGGAGTAGTCGACCAGCCAGTCCTCCGGCTTCATGGAGCCGGTATACTTGGACGTATCTCTTGGGAGTGTGAACCCTTTGGGGAAGGGCTCGTCGCGGATGCGGGGGCCAAAACAAGGCGGGCCCAGCGCATCTTCTTCTAGCGCCAGGGATCGGTTGAGGCGATCGATCCGGTGGCGGGCATCACTTTCTCCGATTCCTTCTCGGGGGCCGAGGCGGTCGCCGAGTGTCGGATGATCAACAGGCGGCGGGGAGACGCGTCTTTCTCTGCGCGGGGGAGGCTGGTAGTCGCCTGGTCGTTCCATCGCTCGTGGGCGGCTGTCTTGGTCGCGCTCGATGGTGATGTGCGTCCGGCTGTGGCTCGCAGCCAACTCCTTGTCTCGCCGTCCGCGGGCGCCACCAGTCGGCGCCTGGGACGTCGCGCCATGCTCCCGGCGGGGAGGCGGGTCGTTGTTCCGCCGGTTGGGCTCCTCGACGCGGCAGCCGGCTTCTTGCTGCTCAGCAGCCGCGTCAATGAGTCGCTGGATGCGCTCCGTCATATGGCGACGCTCATCGACCTCGAGGTTGTCCAGCTCGTCTGCTGCCACCTGGGCAGCTCATATGTTATCCTTGGGCGTGGCGTAGACGGGGCGATCTGCCCCGAACGTGCTGGCAATGGCCGCGCCATGCTGGCGGACCACACCGATGTGGCTGGGCCCGCCAGGAGCCGGCGTTCCGCCAACGGCGCGGTTCATCTCGTGCTGGTAAGCCTCCGAAAGGCGTCTCATGCTGGCTAGCTTCTTGGCGCTTTCGACGAGCTGGACGCTGCGTGCTTCCAGCGTCTCGGCGTCGGCGTCTTCTGCGATGGGTGCAGACAGGTCTTGCAGCGATGACTCGAGCGGGTCTCGGGCACCATCACTGGAAACTCCATCATGGCTGATGACGAGCACCTCCGTGACGGTGCTGCTGCCACTGTCGGCACGGGGGAGGGGATCATCAACGACCACCATGTTGGTGGGAAATGCGTCGAGCGACGCTGTGTAGGAGTCGACGAGCATCGGGTCGGTGGAGCCAACCGACTCCAAGTCGACGGCCGACTCGTTGGTGACGTGGAGCTGGTCGAGGAGGCTGAAGAGGCGGCTCTCGGGGCCGTTAGTGCCTGCGTCGGACGCAGGCTCATCGGAGAGGCAGATCTAGCCAACAAGGTCGGCGAGGCAGCTTGCCGCGCAGGCGACCTCCGCGCCAAGCAACGCGTTGGCGCAAACACCATCTAGCGTGCCTGGCTGGCTGCGCTCGCCAGGGAGGAAGAGGGTTCCCGTCCAGAACAGATCTCCGGACGACGGTGCACCTAGCCGCACGGTGGGCGCCAAATGTCGGCGGTTTGGTGCGACATATGCCAAAGGATGGCTTATCATGATGGGGACTAGTAAGACGTCGCCGGTGCCAGGAAACGGGATGAGGCGAAGACATGCACGCCAGCGAATCTTACCTAGGTTCGGGGCTCTCCATGGAGATAACACCCCTAGTCCTGCTCTACGGGGTCTCCGCATGATCACTCAAGCAACAATGGTGGCTACAAGCTTGCTCCTTGAGCTGTTTCTCTAGAGGGGGAAGGAGAGCAAGTCTAGCCTTAGCTTCCTCTCTCTATATAGGTGTGTGGATGAACAAGAGGCTGAACCCTTTGCATGGGTGCCCTGGGGGGTTTATATAGGCCTACCCCCCAGGGGTACAATAGTAATCCGGCCGGGTGTTGCCCAAACCGTCAGTATCTCTGGTCGCTGGCTTCTCCGCTGGCCGGTGGGGCCCGCCGCCTGGTGGGTCCCGCCGTCTGTCCAGTACTTGGCCGACATGCCGTACCCGCCGCTTGCGGGTCCTGCCGGCTGCCCGATACTGTAGCGATGCGTCTAATGATGCGTGCTTTGTCGGGCGAGGCGTGGCTACAGTGCCGCCGCCTAGCGGGCGTTCACTGTAGCCATTCCTCGTCTTATCTGGTTAATGGTGCACCAGTCCCCAAGAGGGGGAGGGCCGCCTGGTCATCTGCCAGCTTCTACTGAGCTGACTGGCCAGGGACGGCCGCCTTCCGGTCTTCTCGTTGTCAAGTGGGGCCCGCCGCCTGCGGGCCGTACCGATAGCCCGTCGTGGGGGCACAGCCCCCTCTGATAGGGGTGACATCGGGGTCAGCGTGGCAACAGTGCTGCACCGAAAGGAGGAGCCCGCTTGGTACGGCGCACTGTGGCCTTGCTATGCCCTAGGCTAGGGGCGGCGTGGCGTGCTGTAGCCACGGCCCGTCTCGTCGTATTTATGAGGGTGCAGACTCTGAGAGTGCTTGGGGCCGCCTGCTGGGAGCCGGCCTCTCCAGAGGCCGCCTGCCAGGAGTCGGCTTGTCTTGAGGCTACCTTCTCGCACTACAAAAAAAGACACATCCATGACATTTTGGGCCGAACGAACATTTTTTCTGTCATACATATGACACTTCTATGACGATAATTGTGACAAAACCCGGTATCATCATAGATGTGGTGGGCTCCTACTTCTATGACAAAAAATCATGACAGAAAGTGGGCTTTTCGTCCTGGGCGAGCCGGAGACGCAGCTGCATGACATTCTTTGGGCTGTCCATGACGGAAAAACCATGGTCGAAGCGAGGGGGAGGAAAATTTTGGGGAGTTCCCGGTTACGGTGGGAGGTCGGGGGCCGAGCGATGCGCGTTTCTCTCATACACGTACGCGCGTGTGTGCGAGGCGTTGGCTCTAAGTGAACCCGAGCGAGGCGTTGGGCTCTAACTGAACCCGAGCGATTGCACTGCAGGCTACGCGTTACTGAACCCGAGCGATCGATCGATGGCTGTTAACTGAACCCGATCGACCGATTCCTTCACTACTGCTGCTAACTGAAGCCGATCGATTGGATGAACAGTGAGCGTTGCGGGGGGGGGGGTTGGATGAACAGTGAGCGGTGGCGTTGCCTCTGGATGAACAGGACCCCGTGGTGTGGAGGGCTGGATGAACAGTAGACGGTGGAGGGGTGCCCGTGGAGGGGTGGTTGAACAGGACCCCGTGGTGTGGAGGGTTGGATGAACAGTAGACGGTGGAGGGGTGCCCGTGGAGGGGTGGTTGAACAGTAGCCGGTGGAGTAGCGCGCGGTGGAGGCTGGATGAACAGGAGCCCGTGGAGGCTGAAGGAGGTCGACGGTAGCCCGTGGAGGCTGGAGGAGGTCGACGGTGGAGATGAACAGTATCCCGTGGAGTCCCGTTTTGCGGTACGCCACACCCCTCCCGATGAACAGGACCCCCGTTTCGACCGTAGAGGTCCGTTTCGTCCATTTTGCGGTACGCCACACCCCTCCGATCAACAGGACCCCCGTTTCGACCGTAGGAGGTCCGTTTCGTCCATTTTGCGGTATGCCACACCCCTCCCGATCAACAGGACCCCCGTTTCGACCGTAGGAGGTCCGTTTCGTCGTTTTGCGGTACGCCACACCCCTCCCGATCAACAGGACCCCCGTTTCGACCGTAGGAGGTCCGTTTCCTCCGTTTTGCGGTACGCCACACCCCTCCCAATCAACAGGACCCCCGTTTCGACCGTAGGAAGTCCGTTTCCTCCGTTTTGCGGTACGCCACACTCCTCCCGATCAACAAGACCGCTTCAGTGAAATCTACCCAGCTGTTGATGCTGCAGGGCTTCAGGCTGTTCAGCCATGTCCGGGCGGTGCCCTGGAGCATGAGCGGAACATACTTCACGGCGACATGCTTGTTGCCATTTGCTATGCTGACGGCTGTGGAGTAGTCGACCAGCCAGTCCTCCGGCTTCATGGAGCCGGTATACTTGGACGTATCTCTTGGGAGTGTGAACCCTTTGGGGAAGGGCTCGTCGCGGATGCGGGGGCCAAAACAAGGCAGGCCCAGCGCATCTTCTTCTTCTAGCGCCAGGGATCGGTTGAGGCGATCGATCCGGTGGCGGGCATCACTTTCTCCGATTCCTTCTCGGGGGCCGAGGCGGTCGCCGAGTGTCGGATGATCAACAGGCGGCGGGGAGACGCGTCTTTCTCTGCGCGGGGGAGGCTGGTAGTCGCCTGGTCGTTCCATCGCTCGTGGGCGGCTGTCTTGGTCGCGCTCGATGGTGATGTGCGTCCGGCTGTGGCTCGCAGCCAACTCCTTGTCTCGCCGTCCGCGGGCGCCACCAGTCGGCGTCTGGGACGTCGCGCCATGCTCCCGGCGGGGAGGCGGGTCGTTGTTCCGCCGGTTGGGCTCCTCGACGCGGCAGCCGGCTTCTTGCTGCTCAGCAGCCGCGTCAATGAGTCGCTGGACGCGCTCCGTCATATGGCGACGCTCATCGACCTCGAGGTTGTCCAGCTCGTCTGCTGCCACCTGGGCAGCTCATATGTTATCCCTGGGCGTGGCGTAGACGGGGCGATCTGCCCCGAACGTGCTGGCAATGGCCGCGCCATGCTGACGGACCACACCGATGTGGCTGGGCCCGCCAGGAGCCGGCGTTCCGCCAACGGCGCGGTTCATCTCGTGCTGGTAAGCCTCCGAAAGGCGTCTCATGCTGGCTAGCTTCTTGGCGCTTTCGACGAGCTGGACGCTGCGTGCTTCCAGCGTCTTGGCGTCGGCGTCTTCTGCGATGGGTGCAGACAGGTCTTACAGCGATGACTCGAGCGGGTCTCGGGCACCATCACTGGAAACTCCATCATGGCTGATGACGAGCACCTCCGTGACGGTGCTGCTGCCACTGTCGGCACGGGGGAGGGGATCATCAACGACTACCATGTTGGTGGGGAATGCGTCGAGCGACGCTGTGTAGGAGTCGACGAGCATCGAGTCGGTGGAGCCAACCGACTCCAAGTCGACGGCCGACTCGTTGGTGACGTGGAGCTGGTCGAGGAGGCTGAAGAGGCGGCTCTCGGGGCCGTTAGTGCCCGCGTCGGACGCAGGCTCATCGGAGAGGCAGATCTAGCCAACAAGGTCGGCGAGGCAGCTTGCCGCGCAGGCGACCTCCGCGCCAAGCAACGCGTTGGCGCAAACACCATCTGGCGTGCCTGGCTGGCTGCGCTCGCCAGGGAGGAAGAGGGTTCCCGTCCAGAACAGATCTCCGGACGACGGTGCACCTAGCCGCACGGTGGGCGCCAAATGTCGGGGGTTTGGTGCGACATATGCCAAAGGATGGCTTATCATGATGGGGACTAGTAAGACGTCGCCGGTGCCAGGAAACGAGATGAGGCGAAGACATGCACGCCAGCGAATCTTACCTAGGTTCGGGGCTCTCCATGGAGATAACACCCCTAGTCCTGCTCTACGGGGTCTCCGCATGATCACTCAAGCAACAATGGTGGCTACAAGCTTGCTCCTTGAGCTGTTTCTCTAGAGGGGGAAGGAGAGCAAGTCTAGCCTTAGCTTCCTCTCTCTATATAGGTGTGTGGATGAACAAGAGGCTGAACCCTTTGCATGGGTGCCCTGGGGGGTTTATATAGGCCTACCCCCCAGGGGTACAATAGTAATCCGGCCGGGTGTTGGCCCAAACCGTCAGTATCTCTGGTCGCTGGCTTCACCGCTGGCCGGTGGGGCCCGCCGCCTGGTGGGTCCCGCCGTCTGTCCAGTACTTGGCCGACATGCCGTACCCGCCGCTTGCGGGTCCTGCCGGCTGCCCGATACTGTAGCGATGCGTCTAATGATGCGTGCTTTGTCGGGCGAGGCGTGGCTACAGTGCCGCCGCCTAGCGGGCGTTCACTGTAGCCATTCCTCGTCTTATCTGGTTAATGGTGCACCAGTCCCCAAGAGGGGGAGGGCCGCCTGGTCATCTGCCAGCTTCTACTGAGCTGACTGGCCAGGGACGGCCGCCTTCCGGTCTCCTCGTTGTCAAGTGGGGCCCGCCGCCTGCGGGCCGTACCGATAGCCCGTCGTGGGGGCACGGCCCCCTCTGATAGGGGTGACCGCCGTTTCGACCGTAGGAGGTCCGTTTCCTCCGTTTTGCGGTACGCCACACCCCTCCCCATGAACACGACGCATTCCGTTGCCTCCCCATGAACACGACGACGATGCTGTTTCTCCGTTCCGACCCAGCCATGTACGCAAGCCCTCGCCGTACGTATGCGCGAGTACACGTTCGAGACCCTGCCCGTATGTACGTACGTGGCCGTATTTTCTTGCTTGCGCCCTGGCCGCTGTACGTACGTGTACATGCTACGTGCGCGCCTCTACTACGACACGTACGCGCCTCTACATCGACCAGTATATATGTACGTACACGTTCGCGACCAGAATGACAACGCTACGTACGCTTCGACCAGGTGGGTGCCGACTGTCAGGCACTTCCTTGCCTGCGAAGATGTAGCTGGTGGGTCCCAGCAGTTAGGGGGCGAATCGTTTTTTTTTTGCCCGGACGCACTTCCTTGCGTGCGAAGATGTAGCTGGTGGGTCCCAACAGTCAGGGGGGAATCGTTTTTTTTTGCCCGGACGCACTTCCTTGCGTGCGCAGGTGTATCTGGTGGGTCCCGGCAGTCAGGGGGGAAACGTTTTTTTCGCGAAATACGGTGGCCCGTCCGGTGGGTCCCTGCTGTCAGCTGGAGGAATCATTATTTTCCGCGTAATAAGGAGGCACTTCCTTGCTGCCGCCGTGGACCCAGCTGTCGGCCTCTCCACGTACAGTCCACGTCCGATGGAAGTCGTTCCTTGACCACATTGACCATGCCGCGCCAAGAGCACCAGGGCGGTGGACGACGGCGAGGCCTAGGAAGGGGACGACACGGAGCCAGTGAAGACGCGGCAGTGGATGCCCACGCGGAAAGGAGTATGAGGGTTCACTCGTTCGGCTGCGGTGTGAGGCTCCCGTCGCCGCAGGGCCTGGCCAGCGGTGGGTATAGTAGGGGCGGTGAGGCCTCTGCGGCAGCACAGCCGGCCACGAGAGGCAGGAGCAGGCGGCACGACTGGCGCTGCTTTGGGCAGCTGGAGCAAGAAGACCAGAGGTTGAAGAAGCACTACGGCCGTTGGATGGACATCGTACGGTCACTGGAGCTAGAATCGTTCATATTGACTAAGTTGACAAAGCCCTCCGTCCCCGTCAACTTAGTAGGCCCACAAGTCAGCCTCCCACCAATGTGGGTCCCAGCTAGCAGGGGGAGTATTCATTTTTTTGTGCGTAATAAGGAGGCACTTCCAGTGGGTCCGACTTGACAGTGGGGCGAACGTTTTTTTCGCGAAATACGGTGGCCCGTCCGGTGGGTCCCAGCAGTCAGGGGGGAAACATTTTTTCGTGAAATAAGGTGGCCCGTCTGGTGGGTCCCCGCTGTCAGGTGGAGGAATAATTATTTTGCGCGTAATAAGGAGGCACTTCCTTGCGGCCGCCGTGGACCCAGCTGTCAGCCTCTCCACGTACAGTACTCTTGCGATGGAAGTCGGTCGTTGACCACGTTGACCACGCCGCGCCGAGAGCACCAGGGCAGTGGACGACGGCAAGGCCTAGGAAGGGGACGACGCGGAGCCAGGGAAGACGCAGCAGTGGAAGTCCGCGCGGAGAGGAGTACGAGGGTTCACTGGTTCGGCTGCGGTGTGAGGCTTCCGTCGCCGCAGAATAACAGGGGGTGTGGGTGAGTGGAGAGATGGCCTGGCCAGCGGTGGGTGTAGTATGGGGGCGGTGAGGCCTCCGCGGCAGCACAGCCGGCCACGGGAGGGAGGAGCAGGCGGCACGACCGGCGCTGCTTTGGGCGGCTGGACCAAGAAGACCATAGGTTGAAGAAGCACTACGGCCATTGGATGGAGATCGTACGGTCACTGAAGCTAGAGTCGTTTATATTGACTAAGTTGACAAAGCCCTTGGTACGCTCCAACTTAGTAGGCCCACAGGTCAGCCTCCGAAACGGTGCGCCCCAGATGTCAGGGGGAGGAATCATTTTTTGGGCGGCCGAAGCTAAGAATATCCGAGATTGTGAAGAAGCACGACATCCGTTGGATAGACATCCAACGACCACTGCTGCTAGAACCGTGTGTTGACTATAATAAGTTGACAAAGCCTTGCATACGCGTCAACTTATTTTTTTAGGGGCGCGTCACTTAGTAGGCCCACAAGTGTGTGGCAGAGAACTTATAGCCCATTTGCGTTTTGTAAGAATGTACAGCCCACTTTTGAATTCTAATGGAATTTACAACAACCCATTTACAGTTTGTTAAAAGTACAACCCATTTTCTAGCTAGGACAACGATTAATAATTTCAACCAACCGTTGAAGACAGAATCCAATAAAATTTCCCACATTTTGATGGGATCCGAAATATTTTTATCCAGAAATTTCTAGTCAGGTTAAATATAAATTTGTATTACGTAAAAATCCAACGAAACATTGCGCGCGCAACAATGAAAATTTAAGATTTCAAAATCCATAAATAATATTTTATAAACTAATTTTGTGTTTGGTGCATTTTTTTATAGTTACTATAAACTAATTTTGTGTTTGGCACTGCTTAGCATAGAACAAACCAGCTTTCTATTATATCACGAATATGAATACAAGGTCTCCGATATTACAATGAATAACATCGGCACAGCGACACTACGCCATCCTCAGTTGCTCTATGCATGCAGCAGAACAACTCGAAGCAGCGGAATAACTGTAGCAGCGGAACAACGACGACGGTGGTGAACTCCAATCCGCAGGGACTCTGGCTGGAACGCTTATCCTAGCTCACAAACAAAGAATCCATGGCAAACAAGCATGCAATCCAGGCACGACTTGCAAGCTGGCATGACACGCCAGGTCAGTACATTGAATGTACTTGCAAGCTCACAATTAACCAGAAGCATTCAAGACAAACAACAGCATGGCAATTACAGGTTAAGCAGGAATTAACATGAGTTCCTCATAACAACATGACCTGAACAACATGACACCCAAAGTAATACTCCCAGAATAATACCAGGTACCATCATGAAAATAATCATAATAGCCACTAATAATCCAAAGGCAACATGAACACGATACAGCTAGAACAACATGAGCATAGCATGAGCATATGAGTCTGACGATACTAGCATGCAACATGAATGACACTATATGCATTATTTATTTTGCTCGGGTTACTACGTAACCATCACATGCCTCACTTACCAACCTCGGACATCACACGATTATCTCAGGATCAAATCAAGCTTGGTATAAACAATACCGTAGTAATCATTAACTGACCACAAGGAGCTTGATCTTTACCCATGATTCTCGCACAACATCGCGAATATACAATAACTCGGTATCCTCGATACCACCGTGATCCTTCCGGCAATCACAACCACGACCAACACTTGGTCTCAAACCGTCATCCTTACGGCGATCACAACCGCGGCCAATATTTGGCCCGTGATCCTTACGGCGATCACAACCAACTTATCTCATCATCAAACCGGGGTTGTTATTAATCAAGTTATTATTAATACTATTGACTCACGGTGGGACCGACACGAACTGGGCCCTTATCCGCGGGCGCGGCTATCGATAGATTTAATATACACTCTGCAGAGGTTAGCACACTGTACCCACACTACGGAACCCATGGCCTCGCACTCCCATTCGGGTGGACCAACGGCGTTCCGACAAAACCGATCTACTGCCGTGACATTCTCCCGGCCACTCCGACCAAATCCCCAACGGGCTAGTCCTGGGTGGCCCCGTGTCTACCAAAGATACCCCGACCACCGTCGTGGTCAAAACACTCCCACTCGGGGACCGGATCCACAAAACTAAAAACAACGAGCACACAAGGTTATGTCTACCTACCTGATCAGGGTAAGCACGCCCATAACCTTCCCTCGTGGGAGGCACTGGCGAGATGCACGACAATAGACCCAGTTAGGACCTCCCCATAAGGTAAGCGTGGTTGCACTAGTCAGTTTCGATATGGTGGCACCATGACTCAGCCAACAGTTGTTCAAGTTCAATTTAATCCGGTTAAACTTGAATGCAATATGCTGAGCCATGATAAAATAACATGATGCATATACAAAGCATGAGAATGATATCAACATAAGCACGGGATGCAGCATAACTATCCACCATATCAACTATGAATAATTTCCAACTGAACATGGCATAATGACGAGCATAAATATTACAAGTGCAACACTACTCATAGCATAACATGACCACTAGCATCAACCATAAACATCATGCATGAACATAACAACAATGAAAGCATGCAAGCATTTAACCAACTGGATGCAATGGAACATGTATAACAACGGTACTCGGGACGGATGGTCGTCATGCACCGAAGACCATTACCAACATCAACATGTACTACTAGCAAGCATAAGCATATGAAAGGAATACTGGCAACTAGCAGGGCATGATAACCAGGTGCATAACAACATAGCAAACATGGAAATACTAACCCAGAAGCATTACCGAAACAACGATAACCATATTTTAAACAAGCAAACATTTAATAAATATTCAAGTTGAAAACCATGGCTACTGCATGACTATCATGCAAGTGGGTATTGTGGCTTGCCTGGGGGTGAAGAAGGCACCGGGGAGAAGTGCGGTGAAGCCGCGGAAAGATTTGCCGGAAACAGTTCTCTCTCGGAGGGGCTGTTTACGTGCAAGGGCAAAAAGGTCATTTTCACAGTGTCAAACCATAGTGGAAATGAGATCAACAGAACAGGCTCGATGAAACGAAGAAGTAGGCTTTGGATTCACCTCATTTGGAGTTATGGATAAAAAGTTATGAGGTGTTTTCTGCCAGGGACCCATCTGTAATGAAAAGATTTCCAGACTGGACTTAGGCAGAAAAACAGAAAGCATACTTCAGCAAATACGCTTTCCTAACGCGTAAGGGTACTTTCAGCCGAAGCACCCGGAGAATACGCTTTCAACACATGAAGACGTACTCACCAGAACTGCGTGTCCACTTATCCACGTCAGCAAGCGCCTCGTGCGGCTGACGGGTGGGACCCGCGTTGACCTTCTCTCTCCTCCCTCTCCTCCTCTTCTTCCCCCGACGCGCGCTGAGGCAGAGGCAAGACCGACCGCCCCCACGACGATCGCCGGCGACTCCGTCCACCGTAGGTGGCGCTCGACCTACCCACATGCTCAGGGCGACGGGGCCGACCCGTTCCAGGACAGAACATACCTCGAGGAGGGCGGGGTTGAGAGCCGCAAGCACTCCAGCGGAGGGGGCTTTGGGTGGGATTTGGCTATGGGGCTGCGGGGCACTCCGGCGAGGGGAAAGGAGTTGGGGTGAGTTGCTGGACTCCGGGGAGGCTATTGGTGGGGACAGAACGGAGGGGAAGGGCTCGGCTTGCCCGAATCGAAGAGGGGCAGAGGCGGCGGCCATGGCGGCAAGGGCGGGCTCAGGAGCTCTTAGAGCTCGAATGAGAGGTCGGGGAGGGGTAGAGGAATGTGGGAAGGCTGCTGGTGAGCTCGAAACGCTCAGGGGAGGGCCATTTATAGGCAGGGCGAGGGAGGCCGAGCTGGCACCGCCGCGGATGCGTGTCCGGTGCCGCGGACGCGTGCCCGCGCGCTCGAGCTCGGGGGCAGGCGACGAGGGAGGCACAATAGAGGTTCTCACGGGGCAAAGGAGGCCAAGGGGCGCAGGGACGAAGACGACGGCAACGGGAAGATCCAAAGCTCCACTGCGCTCTCGTGGGCGCGCGGCGGCTTGCGTCGGTGGGGAAGCAGACGGAGGGGGAGAGGGGTCCAGGGGAACGGCGACGACGAGAGGAAGACAGTGGACATGCCCGTGCTCGCTGAGACACCGAGCAGAGGAGGGGCCCGAGCAAGAAGCCATTCTGGACGCGGCCATTGCACGCCAGAGAGGTGGTCACCGCGCGCGCTGGTGCACACAGCGCGTTCTGGCCGGGCCGACCATGTCCCGTGGAATGACCCTAGTGACCTTAGTCTAAATGAAGAAATAAATCAATCTAGGGGCAAAGAAGAGATTTGCAGATGGCCCCAAAGCAAACCAGCACCCAAGTGTTTGTGCTGTGCTGTGGGGACACCAGCTAGGTAACTCAGTAAAATCTTGTCTGGTAATGATCATACACTAAGGTGACTACGATCACAGGAAATCAGCTTAAGAGGAGGAGTTTAAAGGGTGGTTGCTGTAGAAAGTGCCATAATGGCCAGAAATGGGAATTTGGATGATGCACTCACATAGTTGCATCAATTGAGCTGCAAATGGTTATGGCCCAATGATTTGAAGATATACAGATGCCCAAGGAGTTTCATGCCATTTGGATGAACCAAAATAGCACTTGCTTTAGAAAGATTTATTCTGACCAGAAACTTGGAAAAATTTCACAGGGCAAATGGTCAAAGGGATTGAGCCACAACTTGGTGGTGGGAAGTTATATGGATACTAGAAGGCCTAGAAAAATTGGCAGCCATAATGGAGCAAGATAAAATATACTTGCTTCACAAACTAAAATTTTGACCAGAAACTAAGAATTGAAGTTGAGCTCACATGGAGGCATGACATGAGCTCTACTTTGGTGGAGAGCTATGACATGATGATATGAGGGATCATGAAAAATGGAAACTCATTTGGATATGCCTAGCTTGTACTTCCTTCACAACCAGTTCCCTCAGACAGGAACTTTGAATAAGTGCTCAGGAATATTTACTAGGCAAATGAGGTTGCACTTTGGCATGTGGCAATGATATGGACAGGAAAAGGTGGTCAAGGAGTTTGAGGTTAATTGGAAAAAGTAAAATAGCACTTGCTTCACAATGTGCCATTTAGGGCAGAATAGGAAATGAATTATTTGAGCATGATGATAAACATGACAAATGAAATATTTTTCTATATTTGAGAAAGATATGACCCAAACAATTTATGAGAATTATTTGGGAATTTTAGGAGTGATGGAAATAAAGGTTGCTTCACAACCTAGGGCAATTTGAGTTATTCCTTTAATAGAAAAGGAATATCCCCAATAAAAAGAATATTGGGATTTGGGCTAGGATGAAAATGATAGGGTCTAGGGAAGGATTTGGGAATGACAAGCCACTTTGGAAGCAAAGAAGAGTTCATCTTCTTCAGTTTCCAGACCACAAGGCCACGGAAAAAGAAAACTCAAGCAAAAACCTCAGAAAAACAAAAGAAAAAGAAAGGGCCAAAAATCAGGCTGTCACAAACCTTACCCCCTTAAAGAAATCTCCTCTTAGAGATTTGGTTGCTCATGGAACAAGTATGAAGATACTGACTTAAGGAAACCGTTTCCAACTCGGGTATCCTTTTTCTTATTTTTGTTCCCACTAAATTTTTATCTGACTGGCCCTGCGGTGGTTTGCTTTAATATATCCATATTCTGACAGATCTCACCTTGCTTGTTCATGCTTATACAGGCTCCAATTTCTTTTTAGATCTGCTGACTTAACTGACTGTGATTGATCCTCACGACTGAAATATATGTCGGCCTCACAAATCCAAGAGTGATTTCCGCTGGGTGTGTCATCCCGCACTGACAATCTTTCATGAAGTGGTGATCAGATTTTTCTTGTGGACCCCCAAGCTCTAACTCCTTGCATTGGGTTTCTCCACTAAATGCAGGTCCTTCAGGTTCCAAACAGTGAGTTGGGTCATAACCGCTTTCCCGACAGCTTCTAGCTTATCGCGGAAGTTTCTGAATCATCTTAACTGGTTCCACTTTCTTGAGTATCGGATCCGCACCAAATATTTGATTGTCGCCTGTCGTGGCTAGCATAAGGGTTTGACCTGTAGGATAATATCTGCAGACTTGACTGACGGTGGTTCTGCACCACGCGGGTCTTGCAACAATTTTCATACCCACATCACTGGTCTTGCTCCTTCATTATCGTTTTCTTGGTCTGGATCCTTGACTGAAAGAGCTGGGTCATATTGCCTTTTTTTCGTATCACCATAGGTACTGTCGGTGCAATTTTATTTTTTTGGCAATCGCAGCTTATCCTCATTTTTCTGACAGGGTACCCCATTAAATGGCAGTTTCAACTTCCCTCAAGTTCTGACTGATTCTTGCTTCTGACCAAAATGTTGCGGATCTGATTCTTGGGATTCGCTACCATATGCTGTCAATTCACAGCGTACTACCTTGTACCAATGTCTTACTAAGGAAGATTGGCTGGCTTGTGCTTGAAACTTTCATCGGACAGCTTGCTAAAGAAGACTGGGTATCGTGCTTCAGAAGCTTACCCCCTTAAAGACGTTGCTGGGGAAAAACTCAGTACCTTATGCTGGAATCTTTTGCAGTTGCTTACTGAAGAAGGCAGAGTACCTTATACGGGAAATCATCCATGTATCGTACTGAAGAAGATAGATGAATCTTGCCTTGGAAGCTTTTCGGGTATCTTGCGAGGGAAGATTGGGTTGTTTACACCAGAAGCTTCTTATTGTGATATGCGGACCGATTTCCACATATATAACTATCTTAATATTTTTGTTATTGATTTCTTGTATGAAACGGGGTTTTGCAGGACTATCCTCCTTTCTGAGTACATGCCATATTTTTGCCTGCTTCCAGGTACATCGGGTTCCAAAATCATCCTCAACAAAAAATTACACTTGTATCTGAGCCATACCTTTGATAATATTTTGTCAACCTTGCACACAATTTATCTTCTTGCTGATTTGATCATTTCTGCTATGAGGAGTGCACGCTGAGAGAGACTTGACTTTCAGTAACATGGTCAGATATCCTCTAATCTGAATGCAGTCGGCTGAGAATTCCATGCTGTTGTGAGGAGTGCACATTAATGCAAACATTATACTGACATTTCACCCAGGATTTTCTTTTGTATTCAGACGAGCTATTTCCAATTTCACTGCAGTCTGCTGACAATTCCATTCTGTTTAGCTGAGTTTCCAAATATGTGCATTTCTTGCTGACTCTTCAGGTCCGTTGTCGGCTGACAAGCAACTTTAATAGGGGAAAAATTAGTAACACCGAAGGCCCAAAGAAAGAAACAAAAGAAACTACTAAAACAAAAGCACACAAACATACTACTAATATAATTAATCAAGCAATCATCACATATTACTGCTACTCACACCATAATATGCATGCACACCTAGGCACACAAATCGCACGGAAACTCCGGTATTACGGTCTAATATGCTGTGGCGGTGTGCACGAAAATTATATCCATGTGTGGAAGGAGTTGGC